>NC_137458.1:142266315-142596759 GCF_964235325.1 Thermobia domestica
AAACTCAACTGGTGACTTAATACATACCATAGGAACCGAGGTGAGATACGGAAGTATCTCGACGTGTGGGTTGTGCCTCTACACGCGGAGGAAGTTACCAGTTGAACGTTAGAAGTACGCAGAGCCGGGACTGAAAAGGCCCCCGCGCGCGTGACTAGGGTTCCCGGATTGGGTTGGACTCTGCCAGACTTGGTCATACCGTGGGATTCGGCACCACAGGAACTTGGTAACGGTGAACTTGTGTGGAGGAGGTGAGCTTGCCTTGAAATACTCGAGCACCATACCTGCAGAATATGGGAGGACTGGCTTGCTAGCAGTCCGCCTCCACCAGTAGGAAACTAGTAGGTGGAGCTTAACTCTGCCGCGCAGTGGGCGTATCCCACTCCCTCAGAGAATGGGGTTACACTCTAAGGCGTTAAGGTTAGTGTACAAATCTTGACGGTGCACAACGTGCACGATGACTGAGGTCCAGATTGAAGAAAACAGGTCAGGTGCATCAGAGCAGAACCAATCCATCAAAAAAGCCAAGCGACCATAGCACGTCTTGCCAACATGCGATATAGGGTAGAGGTAGACCATTAGCTGTTATGTCATGTTGAACTTATAGGTTCACAAAGAAGTTTGTTTTGTCAATTTTCTCGAAAACTGTGTATGAAGGTTTATAGTCACCCATTTCATTTTTTCAGGTTGATAAGATTAATTAATTGATACGGGTCCAATCTTTGAACATTGTATCTCCATTAAACACCAATAGTATTGTAGAATATGTACAAAATATATCGTTGAGTACTGAACCGAACAGAGGAAGTTCAAAGAAATGGGTCAAGCAGTTCTCGCCAGGAAAATGTCACGAATGTCAAGTAGGAACTTCAATTCGATAATAATGAGGAGATTGTGAAATAATCAAATAATGTAGACAAGAATTTACTAGCCTAGACCTATCTATAGTAATGGTTGACTGAAAGAATATTCCAAACCAAATTTCGTCTCAGTATTTGAACGCTTGATGCCAGGGTAACGTATTTGCATTCTCTTGTGCAGTTTTCTCTATATAAAAAGGAGGCATTTACATATAGTGTACAGGAACATGATTTTGCGTTCAGAGGAAGGACTGTGAGAAATAGGTGAGATCATAAGAGGGAAACAGAAGATGTACGGGACTTGAATAAGAGAAGTGGGTAGTGTAATATGTAGTATCTGAAGCCTTCTCTTGGTTTCAGGGTTCATCCATTGTGGGATCGGAAAGTATCGTAGCTTAAAAGACCTGCTTCAAAGCTTATAGTGATTGCAAGGAATTAGCGGTAATTGCTTTTGGGGGGTTCTTTCTTAATTGCCCATGCAATATCCTAAACCTTGAAGAAGATAATGTCATAAAGTTCGACGCAGCCTGTGTTCTATATAGTTTCTTCGGGCTCCTGAGCATCTACCAGTTATAGCTATAGGTCAAGGAAACTTCCAAAGCGAGTTGGCGTCCCAGTGTTACAAGGCACGCTTATCTCTCACTTGGAATACATTCGAACGCCTTACCAGAGTCTGGTAGAGACCAACTCAAATCCAGGATCCCCTGGAATTACAGAGGGAGCGTGGTGAGGTACCACGTATGCAGGACAACCACCTCCTTCACCAATGGCAATCATTACTGGTGTACTGGTAATCATGAATCTGCGAGTAGTGTATCTGCTACAAAATCATCAATGTTACTGCTATTGATTACATTTGGTTCGATGTGTGCTCTTTGTCTTCTTTGTGTGGTTTACAAGAATACGAGCATCAAACCCTGACATTGAGGAGCATGCATTGAATACCCTTTTATTTCTGAAATCTAAGATTTCAACGTACAAACCGTAATATATACATATATTGAAATTTAAATAGACATTCTGATAGGTGAGCCTATAAACTTCTTCAAGATAGTCAATCTTGAGACTTCTTCATTGCAAAAGAAGAATCCTGAACGCTCATTTATCTCGTTTAGAACGAAGTTTACCATTGCTTACGGGTGGCGCAGTGATACAGTGCTTACCTCTAGGGCTTGAGGCCCCTGGTTCGATCCCCGGCCAAGAGAGTTTGTGTTCGTGGGTTTTCTCGGAGTAGTCTTGTTTCCTCCCACAATTTCATTCCACAAATTCTCACATTATCATTCACTTGCCTTATTCATCTTCTTTCCCTAGCCTAATTTGCATAAACGTGGGACGTCTAACTGAAAGAAAAAAGATTTACCATTGCTTATGTGAAGGAACTATTCCAATATGACTAAGAAAAACCATGAAAAAGACCAATCAGGAATCTAGGCCGCGAGACTTGATGCCGAGATCACCTAGATAGTACATGAGAACGTTAACCTTTTTATCTTACGTGTTTGTACTTTTACTCCATCTGGTTTAAATTGAGACCCGGTTCTCTTAAGGAAATTAGTTTTTAAGAAGTTGTAAGTAACGTGGGAAAGAAGGAATAAGAATCATTTCCAATATATTTCTACGAAGAAGAGAAGTGATGTTCATAATTCAATTTACTGAGCCATTCCCATATATTTCTCTGGTACGAAACAAGAAAGATTTAAGAGAATGTACATTGGGCAAAAGTGAGAGGAAAAGACAGAGAAAGCAAAGGTGGAAGAAGACGTAGAGAAATATATTTGGTTCGTAGTGTTCCCTGTTGTTAGAATTAAGAGAAGTGGTCTACATCTGATAACATTAATGGAACCATTATAAGGGGTGTGGTTTCCCCCTTCATCTCGTTCTTTCTTTCGCTTCATGCCACGGTGTTCTCGAGGTGAGGTTGCGAGGGGATGGGAAAGAGGGACGACGATTGAGGAATGAAACACGGAAGATAGCAAACAGGGCGAAAGAAGAAAAGAGAAATAGACAGAAAGGGCGAGAGAACCTAGCACTAGTATTTCGACTGATTTATTCAACATTTCCTCGTGTCTGCAATTCAGACGTTAGGGGTCGTCGATTTTCTCAGCTTGACCACACACACACACACACAAAAGTACATACACACCTAGATAGTTCTAGAGAAAGAGATAGGCATATATTTATAACGAGAAGCAGAAAAAAATGAAAAAGAGAGAGAAAGCATATACATACCTAATATGTTTCGTTTCCTATTCCTCTTCATGTAAAAATAAAGTAGGTCCATAACTATTTTTTCTTCTGGATTTCTTCTCGACCAAAAGGCTTTACTTTAACCATTTGTGAGTTTTGACTACTGTTTCACAGTCATGCAGCACAAGTAAATTTATTGAATTCTATGAAATATGAAGGGAAAAGGCTTAGTAGTACCTCTCTTGATAGCACTAGCTACACCTAGAGGATATTTAACCTACCTATATTTCTTAACATTTTTGTATTATTATTATTATTATTATTATTATTATTATTATTATTATTATTATTATTATTATTTACAAGCATAATTTATTATTGGTAACAAATGGTACACTCTTTAGTGATGTAAATATCTTTTGTCTGATTTCTTTGAAAACGACGCATCAGATTTCCGCGTAAACCCATGTCATATAGTTTAGTTCGATGTGATCTAATAATTGATATAAGTCCTACCTTTGACCAATATTATAGTTAACCAAAATTAAGCGTTAATCATTATTTTCGAATACATGGTCTCATTAACCTGCTAATGTTATAATGAGAAACTTGATAAGTTTGTACTTCAGTATTGGCATTATATGAACGGGTGATGTGGTTGTAGTAGAGCTTCAATTTTTAGATTAATATATAAAAAAATGTTATGCCCCACTACTGACATTAACAGTTCTATTATTATTTGTTACTTGTGACTTAGTTTATTTAATCACAGAATCAGTTTATAAGTTATTGTGTTTATGTAATGCATTTCATAATAGTTTGTTTAATTTACCAAAGTTAAAATTTCTTAGAATTTCCTAAGTTATTTAATTTGTTATGTTATTCTTTATCTGCACCAAAATCACACCTTGTTTAGAATATTAATTAATAAAAGATTTAATTGTCCGAAAAAGAAGAAGAAAGATTTAAGATTTAAATCTATAAAAAAGAAAGAAAGATTGGTAAATGTTTTGAATATAGAATTAAACCAATGTGAATTATTTAGCAATTATTAAGCAGAGCAAATTTATAAGGAAATTTAATATAATAGAGCCGACAAGATTACTAAACGTAACACTATCACGTGAAAATAGTTATTTTACTTTATTTATTGTTCAACATTTGATAATTGTGATGACAGGCCTAACTGAAATCTAAATGCTGCGCTGGAAAGCTCTTTCTAGGGGCTTAGGCCCTTTTTTATTACCGTAGGCCATCAAAAGTAAATAAACATGTAAAAATAGTAATCAATATATATTTAAAACTTTAAGTCAAAATTCCTGTATTTTCGGCTTCTGTTCTGTATAAACCCAATATGTTTAGAATGCTGCATATTATCTTCTTGTAACAGTTAGATTTTATCATACATACATGTCGGCGTATTAACCATAACTAATATTGAGAATGTTATAAATAATTTACTTATGGATGAGATATCTTATTCGGCTGGAGATAAGCAGATTTCAGAACTTAGTGATGCTGAACGTTATTCTTTTAGATTCGAATCTTAACATGTGAAGTTGGGCAAGGTTGAATTAGTTAAGTGAATATTATGAGATATGAAGAATATATGTAATAATTAAATAAGAATAACAATTGTTATATTAAATGAGTGAATAATATGTATAAATGAAGTTTCAACCTTGTGACAAGATGTAGAAACACGATGATAATTGAAGACACTAAGTACCTGTTCGTTCTGCTGCGAAATGTTAATATGATATCTCTGATATAATTATGTTTTGCAATATCATGAAACTACATAGATATCAATAATTTCGTCGCGCCGATATGTCTCTACCTAGGTAATTGAATAACTGTACAAGTAGAGAACAATTTTAGTAACTCCTATGTGAAACAGAGGTGTAAACTGCTTTAAAATATATTATTTGGGAGATTCTGTAGATTCTAAGAATTTCATATGCCAAATAGGAATTTAATAATTTTGTGCAAACTATATTATGTTGTAAATTTTCCAAGAAGCTTTTGTAATACTACCGTAACATAAATCAGTAAAGCTATTGTAATTGCATTTGGATTTCTTTGAATATACAGATGGTGATCAGAAAAATGTAAACACCTGAACGAAATTGCAACTTACCAGATTAATATGGTGTCGGGCCACCTTTCGCCTTCAGAACAGCCTTGATGCGACTTGGGATAGAGGCATAGAGGTCGTGAATGGTAGAAAGTGGAATTTTACACCATTCCTCGTGCAGGGCATCGGCCAGTTCTGTGAGAGAGGATGGAGGTGGAAATCGTCGCCGGAGTCGTGTTTCTAAGACGGACCACAGATGTTCAATTATGTTGAGATCTGGGGATTGGGCGGGCCAGGGGATGTTGAACTTCATCCCTATGTTCCTCAAACGACGCTGCAACAACGCCAGCTGTGTGAATGAGTGCATTATCATCCTGGAAAATGGCGTCATTGTCCGGGAACAATATTCGGACCATAGGATGCAAGTGGTCTCCTAAAATTGAGACATAATCGTTGGCAGTCATTCGTCCGCCAAGTGTGACCACATAACCCAATGAAAACCATGATATTGCGGCCCACAGCATCACCAAGCTGCCGCCATGTTTCACAGTTGGGCGGAGACACTGCAGATCATAAGCTTCTTTGGGCGTTCTCCACACATAAACACGGCCCGTGGTTAGGAATAGGGTGAAGGATGACTCATCCGACCATATCACACGTTTCCAGTCCTCAACACTCCTAGTTACATGGTCGCGGCACCATTTGCGGCGTGCGAAAGCGTTATAGTCCCTGATGAGCGGTTTGGCCCGTGCAACATGAGCCCGTAAGTTCATGTCATGTAATTCGTGGCGGACTGTGATTGTCGAAACAGGGTAGGGAAGGTGCTGATTGAGTTCCTCCGTCACTTGCTCCGCAGTGGCACGACGGCTCTGCGTGACAATGCGCTTTAATACCCGGCGTGACCTGTCGCTCATGATTTTCTTCCGCCCACTGTTCCGCTTCCCCGACGTGGTTTTCCCGTGTGTTGTGTAGGCTGTCATCACCTTCGACACTGTCCCACGCGACATACCTAACACAATAGCCACTGCCGTCACACTCACTCCACATAACCGCGCACCAACAATTTGCCCCCTTTGAAAATCTGAGAGGTCTCCTATTTTACACTACCGCCGTCTGCTGCAACCACTGGACACTGCTGTTCCACTGCGCCTGACGTAGCATGGAGACCGATCTAACACACCACCACCAGCGGTCCGACGCTGCGGGCGCCACGAAACCACTGCCAACCCATACATCTGACGTGTTGCCAACTACAGGTGTTTCCATTTTTCTGATCACCATCTGTATATATTAATGTAAGAAATTAACGATGGCATCATTCACAGAAGTCAACCAGTCGCGGTGTTCATTGTCCCGCGCGATGTGATTATTTTACAGATGTGGTTACACTCAATATCCTGACCCTTACCGGAATCTTCTGAGAAGACTTTTCCACGTCAGAACGCGTGGTGGCGACCCAGACAATATTAAATACCTATGTGTTTAACCATAGTACAAAGCGCATTAGCTAGGCAAAGGGCAGCTTAAAAGTTTATCTTGAAATTCTCAAAAAAATACAGATAAGAATTTACACTGTTGCTTATCATTTTTATTCGACTCAGCGAGACCTATCAAATTGTACGGTATATGTCTCACTTTTGGAACCTTTTAGCATTTTAGCTATGTCTATTGTAAATTTATCAAATATAATATTTAAATCAATCTATTCAATTATAATATTTAATTCAATATTATGGGGATACAGACCGTTGCCATTACGTCAAATTTCAATGCTCTTCCATCAGAAATTAGTAATGCCTACGAGACGATGCATTTCTCGTCTTTTCTGGAAAACGCGACCTTTATTAAGTATATATATATTTTTTTTAAATATTCGAGACGAGGCGAAATATTTCAAGTCTCGTGGGCGACACTAGTTCACCCAAGTTTTAGTTCTCTAGCGCTATTTCAGTGTTACACGATTCATAGTGTAAAATGTATAAATTGATGAAGTGATTTCACGAATACAATGAAGGATATCTCTGTACGTTTAAAGATGCACAAGACATTACACAATATACAAAGTGTGTTCAAAAGGTATCGAATCTTTGGTTGGCAAAAATATATATATTGATTTGGAAATCCGAGAAACTAATTCTGTTAAATATAGTCTTCTTGGTAATGCACACAATTCTCCCGGCGTTTTCGCTATTGTTGAAAACAGTTCTGGAAAGCAGTTTTTGGAATGTGTGCAATCGTGCTGTCGCATAATGTCTTGTCTTGTCTCAAGTCGGGTCACTTTAAGTTGCATTTTCAGCTTGGCAAATAACCAAAAAGTCACAAGAAGTCATGTAGGATGACTAGAGAGCCTGACCAATCACAGAAAAGTTATGTTTGGCGATGAAAACCTGAATCAAATTCCGCGGATACCCTCCTCATGCCCAAATTGTCGTTCAAAATTGAATGTACCGATCGTATTGAAAAAGTTTCCGTTTAAGTATCGCCATGCTCTTGGCAAAATTTGGTGCAATATCGCTGCTCATGTTTTTCTGTCATTGTCCCCCCCCCCCCCAAAAAAAAACTGAAATTCATCGACTGCTTACTACACGTCTTCACTCATTGGCCGACTGCCAGCCAGCGACTGACACTTCCACGACTGCGCGTGAATGATCATCTACACATACACTGAAGAAAGTCTAAAGCGTTTCATTGATGTACGGGGGGGGGGTAAGGTTCGATACTTTTTGAATACACCTCGTACTTTTATAATAAGTATAGTTTAAATGTTGTTACATTACACCCTATATGGATCTCTCGTAACAAAGAATGATTGTTTAAAAAAGAATCAGACCATGAATTTTTAACATAATTTCCAAAGAAAGAGATTAGGAAAAGTTTTTTTTCGAGATCTGAGACGAGAGGAGGAAGAAATCTCCGAGATTTGAGACGAGACGATAATAGTAGCAAGTTCACGAGATAAGATGAGAAAATCTTATTTTTTGTCTCTTTTTTTTGTTCCGTGGAAAACAGTATTAAGAGTTGAATCGGAAACCACATGCACCAAAGTAATGCTGTGAGGACGGCTTTAGCCGTGTCATACAAAGTTTTCCTATATTTAGTATTACAGTAGCACTTAAAGAATCATATAGTATTCAATTTTATTTATTTATTTGTTTACTTTTTGTATGCATCTGTGTTCTTGCAACTGTATGGGGATTTTAATTTTATTATTTATATCACATGGGCAAACCTTTTTTTTTTTTTTTTTTACCTATTTAGGTAACTACCAACTCCAGTTTAATAGATTGACGTCATTCTTCTGTAGTCAAGTGAAGAAAGAAAAATGGTGTAAATAAAACAGATGGGATTGGAGACTTACAACGGAAAGAAGTATTGAGTGTAAACACTAACCTCTTTTAAAGTTGAAACGCAGAAAACACTAATTCTTTCACTTTCTCTATGGTTGCTCTTGCTGAATCGAGTGGCTACCTTTCTCCGGTTTCCATCCTCTTGTTTTCACTCTTGCTTTATTTATACAAAAAAAAAAAAAAAAAAAAAGAAAGAAAAAAAGAAAAGAAAAGAACGAAAAAAGAAGAAAGACAGGACTGTTCCTTAGGGAGCCATAAGGAACAGAAGAAAATATGTAACTCAGAAGACCCAAACAGCGTTGAAAACACCTCCCTAATAAAGGTACACACTCCGACCTGAAACAAAAACTGTCCCAGAAGTGCAAACACAAATTTTGTTGAAGTGTAAGGAAATTTTTAAGGTGGTGGGAAAGTTAAGGGTTGATATACATATATAGAGAGAAACCGTAGAGTTTAAGAATAGAATTGTGGTAAACAACCACACATAAAAAGAAATGAAACTATTGTTACTTCAAGATTACTTTTAGCTATTTCTTTTTACAGTATGTGTATAACTCTCTCTAGTTAGAGACAGAACATGTTATTATGAAACATGTTGCATTCAAGAGAATTAGAGAAACTTACATAGACTTGTCTCATCTGACAAATTACGATATTTTCTCAATGTGTTAAATGTAGTATACGCATTACTATTAGGTGTTAAGCATGTCAATGTTGGAAGAATACAAATATTTACAACTGATACAAGCTGCTAGTGAAAAAGTCACATTCGTAACTAGACGGAGGCCAGGAGGCCAGACTCCTCCCAGAACAGTGTTAACTCCTCTTAATATATAGTTGAATTAAAACTGAAACTGGTGTCGCTCTTCCAACTCTGGTTGGAAGTAAGGGAATTTGGCCCACCTAGTAAAATATTGTACTTACGATGTATTTTTTTTTACACATGCCGTACGTAAATAAATAAATAATCCATTTTGGTAGAGTTCAAACTTATCATGGGCAAATATTGACATACATTTTAGACCCTAAAAATTTGCTTTTTCTATAGTTTCTTGGAAAGGTCTCATGAGAATTTAGTTCATATAATTTTGTTCAACTCGATATGACCTTTGTCTTAGTATAGAACTACATAATAATAAATATAAAAGTAACCAAGAAAATTCTCTTCCTTTTGTCTCACCACCTTCGAACATCGACTAAGACGTATCTGGAAGATCAAAAACAATCCCCATCAGTATCGACAACCTTTTGCCAACGTTCTGGAATTCCATGAATTCCATCGCGGTAGAACTTCGTGGGCCGTGAAGCGAAGAAAGTATCAACTGCATTTTGTACCTCTACTAGGGATTTCAACTGGCGTCCTCTAAGGTTATTGTCTAAGGAATGGCACAAATGATGATACTAACCAATGATGGCGGAGCCGTGAAGATTCGTACAGGACCTACTTGACATCATATGTCAACATCCTGCCCAGAAATGGCTCCTTCCTCAGACGAGACAGCAAAGAAACATAAGTGTCTGCTCGCGTTGCAATCTGTCTCGGAGTCGAATCTTGTGGAATCCATGGACCCAAATCAACCCAACCTGTAGTGCTTCCCAAGTTGATGGAGGTGCTATCGAATGGTTACTCCAGTCACATTGAATTGTAGTCACAGTTCCTCTAATTGAATTGTGAGGGCTAGTTGAATGCAAACCTCCACATAAATCGACAGAACTTTCTTGGCTACCTTTATATAAGATAGATATAGATATATAATAAAGTTCAAGAGTAAGCCATGAATTAGTCTGCATTCTATTTAACTAAATACACTGTAAATATTAACAAATGTAAATATATTTTCTTAAAGTGTAGAAGAAAGATATTCGATTACTCCTACATGTTAGATATCATTCCAATAATTAAAGAAGAAATGATTAAGAAACGATTGGCGTTATATTCGATAATCAATTGATATTCGCGACCCGTATTTCTGTCATAATAATAGAAGCTTTCAGAAACTTGGATTGGATTATAAAAATTGGAATAGATTTCCGAAAAAAATTGACTTAATCAAAGTACTTAGCTTCGTGTACGTCAGGTAGAAACTCATTATGCTTCTCACATATGGAGTCCAGATTATATAAAATACACCAGCAAAATTGAAAACATACAATCCACATTTTCATTCTATTAGGCATACGATGTTCATTCGACTTGCTGGTGTTAAGGTAAAGAAGTCTCATAACAATATACTTCAATCCCAGTTTCATTTTAGTATAAGCGGTGTATTTCACAGTAATTAATTTTCAGGTTTACAAAAACAAGAAAAGAAAAAGAAAAAGAAAAAGTAAAGAAATGTTTTTCCTCTATTTTGTCTAAAACTGTTCATGAAGATTTACTCTTATCTCATACCAATATGTTTGTAACTCGATGACATCTATCGATCGCTATTGATCTCTTATTTGGATACTTTTTAAAATATATTTGGTTTACCAGAACTTCTGTATTCTGTATATTACCCTGTCCGTACATTGGGGCCGCGGTGGCTCAGTGGTAGAGCGTTCACCTCTGGTGCTTGGGGTCCCGGGTTCGATCCCAGCCCCCGCCAAGTGAACTTTGTGGTGGACAAACACCGTGTGCGTGGGTTTCCTCGGGGTTCTGCCGTTTCCTCCCACTTTCTTCATTCCACCATTTCATTCATTACTCATCATCACCGTCTCCTTTAGCCTAACCGGCATAACCGTGGGACGTAAAACTTAAAGATTTTCCTGTCCGTACATTCTGGAGACGAGAGACCTCAAGATCTACTTGATTATAATCGTCAAATTTGATGAATATATATAGGTTCAAATGTTACGAACTGAGTTTATTCCTGAAGACGATTCTCAAACCGGAAGTGGTAGAATTTAGCCATTTCCGGTTTTAATTTTGATCGCTACAGAGCAAAGATGATAATTTATAATAGAGGGACAGGTGCTGTTTTGTGCAATCGATTAAGCGTCCCAAGAATACATAACATCTTCATCCTTAACTGTTTATTAATACCAAAAGGGGTCGAAAGCTTTACAACTTCCAGTTTCAATATTGATTTACATGCTGTAGATCTCAAATTATAACAGATAACGAGAAGTGATTTTCTCTAATATATTAAATGGCCTAAAAATATATTCTACCTACACTTTAATATCTCTACTAAAATCGAATAATACCAGAATTAAACCAGTTATGGCTTTAACATTGATCATCTAAGAATAGAAACCTTAAAATATAGCAACAAGAATTTTAGGAATGATCCAAAAAATGGATCAAAAGATTGCGATCTTGGCCAAGAATTAGTTTTTGGATCAGGGGCTACACAATTTTTGAGCGGCCCCTAAATCGAGTTTTCGTTTTTTTAACGGAATAAGCACATCATACTGAGTAAATTGTTAGTTTTGGTTTTCCTGCACTATATGTAGTTCTCCATATGTAAGGCACACAAGAAAATGTTCGATTCAATGAAATACAGTGTGTTTGAAAAAGAACTCCCTAGTTTCAATGTGTCCTAGAATCTGTATAAAGTGACATACACTATTCTAGTTTCTGGAGTTTGATTCATCAACTCTCCAAGTTTGGCTCCCCTGCAGTTGGCATATCTGCTTCACCTTGAGACGGCACCAGTGCAGTTTTTCTCCCTCTGTTTCCTCAGTTCAGTCCAGGCAGGCGTGCAGTGCAGAGCAACTCAGCAACAATGTGTACTCCGCAACAGAAAGCGCAGAGTATTATTTGGCTTGTGAAAACTAAGTCAGTTATAATAGTGCAACGTAATGTTGGAGGTCAGTATGGTGGTGAACCACCTACAGCAAAAACTATCCTTCATTGGCTAATGTCTTTCAAGGAAACCAGTAGTGTTTTAAAAGCAAAATTACCAGGTAGACCGAGAACTTCTGAAGATATTTTTGAACAGATCCGTGTTTCTTGTGTTCGGACCCCGAAGAAGTCATTGGCCAGACGTAGGAGTCTGGCACTGTGTATGATGTGCGTAAAAGCCTTAAGTTGCGTGCCTACAAATTGCAACTGTTACATGAAATTAAACCTACTGATAAAATCGGAAGGCAGGGCTGACCCAACACCTTAGCCACCACGAAGCGCAGACTTAACCCTACTAGACTTTTTCTTTTGGGGGCACATAAAAATTATTGTGTAAAGATCAGAGGCATCAATCATTAACGGGAAAGAATCGTCGCGGCGGTTGGGACAGTTACACCTGAAATGTTGGTGAATACATAGCGAGAAGTTAAATATCGTCTCGACATGTGTAGGGACAGAAATGGATTCCATGTTGAAGTCTATCAACATTAAACAAAACTTGAAGGATTTCTCTTTTATGATATGTACTCATTGATGTAAGTTTTCATTCATTTCCCAATTAAATTTTTACTTAAAACTAAGGAGTTCTTTTTCAAACACCCTGTATATTGAATTTTTCGGATCAAGTGCCACACGATTTTTGAACAGTCCCTAAATCGAGTTTTTATACTTTTTACGAAATAAGAACATTATACTGAGTAAATTGTTAGTTTTGGTTTGGCTACACTATATATAGTTTTCCAGATATAAGGCGTACAAGAAAATGTTTGACTCAATGAAATATATTGCATTCTTTGGATCAGGAGCCAAACACAAAATTTTTGAAAGGATTCTAAATCACTTTTTTTTTTTGGCGGAATACGCACATCATACTGAGTAAATTGCTACTTTTGGTTTGGCTACACTATATGTAGTTCTCCATATGTAAGGCGTACAAGAAAATGTTTGATTCAATGAAATATATTGCATTCTTTGGATCAGGAGCCAAACACAAAATTTTTGAAAGGACTCTAAATCACTTTTTTTTTGGCGGAATACGCACATCATACTGAGTAAATTGCTACTTTTGGTTTGGCTACACTATATGTAGTTCTCCATATGTAAGGCGTACAAGAAAATGTTTGATTCAATGAAATATATTGCATTCTTTGGATCAGGAGCCAAACACAAAATTTTTGAAAGGACTCTAAATCACTTTTTTTTTTGGCGGAATACGCACATCATACTGAGTAAATTGCTACTTTTGGTTTGGCTACACTATATGTAGTTCTCCATATGTAAGGCGTACAAGAAAATGTTTGATTCAATGAAATATATTGCATTCTTTGGATCAGGAGCCAAACACAAAATTTTTGAAAGGACTCTAAATCACTTTTTTTTTTGGCGGAATACGCACATCATACTGAGTAAATTGCTACTTTTGGTTTGGCTACACTATATGTAGTTCTCCATATGTAAGGCGTACAAGAAAATGTTTGATTCAATGAAATATATTGCATTCTTTGGATCAGGAGCCAAACACAAAATTTTTGAAAGGACTCTAAATCACTTTTTTTTTTTTGGCGGAATACGCACATCATACTGAGTAAATTGCTACTTTTGGTTTGGCTACACTATATGTAGTTCTCCATATGTAAGGCGTACAAGAAAATGTTTGATTCAATGAAATATATTGATTTTTTTGGATCAGGGACCACAAAATTTTTGAGCGGCCTCTAAATCGAGTTTTCAAATTTTTTACGGAATAAGCACATCATACTGAGTAAATTGTTAGTTTTGGTTTGGCTACACTACATGTAGTTCTCGAGATATAAGACCTACAAGAAATTTTTTGCCTGTAATATATTGGATCTTTTGATCCAAAAAGTGGTTTGCGATTACGGAAAACATAGAATATTATTCGTTACTTGGCATAAATGCCAAATATATTTCGCAAAGCTTTGCTCATACCAAATATTAAATACCAATACAAATTCTCTCAGGTAGGAACGAGTTATTTCTGATATGCTCGGAAGGCAATGTGATTAGTGCTAAATGAACACACAAGTAACACGCTAAAATGGTAATCATTTTGTGTTGTTTCAACACCTCATTTTTTGCTGTGTACTTTTATTTAACTACCGCATGTTAGTGCTCAAGTAAACTTTCCAATAAATTACATTTACTTTAGGGAGTAGAAAGAAACTTCGAACTGCCCTCCAGTGGCGGATCTACGCCAGAGTCGGGAGGCCCTAGGCCCCCAATTTTTTTCAGTCACAAAATAATTTAAGCAATTATTTATGTTTTTTTGAGAGTTTATATATACCTATCATAGTCTGGGTACTGGCTGCCCCCCCAGTTTTTATCTTGTAGATCCGCCACTGCTGCCCTTCCCCTCTGAAGAATTTTGAGTGTTTTTACGCTTACAATTCGGCCAGGAAACATTAACAGTGTGCATATTTTGGGACCGTAGGTGGACTGACTCGATGAAAGGTAGATGACATAGATAGAACCATCAACATGAGATTTTTTTTTTTAACACAAAGTTCCACGATTTCAAGTTTCACATTAATTACAGACTTTATGGCTAAAATTCCAGATAGAAATGGACAAATAGATACTATATATTCTTATATAGCAAAGGCATTTTACAATGTCGATCATAGCTTATTACTACGTAAGCTCAGCTCCTTAAATTTCGCGAATCCTGCTCCAAAGCGTTTAGCTTCACACATAAAAGATTTTAAGTACTCTATCTTTTATCGTGATAGCATTTCTAAGTTGATAGACGTTCGATCTGCAGTACCTCAAGAATCGAATGTAGGACCTTTCAGTGTTTTATACTCTTTATTATTGACTTAACTAACTCTGTCTCCGCATCAAAACAATTATTACTTGCCTCTGATCTTAAACTATATGTAGAAATGAAATCTATTAATCGCTGTGAGAAGTTGCAAGCTGATTTGGCAAATAATTTGAATATACTGCATATCGATTACTCCTACATGATAGATATCACTCCAATAATTAAAGAAGAAATGATTGAATATCTTGGCGTTATATTCGATAGTCAATTGATATTTGCAACCCGTATTTCTGTCATAATAATAGAAGCTTTCAGAAATTTGGATTGGATTATAAAAATTGGTAAACATTTCCGAGAAATTTGAATATCTCAAAGTATTTTACTTCGTGTACGTCAGGTAGAAATTGATTATGCTTCTCACATATGGAGTCCAGATTATATAAAAAACACTAGCAAAATTGAAAACATACAATCCAAATTTTCATGATTTCTCAATTTCAATCAGACTGAGGACTATCCAAAATATGATTCAGCTTCCCAACTAAATGCTAATTAGAATAATTTATAATCCTTAGAAGATTTACTTATTATGTAGTTTTTTTTTTTTTTTACATAAAGTACTACACAATAGAATTGACGGTCCAGCCCAATAACAACAAAATTTGACCAAACCTACACATTTAAAATGAAAAGATTAAACCTGTTGGAATGTGTCCTACGTACCGGTCTTATTACCCTGTAAAAATCCCAAAAAATCCAGTTGCGAGTTTTCCGCCATTTTGAATAAATAGTCTGCCATATTGGGTTTCTCACATACATTTAGTTTATTCCACATAACTTCTAAACTAATTAACGTAGAAGGATAATTCTTTCTTTATTATATTTCTAAGATTATAGGCAATATAGCAAGTTACTATCACTGTTCTCCGAGTAAGCATTTTTGCATAACTTTAGGATAAAGTGAAAAATTGTGATCTGTATTAGGAGACATATTCTTTCCATTGCCTCATACAACTTAACTGAATAGAAATACGAAAAAGGTGCTCGACTAAAAGTTGTAGGAAATTTCATAAGCTTTAAAACGACGTGTATATATTGTTACTACATGCAACGTCAGAGCTGCGCAATGAAGCTTCAAACATTATTGGACTGTGCACAATTTCTGTAGAAACATATGAATGAATCGTTTAACATGAATAAAAAGATATTTATTGATTTGAGACGGTTTTTCATTGCAATTTCCGGTAAGTATCAACAGGTTTGGAAGTTTAATAAATATTTCTTAAACAGTGCCGTCGCCAGCAGTGTGCACGAACCCTGAAAGTAGACTTTCGCACTATCTTCCTCTATATAGGCCTATGTGTCTGTTGAAATTAGTGTTTGAGATAAACGTTTCAAAAAGTAGATGAAATCTATTGAAATATGTTTTACTGATGTTGCTATCCCGCAAAAGATCAACTTGCTGGCTTTCCGCCTTTTTAAGTAAATAGCACTAGTCCAGTGCAATTACGACAAAAACCAATCAAATTTAAATATTTTTTTTAAAAAAAGATTAAACCTGTTAGAATATGTTTTATGTATTGATATTATACTAAAACAGTCTCAAAACTCTAGTTGTTGGTTTTTCGTCATTTTTATAGCCAATTATATGAATAATATGTGATGTATTTCACAAAACACTTTGGTAAAAAATGTGTTGCATTTGATGATTATGATGGTGGACTTAGCTAAAGGATATAGAACACTGGACAGGAACAAAGAAACCATCAATACGCGTAATCATTAGGAATAACATCCACGATTGTTTATCTCAACCGGAATTTTTTCTAACAAATCCGAATTAATATCACTTCTGACAAAATATCTTGAGTAATCTGGTTGTACTGTACATCAGTCACCTGGAGATGCAGATACATTAGTTGTGTCAATCGCAACAAATCTTATAAAATCTAGCTTGTCATAATAGTGGGAGGAGATACAGATATTTTGATTCTGATGGTAGCGCTCGCAATAGCCGAGACTTACATGTTTATTCCTGGCTCGAAGCGACCATATAAGATATAAAGCAGTACTGAACTTGAGAGCATTGGGCGATATGGTGAATTGCCTTTTATTTCTGCATGTCTTCACTGGTTGTGATACAACTCCTGCTCTGCACGGTTAAGGGAAGAAAGTTAAGTACAAAATACTGGGAAAAATTACGAACTGTGTCAAGAAATGGGTGTTTTCAACAACACATCATCTGATAATGATGTGGCAGCTGCTAAAGAAAAAACGTTCTTAGCGTTATATAGATGTCCAGAGAAAGGAAATCTGGATTGTGCAAGATTCTACATATACAAAAAGAATGTATCCATGCAACACATCAGTGATACTTTCAACTTAGTAGTACTACCTCCAACAACAGCTGCTACAAATCAACATAGTCTCCGTGTGTTCTATCAAGTTCAGCAGTAGGAAAACCAAGAGATGACTCCAATTGAATGGGGCTGTGAATTTGTGGTGATGGCCTTCTTCCTGTAACAACACTTGAATAACCTGCTTCAGAAGATCTGTTAAAGTTTATAGCATAGAACTACCAGACGAACTGCGAAAACAATTGTGGGTGCAAAAGAAGAGGGCTAAATTGTACATCATTTTGTGGGCGATGTGGTGGACATCGGTGTACTAATAGCACTACTTTAATTGAAGATGTAGATGGAGGAAGTGATGATGAAGCTGTCACCAAAACCAACTTCTTTGAGTAGGAAGTTAACGTAAACTGTGGACATTCAACTGAAAAAAACACCATCGAAAAAAGTAAGTACACTTTGAGAGTACCAGTGTACTCTCAAAGTACACTGGTATATTTAGAACTTTTGTTTAAGTTCATTTATCATCGCAAGGCTGTTTACAGTGACATATACACTGATCAACAGTTGAATTAGAGACAGCAGGACAGTTGCAGAAACCGCCCTGCAGGGGCACCACAAGTGCATCTGAATGAAACGCATCTCAAGGGTTCTGCTGTCGTGTACTTCCTCTCTCGGTATCCGTATCAGTGCAGTGTGTGATATGCAAGGCGAAGGATCTGAATGCACTTGAGTATGATCAAATCGTAGAGACCACATGACTGCGTGGCTCGATTTCGGAAGTGGCTCGAGTTCGGATATTTAAAAGCAACTGTGTCAAGGGTATATCACGAGTATTTGGCTTCCGGTAAAACGGCACCCACACGGGAAAACTGTCGCGGTCAGGGGCGTTTCAACGGTAGGAGTAGACGCCGAGTGACCTGAATCGTAACATTCGACAGACGGGCCACAGTGCGTCAAATGGTGGAAAGATTCAATGCAAGACAACAACGCCGTATTAGCAGCCACACAATTCGCAAACACCTGCTCGCCATGGGGTACAGAAGCTATCGACCCACGAGATTATCCCTTATAACAGCACAGCAGAGGAAACAACGCCTAGCATGGGCAAAGGAACACTGCCACTGGACTGTGGAAATATGGGAAAAGGTTGTCTGGACAGATGAGTTACGTTTCACATTGATACATGGTAAGGGTGCGTCGCCAACCGCACGAGGCAATGGATGCATCGTGACAGCAGAGAACTGTGGTGCTGTGCAGGCTGGTGGTGGTGATGTTCTCATTTGAGGCATGTTTACTTGGACTGAAATGGATCCCCTAACAAGCGTAACACAGTCCCTCACAGGTAAACACTACCACGATCTTCTGGACGACCATGTCATGTCATTTGCTCGGCTGCTACATCCAGGTGGTGACCTCGTCTTGCAGCAGGATAATGCGCCGGACCAGACCTCCAGGAAGGCAGCAAACTGGTTTGATGAGCACTCCTCTGATCTGGAAACACTTCCCTGGCAATCACGGTCACCGGACTTCAATCCGATCTAACATATGTAGAACGCCATGGAGCGACACCTTCGGCTGTGGACCCTCTTCTAACTAACCTGCAGGCTCTGTGGGAGACTTTGCAGCAAATATGTATTGAGATACCACAACAGCATTTCAGGCGCCTTGTGGAGTCTTTGCCGCGGCGGGTAGCCGCTATTATCAGAGCGAAAGACGTATGGCAAGATAGCCCCCCACTTTAGAAAATTGAAACAATGACTAGGTCATTCGTTTGTACTACGTTTGTACCGTTTGTACCGAAAATATTTTCGTTTGTACCATTTTCCTTATAGGGTTACTTGAGAGGTCGACTAGGGGGGCTATCTTGGCGCCAAGATAGCCCCCCCGTATCACAGCACAAAAAAATGGAATACACCATTCGAAAGCAAATCGTTTGTACCGTTTGTACCGAAAAAAGTTTTGTTTGTACCCTGATAGTTTTCGAGAAACAGGGGATGATATTTTGGGCGGGGGGCTATCTTGGCGCCAAGATAGCCCCCCGTATCACAGCACAAAAATTTGAAATACACCATTCGAAAGCAAATCGTTTCTACCGTTTGTACCGAAAAAAGTTTTGTTTGTACCCCGATAGTTTTCGAAAAACAGGGAATGACATTTGGGGGGGCTATCTTGGCGCCAAGATAGCCCCCCGTATGACAGCACAAAAAATTGGAATACACAATTTGAAAGCAAATCGTTTGTACCGTTTGTACCGAAAAAAGTTTTGTTTGTACCCTGATAGTTTTCGAGAAACAGGGGATGAAATTTGGGGGCTATCTTGTACGCAAGATAGGCCCACTAATGTGTACTTTTTCCATGTCCATTAATAAGTATAATATGTTTATCCATGTGAATTGATGTGTATTTAGAATTCTGGTTCTGCATATCAAAATAAAAAAATGAATTTCTCAGTAATAACTCAACATTAGAATTGAATCGGCGAGTGGGAAAACAGTTTGAGTCCAAAATAAACCATTTTGAAGTAAAGGCAAAAATAACACTAAAGATGTACTACTACAAGATGTAATGAAGAGCAATGCAATTTGCAAGACCTTGCACGTTATAACAGAATGCTATAATGTCGACTGTACATTTGTGGCATTAACTAACGAAAGCTATCTTTTCAAATATCTCAAAATGCGTTTTGTGGACTATAGTAGTTTTCCACTCACCGATTCAATTAAATTTTCTCTATTTCTGCCCTTTTCCTTAAGTAAATACGTATTATTCAGCAATGGCCTATTTGCTTTCGTCTATTGTCTATGAAAGCGGCAAACTTCTCGAGCCGTTAATGTGACACATATAAACAGCTAATTTTTTCAGTTGGTGTAAAGCTGAAACGTGGAAGGACGCAGTTTAGGTGAGCAAACATTTCATCTTTTAGTTTTCTTTGTTTAAGATTATTTCTGTAAATCCAGTTTCTTTCTGAATTTGTACACACTTCGTTATGCTTTTTACGGTATTTATTTACGGAAAAGGGCACAAATAGATTAAATTTAATTGAATCGTTGAGCGGAAAAACACTACTAGTGCACAAAACGCATTTTGAGATGTTTGAAGAAAGAACTTTCGTTTGTTAATGCCACAAATGTACAGTCGACATTATAGCATTCTGTTATAACGTGCGTGGTCTTCCAAATTGTACTGCTCTTCATTACAACTTGTAGTTCTACATCTTTAGTGTTATTTTCGCCTTTAACTGAAAATGGCTTATTTTGAACTCACACTGTTTTCCCACTCGCCGATTCAGTTTTAACGTTGCGTTATTCCCAACAAGTCCTTCTTTTCATTTCGATATGTACATCAAGAGATCTAAATTCACATAAATTCACATGAATAGACACATAATACTTATTAATGGGCATGGAAAAAGTACATATTAGGGGGCCAATCTTGCGTACAAGATAGCCTCCCAAACGCCATCCACTCTTAATTAAAAATTATCAGGGTACAAACAAAACTTTTTTCGGTACAAACGGTAAAAACGATATGCTTTCGAATGGTGTATTCCAATTTTTTGTGCTGTGATACGGGGAGGCTATCTTGGCGTCAAGATAGCCCCCCAAATGTCATCCCCTGTTTTTCGAAAACTATCGGGGTACAAACAAAACTTTTTTCGGTACAAACGGTACAAACGATTTGCTTTCGAATGGTGTATTTCAAATTTTTGTGCTGTGATACGGGGGGGCTATCTTGGCGCCAAGATAGCCCCCCGCCCAAAATATCATCCTCTGTTTCTCGAAAACTATCAGGGTACAAATAAAACTTTTTTCGGTACAAACGATTTGCTTTCGAATGGTGTATTCCAATTTTTTGTGCTGTGATACGGGGGGGCTATCTTGGCGCCAAGATAGCCCCCCCAAAATGTCATACCCTGTTTATCGAAAACTATCGGGGTACAAACAAAACTTTTTTCGGTACAAACGGTACAAACGATTTGCTTTCGAATGGTGTATTTCAAATTTTTGTGCTGTGATACGGGGGGGGGCTATCTTGGCGCCAAGATAGCCCCCTGCCCAAAATATCATCCCCTGTTTCTCGAAAACTATCGGGGTACAAACAAAACTTTTTTCGGTACAAACGGTACAAACGAATTGCTTTCGAATGGTGTATTTCAATTTTTTGTGCTGTGATACCGGGGGGCTATCTTGGCGCCAAGATAGCCCCCCAAATGTCATCCTCTGTTTTTCGAAAACTATCAGGGTACAAACAAAACTTTTTTTGGTACAAACGGTACAAACGATTTGCTTTCGAATGGTGTATTCCAATTTTTTGTGCTGTGATACCGGGGGGCTATCTTGGCGCCAAGTAAGCCCCCCGCCCCAAATGTCATCCCCTGTTTCTCGAAAACTATCAGGGTACAAACAAAACTCTTTTCGGTACAAACGGTACAAACGATTTGCTTTCGAATGGTGTATTCCAATTTTTTGTGCTGTGATACCGGGGGGCTATCTTGGCGCCAAGATAGCCCCCCCAGTTGACCTCTCAGGTACCCCTATAAGGAAAATGGTACAAACGAAAATATTTTCGGTACAAACGGTACAAACGTAGTACAAACGAATGACCTAGTCATTGTTTCAATTTTCTAAAGTGGGGGGGGGGGCTATCTTGCTATACGTGAGCGAAAGCTAGTACTACACAATATTAGGTAGGTGTGTATAATTTAATGAGTGATCGGTGTATATTGTCTTCCTATTTATAACTACAATACTTTTAAATTTAACAGTTTAGGAGATGCGCAGAAGAATCTAACCACAGTTATAAAAGCTAGTACGTATGAGTGGCTACTTCGTGAAATAGTGAAAACCATGAAACAGGATATGATGGTATTTGCTATAAATCGGAACCAAAATGCATCTCAAATAATTGAGGTAAGTATATTTGCCTTCATTTTGCATAATTAATTCCTTGTTTAAACCACAATTTTTATTTTTTTCAAAAGTTGTATTTTCAAGAATTAATAGATAAAGATTTAAGGTGCGCTGAACTTTTGGAAAAGTGGAGGAAAGTGATAACTTATTATATAACCTATAATATTAGAAGTATAATAAATAAAAAATTATGCTTTCATATTTATTGGCTTAGGAGCTATAAGGCAAAAAGTACGTGCTGGGGAAATTTCAAGATGGCGTACTGTTTATTAAAAATGGGGAAAACAAACAACTAGAGTTTTGGGACTATAATATCAAAACATAGTACATATTCTAACAGGTTTAATCTTTTTTTAAAAAAAAATATTTAAGTTTGATCGATTTGGACTAGGGATAGAAAACCCTGCAAGTTGATGTTTTGCAGGATAACAACATATTTCAATAGATTTAATCTACTGTTTAAAACGTTTATCTCAAACATTAATTTCAATGGACACAAAGGCCTACATAGAGAAAGATAGTGCGAAAGTCTACTTTCAGGGTACTTGCACATCCCGTGGCGACGCCACTGTTTAAAAGAATATTTATTAAACTAGCCAGAATTCCTAACCTGTTGGTACTTATCGGAAATTGCAATAAAAAGCCGTCTCAAATTAATAAATATTTTTTATTCATGATAAATGATTCATTCATATGTTTCTACAGAAACTGTGCACAGTCCGATGACGTTTGAAGCTTCATTTCGCATCTCTGTTGTTGCGTATAGTGACAACATATACATCGTTTTAAAGCTTATGAAATTTTCAACAATTCTTATTCGAGCACTTTCTTCATATTTCTACTCTGTTAAATAGAAATATGTTAAGTAGAGTTTTTAACTCTACTCTGTTAAGTAGAATTTCTACTCTGTATCAACAACTCTACTCTGTCCCCTAATACAGATCCCAATTTTTCATTTTATCCTGAAGTTATGCAAAAATGATTACTCAGAGAAAAGTGATAATAGCTTGTAATATTTCCTATAATCTTAGAAGTATAATAAAGAAAGAACGATCCTTCTACGTTAATCAGTTTAGAAGTTATGTGGAATAAACTAAATGTATGTGAGAAATCTAATATGGCAGACTACAGGCACGTAGCCAGGATTCCGTGAAGGGGGGGGGGGTCCGTGACATGAAATACTGTGGTCATCATACCAGGGGCTCGACCATTCTAAACTATTTTACTGGAACATATATTAGTTCGTTTCGCCAGGATTTTCTAACGGGGAAGGGGGGCGTGACATGAAATTCTAAAGACTCACGAGCTCGGTCAATCTAAACTACTTTACTATCGACATATATTGGTTTGTTAGGACAATAAAATCAGGATATGTTGGTAAGTATTTTAATAACAAACTATGATGAAATATCGAGTAAAATAATAATAATGATAATAATAAAGTATTGAAAAAGATTTTACAATACTTACGTTCTTCCTCTGTTTATTCAAATATAACAATTTTCCTTTCATTATGACCTCAACTATTACAAAAAGTACATATTCACTATTATAAAAAATGTCCAGCTCTTACACAACGGCACTATGCTTTCCGAAGCTTGAATCTCCCTGACTAGTAGCAGAAATTCTGAGAATTCCGTAACTATTCTAGAAATTTCAAATTCCCTGACTCTTCCAGGATATCTTGCTCACCTCGTCACCATGTATTACAAGTAATACAAATCTTCCCGTAAGAAAGAGTAACCAAAAGCTTCCTGTTGTTTTTTTATTTTTATTTTTAACGCTGATCCTTCTTTTTCCATTTCATTTTGTTTCTAACTTCTTTAATTTTTTTCATTTCTGGTGTCGAAGGGGGGGTCCGGACCCCCCGGACCCCCCCCTTGGCTACGTGCCTGCAGACTATTTGTTCAAAATGGCGGAAAACCCGCAACTGGATTTTTGGGCTTTTCTACACGGTAATAAGATCGGTACGTAGAACACATACCAATAGGTTTTATCTTTTCATTTTAAATGTCTACCACAAAGGCCAGTTTCACTGGACGTGAGATCGAAATAATGTTTTATTCTTTTGCAATAAAGCTAAAACAAATATATTAAAGAAGCCTCCCAGATGGCTGGTATATACATCCTATAACAAGGTTCACTACTTTGAATAAAAATATATATTTGTAATAACAATGATAACAATCTAAAAATATAACTTAATAAATTATTTTTAGATACTGTATGTTATAATTAGTATATTGCTATATCAGATATACTAATAACATATATAAATATTCTTAATAATGTTGTGTTACTTTGTCGTATTAATTAGATAACATATAAATTTTATAATGTATTTTATAATGTAGTACCCATCTTGATCTAAATAAAATACATTTTGGAAAAACTGTGTGAGACATTAGAATAAGAGGGGGGAAATAAATGAATAATCTAAACGGGTGTATTAGTATACAAGCTTGGTGGTGAATAGCTATGTTTCATGGATCTAGCTGCATCGTAATCTATTTTTTATTAATTTTGGAATGATGAATAGTTATCTTTCAAAAAAAATAGATTACGATGCGGCTAAAGTTCAATCAGCACAAAAGTTGACGTAAGACAGACACTCTTTACTGAATAAGCTTTAATAATTCGTCTCAAAAAGCATAATAAATTATTTCTTCAGAAATGTACCTAGGTAAATATTCGGCACACCAACAGTCAATGTTAACTAACATTTTCTTCTCCATGATATAATATGGCGGGTTCAACCCTCAATAGGACGCCACGCATCAAAAACAAATGAAATTTCCCCTTTTAACAAATATACTCAATACTTTCATGAAACGTATAGTAACGTTTGTAATGATTTTTATTTTAGACAGTTTTGAGTATCGGCAAACGTAGAATGTTTGTTGAAATATTGGGTCGGAAAACACGTAACAGGATCTTTAATATCAGCGTTTTACTCACTAATATGTCATCCTAACAGTAAGACGAGCATGTCCTTTTCGATGATAAATGATGGAAGATTTCTCCATCCAGTTCAGTAATATATATATATATATTAGTTGCTACACCGAAATAGATTTTAGTAATTGACCAATAGAATAACAGAACTAAACATGATATACCAATGGTGATCATTTCTAAGTAATTTGGAGCGAATCTGGAAGACTTTAAAGGAAGGAAAATTGATTCGAGATACCTCTTTTAGCAGAAAGATGAATTTTGATCATTGTTATGTTAAATTTGTTATCTTAGGATAAAAATGGTTTAAAACAAAGTGAAATATAAACCTTAAGAACAAAGAGGGGAAATTATATTGGTTTACTGATACAAGAGAAAGGCAAAAGGATTCTCTTTTATGAAATGAATTTTCGAGTATAAAATTAAATACATTTTAAGTAAATGAAATTAAGGTAGTCATTTTGTTCGCAATATAACAAAAATTACAACAACATGATTGTTTATAAAATAATAACCATTTAACACTCAAAAGTACGGAAAAATAAGAGTAGAATGACATTAGAAGCAAAGAGAGTTGAGATGATTTTGGGTTTAACGCCATTTCAGCAGCGAAGCTATTATAAGACGGGACTTACTGATTAACGTGGAATCCGAACTACATGAGCTCTCGGCAGGATGAATAACAATAACGTAGTAGGTATGGCCAGTGTTTCAGAAACAATGTTCCGGGGTGGCACACTTAGTATTCCGGGGGGCACTTCTAGTATTATTCTATTTATTATTATATTATAAATGTATTATTTTGGACTCATTTGGGGGCACTCTCTGAGCTCCAGGGTTCAGTGCCCCCCCCCCCAAAAAAAAGGAAACCACGTCAGGAAGAAACACTAGGTATGGCACACATGAAAAGGGCAGTGGCGATAGTTATTGTTGATGAACAAGCACAAAAATGGTCGGAAATCAATGGTGTTATATCACATGCAGATAGACATTTCGTATGTCTACAGAAAGCTTAAGACGTACCAAGAGCTCCGTTTCAGTTTGATTGTGGAAGATAGCCCCGACAATTTATCTGTAACATTGTGTTAGCCCGCCTTACACTTTACAAAGTTTTCAAATACCAACAAAAATTCGCAAAGATACGCAAATTATTTTGCGTATAGTTATACTGTAGAAAGAAATTGTAAATATTTCAGAGAAATTTATACATTTTACTTTCGTTAATAACCTTTCCGAATCCGATTTGCTTTGATCATTAAGCAATATTTCCACATTTGAGTATTTTAAAAGGAATAACACAAGTTAGCATATTAACAACACCGCGAACATACTGCGCGAGGAATTGGTGTGGCACTTTTCCGATCGTGTGTTTCCACCGGGAATCGAACCCGGGAACACTCGTACCAAAGGCGAGAACGTTAGCGACTACGATACCGTTTAAATTGAGCCAATTCACCCCTGATTGGATCGAAGAGATGGACCTATATCTAAAAATATATTTCATGATATCTATAGACATGAAATACGAGAGGGGCCCCGGTGGCTCCGTGGTAGAGGGTTCACCTTTGGTGCATGGGATCCTTGGTTCGATCCCAACTCGGACCAAGTTAACGTTTTGGTGGACAAACACTGAGTAGGTGGGTTTTCTCGGGGTTCTCCCGTTTCCTCCCATTTTCTTCATTCCACCACTTCATTCATTTCTCATCATCACCGTCTCCTTTAGCCTAGCCGGCAAAAATGTGGGACGTAAAACTTACAAATTTTATTTCATTTCATGAAACATGAGAATCAATTTCTGACATCTTCAGAAGATTAAAAAGAAAAGCTGAATTGCATCATCTGTATGATGCCGTACTAATAAAAATTATAGAACTGAGAAAATGTAAAAGATTATAAAATCCTATATTACCTGAAAAACAGAATAAACATCAACAACATATGAAGGAACTGAATGCCATACATTTGAATTTACTTTTAGTTGTAGTGTTTACATAGTTTCTGCTCGTAGGAACTTCAAGTAGAGGGTAGCAATGATGATGAAGAAATTTTACCGATGCTGTTTCGTGAGTAGTTAATGCAATCTGGTGTCATATCGTGTGGGGTGCTTTATCACGTTTGCATAGCCATTAAGCAGAACAAGCAATTCGAGTGCCAATGTTAATTACGAGCATTTCAGTTTGGTATTTAGCCCATTGCATTAAGTGAAAATCAAGAAAGCTAATAATAGAGATGTACGGCATTTCAGGATGACATTCGCAAATTTTGCAATTAGCGCAACTGTTCTGCTTACATTGTATGGCCATTACCAATATACGTTGTTATACCTGATCTCTAAGATGTTTTTTTTTTTAATTTTCCTTTATGCATTCGGACAATACAGCTTAATTTTGTACAGATTATGACATTCGTCATTAAAATGCTAATAAACGCGTTCTAGGATATAGTGAAATTACTGTGAAAATGGATACACATTTTGCCATTCTATTACTATAAAATTACAACGTGTGACGAGATTAGTATCGTTAAAGTCAATAATGTCCTAAGTCTTACCTTATGGAAACAAGGAATTATTACCTGTGAATAGTGAAAAAATAAATAGTTTCTATTTCCCAAGTTTACTTAGTGTTCGAATTCTAAATACTTCGCTGCATCGCCAATTAATAACTTCTTTGTAAACTTTTAATGATCAAATTAGTTCTTAGCCAGAAATTACATAGTAAGATCACAAGGTCATATAAAATATATTATTGGGAAATACGGAACAAAAGTTTTGAGTATATTGATTTTATCATACGACGCTAGCAAAAATGACACATTGAGCTACAAAACGTTGCGTATTAAAATGTATAAGACCTACAAAGACAGATGACACATGAAAGAATAACACCTATCTTTGTAGTCTTATACTTCGTAAGTTTAGATGACACAATGTGGCGCGCGTTCAAACGCTAGATGGCAGGTCTATGACGGTAGTTTATAAGATGACGACAATTCAGGAGAAATTTCGTATTGATATGTCCGATGTCCCCCTTCCGTCCTCCAGATATCACGTCATATGACTTCTTTCTGTAGGATATATAAAGGAGGTATATCTACCCATCACTGTCTACAACACTCCAAGAACTGAAGGAACGCATCACTGTTGTGATGACGAACATTGATAGGAACCGGGTCCGATCCCATGCGTACTCCCCATCCCAAAACTTCCTAACTCAACGTATATTCGTACACTTTCTCAATAAAGCTATACGTCTTTAACAGGGAAATGATTCATGTGGCATGAAAATTATATCTTACACTTCATATTCTTTGGCTTATATATTAAAAAAGAAAAAAAAACAATCTAGTTCTATCATTTTTTCCCTGAAAATATAGGTGGAAGTATTTTACAATTACTTATCGTCTTTTCGGGTACAGAAAAATTCTCATTCAATACTAACTTATATAGATCTAGTGACTTGTAGTAGTATTGGACCAGTCCCCAAAAGCTTCCACCCTTCTCAACAAAAAGAGCTCCTTTGTGAGTAAGCGCTTAGCGTACGCGCCTTTGACGTGCGAGACCCAGGTTCGATTCCCGGGGAGAGCTCATGTGGTTCAGATTCAGTAGGTCCCGTCTCACATACCCTCACTGCTGAATGGGACGTTAAACTCAAAATCAACTCAACCCGATGAATCATTTATGGTAACTTGTAGGTTAGAATCCAATTGCGTTCATCTGTTTCTCGCAGAATAAAAGTGTCGACTTCTTATAAAATTTAATCAGTTAGACGTTTTATTTAAAACTAGTATCATTAAAGTTAAAACGCTATTAAAATCTCTCCACCTCTCTATACCTACATATGGATGATTAAAAAATATGTTGGGCTTAAGTATTTGGTTCTCTGTTTCCAAATTGCAGTTGTAGGGCGCTCACCTCCGGTGTGATAAGTCCCTGGTTTGATCTCGGCCCACGCGAATTTCTATAGACAATATCATGTCTTTCAACTTTCGAGATTCTCCGTTTTTCTTCCACATAATCATTCTACAAATTACTTTGTAAATCTTCACTTTCATTAAACACCCAACTCTTTTAGCCTGCAGGGCATTGGATAATCGAAATCATGAACAAAGCTAAACTTACTATAAAAGAACTTTGGATATCCAATCTTAATAATAATAATAATAATAATAATAATAATAATAATAATAATAATAATAATAATAATAATAATAATAATAATAATAATAATAATAATAATAATAAAGTTTCAACATCTTTTAGTGAATTCTCCTCTACTGCATTGCAGTAATTCAACTTCAAACGTGAAACATCAGTTGCACTCTTATGCAGTTACAAAACCCTGACATTCACAGAATCCTCTGTAAGTTCATTTAAAAAAAAAAAAATCCTTATGTTGTAGTTCATGAAATTATGGTCAGTTGATTGTGTTCACTTCCTAAACTTCTTTCAAAACCTTGCATTAGGAAAATGTGTCTTCATAACGTCAAGATGTTATACAGAAAACAGAAATAAGACCAAGTTGTATTTTCTTTATACATATACAGTACATATTTTTAAGAAAGTTTCCACCCATCTTGTATGACACATTCAATTGCATCAACTTTCAATATTTAAAAATAACTTAATTATGTTTTAATTTTCAGTAATTACAAGTTTTAAAAGAGAATCTTAAGAGTAAATCTTAATAATAATTCAGTGTTAAAATGAATGAAAAAAAGGTATGTGGTATTTTATGTCAATATCGAAACCTTTCTACAATTCTACGTACTTCATACTCAGAGTTCTATTGTAGGAAGACCTACTGTGGATCGACTACAGTGTTAGAGACCTAAACAAGTCTGGATGATTGCATATTTTGTATAAATACAGATTCTTTTCAATACAGAATTACTAATAATACTGAAAATATAGTTTCTCACATTATACATAAAGGTAACCAAGAAAGTTCTGCGCTTTTTCACCCACCACCTTCGAACATTGATATGTCACTTAAGACGTACCTGGAAGATCAGAAATACACGTCATCAGCATCGAAGTCCTTCTGCCAATGTTCTGGAAGGCCGTGGAACCCATCGCGGTAGAATTTAGTGGGCCACGAAGCAAAGAAGATATAATGTGCATTTTGCACCTCTATTACTGATTACATTTGGCATCCTCTAAGGTAATTGTCCAGGAATGGAACAGGCGATAATCGGACGGTACAATGTCCGGGGAATATGGCAGATGCAATAGTGTTTCCCATCCTAGCTAAATGGGGCTTAACGTTGTCCTGTAGCAGGAGGACCCCTTTGCGATTCAGAAGTGCTGGATCCAGAGTTTTGAGTTTTTCTTGAACATGGCTCAATTGCTGACAGTACACAGTTGCATTGGTACTCTGACAGCTGGTAGCAATTCCCGATGCACGATGAAGCGAGCAGTCCACCAAACATACTGGAAGATCTTCTTCTGGTGCAGTGTTGGTTTCAGCTGTTTTGGAACCGGTTCATTGGATGCTAACCAATCATGACTGCGCCGTGGAGCTTTCTACAGGACCCATTCCGCATCCTATGTCAACACTCTGTCCAGAAATGGCTTCTTTCTCAAAGGAGGCAACAAAGAACGTGAGGTGTCTGCTCGCGTTGCCTTCTGGCCCGGAGTGAAATCATGTGGGATCCATCGACCCAACTCGTAGTGCTTCCGAAGTTCGTGGAGGCGCTGCCGAACGGTTTCTCCACTCACACTGAATTGTAGTCCCAGTTCCTCACATATCTAGCCACTGTTCGCCTCAATTGCTGCCGAAGATCTTCATTTTGGACATGCGATGGTCTTCCAGCACGTGGTCCGTCTTCGAGTGTTTCGTCACCGTCTTAAAATTATTAAACCACCGCTCCACAGTCCACGTAGTCACGACGCACTCACCAAAGGCCTGGCATATCTTCCCCGCCGCTACAGAGGCGTTTGACCCCAGTTTGAACTCGTATAGCACAAAAGTTATTATGACGCTCTTTGGAGGTCCCATGTTTACTCTGCCCTTACGCGAATTCACGATGTAACTGAACTGCCACAAGGAGATAGTATGTTGGACATATCCACACAAACAACTGACCTTCGTCTTATCTCCATTCTCATTCAACGCACGATGTAAGTGCAAATTGAACACAGACCTCCACAAAAAGCGACAGAACTTTCATGGTTAACTTTATATTTAAACTGCCAGAGAACAGTGGCGAAATTTGCCTGGGAATGCCAAGGGCCGATCATGGTTAAAATTTATTAAGCAAGGGTAATTGAGAATACTGCGTGCACCAATTGGTTGACCATGAAGATGCTAGCAAGATCAGAACGCCTCGAGAGCTGCTGCAAACCAATATTTGAATTAAGAAATTAAGAATAATATATATTAAAAGTTGTGAGTCTCTTTTTTTTTTTTTTCAAAACGGAAGTTATATATGAGAGTGGGTCTACAGCTCAGTGGAGATTCGAATCACATATACTCCACTAGTGGAGTATTTACGATTTTGTTTCGGGAGAGCTTGGCTAACTTTATTTCTGGAAATGTGTAATTTCTGCCAAAGATTTCATTTCGGGGGGATGGGCTTAAGCAGGGAACTATACTCCACCATAAATCAAACCCGAGTGTCTCGTGCTAAAATACAGCTCGGCTAACGATTTAATGAATATATATATATATATATATATATATATATATATATATATATATATATATATATATATATATATATATATATATATATTAGAAATCATATACTTCTGGGATTGTAGGCTGCCCTTTCCATAATGTTCAAATTCAAATTTCATTCAGTCTAAAACTCAAAAGGACCAAATAACTTCTGTGTTAACATACATATTCCAAAATATTCCTTTATAATTGAAACTCGAGAAACCCAAACTTGTAAATAAAATTCTATTTTCGGTACATTAAGGAAAACGATTCATGCTAGGTGCTCTTGGTTTCTGACATTTCAGTACCCATTACAAACATTTTCTATACACCACATTAAGTCTCGTTTCTCTTGATATCGGTATATTTACTCTTGCAGATGCTATTTGAATCATAAAGTGAAGATAAGTGAGGTTTCTTCAACAGATAATTCAATTATCAAATTTGTGTAAAGGTACTTCTTATTATTGTTTATTTTCTGTTATATACAAGCAAATATTGGTTGATATTTTCGTTTGGAGTTTATAGTACGTGCTCCTTAAACCCTTATACTAGGCTTGGAGCTGTACAATTAAGTTTTATTTGTTCAATATGTATCTATATACTTACTCTGTACTTCAACTTCATGGGTATACTGTTGTATTACGCTTGAAAAGTTTAATTATTTCAAAAGGGGAAATGTTTAATTATCTCGAACAAAATTACCATAAAGTTTACCTACCTACCAACTTATCTCATATCATCAATATAAATAACAATTAAAATGATTATATTTGTGACTTAATATCTGTTGAACCACCCAACCGATCTCTATCAAATTTTCACCATAAATGAGGTTCGGAACTGGAATTGTTTCTATCATTTCACTTGTTGGTGGAACGTAGGGGAAGGGAAGATAGCCTATATAAAAATGATCGAAATTTGATGATATTAGTGTTGAATCCACAGTTTTGGGTTTTGATGTGATGAACCGACACTTCCGATGTCGTTTAGATCCAAATTCAGCCCCACAACTTGAGGAAGGAGCAGGATCATATATATATATATATATATATATATATATATATATATATATATATAAATGATCGAAAATGACCGTTATCAGGGAGCGTTTCAGTATATATAGTAAAAAGTAACTGGCCAACGGAACATATTACTATTGTGCTGCCAAAATGTCGAGCCGTGGCAAAAATGCGAACTAAGGCTCACACCCCGACACATCCACGCGCTGAGCCAATAAGTGTTCAGCAGCTGCTAAGCGAGAGAGCCTTAGCGAAAGAGAGTGGAATTCCTTCAGCCGATAGCAGCGCCTGAAACGGAAGACTAGGTGTCAAGTCAATGTGGTATATTTATAATATTTTTTGTTATTTTAACCCAGAGAAGTGGGTAATTGTCACTAATATATATGTGTGTGGTGTGTGTGTGTGTATGGGGGTTAACGGTTTCTTTTACACAGTTCAGAGAAAATTAATAAACCATTCTTTACAGGAACTAGGCGAATAAATAAATTCCACACACACAAAAAAGAACGATATTTAATTGTTTGTAATGGTTAATTCTTGGATAAAAAGAGAAAGAAGTTGTTATCTATTAAAAATCATTAAATGAAATGAACCAATAGACAACAATCTTTACAAAAGAAGAAAATTAATCTTAAGAAAAAGGAAAATATTTGAACTTTACTATTTATTAGCAAAGCACAATAAAAGCTAATAAAGCGACCGAAAATAATGAATATACTGTGAGGGAGAACGCTAAGGAACATTACAAGAGTTCTCTCTCTCTCTCTCTCTTTAACTCTCTATCATTTAAAGAGGCTTTGGTTTCCTATTCAAAGAGGCATCTTTCTATTTAGTTACGCGTTAGTACTTGCTCTTCTTTTTTTATTTCTTTCTTCACACTTTCACCAAACCAAAAAAGCCTCTAAAATATTGCAAGCCATAACTCTTTGACTGTTTCATTATTTTGCTAAGGGGGTCGAATCTAATCTTGGACAAAAGTGATTTTTTTCCCCTCTCTACCCTATCCTTTTGTCTGAACCAAAATGAAAAATAAAAGCGAAGAAGAAAAATAGGACTAGCAACAAAATGAAAGGATGGAAGAAAATAGAGGAAATGAAATGGGGGAGAAAAGAAGTAAAAGTAATAGAAGCAAATCGACAAGCTGGGCCGAAAAAGAATGATTGTGTGTTGTTGTTGAAAAGAAAACCATGGTCAGAAGAACGAGAGAAGATACAAATGAAAACTCTGGTAACAAAACTAATAGGAGGGAATGAGCAAAGAGAAAGAAACAAGACATTCTTATTTTTGCTTCACAAACACATTAATGACACTGCCATGTACAGTCTTGTCCGAAAAAAATTGTGGTTAACCAGCATTGTTTAAACGATCCTGTACTGGTATTAATAACTTAAACTAAATCAAACAACTCTGAACCTTTTTTTGGGGGGGGGGAAGAAAAGGAGTAAGAAATACACTTCAAGCCCAAATAGTAAATTTAAAGCCGAAAATTGATCTTAATCTCCTGAGAGAGTATTGTTTAATTGGACATTCATTGTATAATGCATTGATCATCAGTGGTGTATTTAGGGGGTGGCTATCGGGCTCAAGCCCCCCCCGAAATAAATTTATAGTAGATATAATTACTGTATACCTACATAGATCCAGTAGATATACACCCACTCAGGAGAATGTGTATAGCACCCCCGAAATAAAATCCTAAATACGCCACTGTTGATCATCATAGATATTCTGCTATTATGGGTATGTTAGTAGGCGCAAACTAAGCAACATCTATACACCACCTTCTCAGTTAACCTCTTAGTCTTCACGCAGCGAATTTCGATTTTAATACGGTCCATAATCGAAAACCTATTTCACTCTTACCCTAGTTCCATTACAAGTTACTCTTATATCACTTCTCTAATGAAATAGTTCCTTCTCACCAAATATCCCAACCAGTTTAGCTTCAAATTCTTAGTTACAGTGGCCAGAGATGTATTAACCCATCTGGAGGTTCGTGACTAGAAGAAAAAAATATGTATCTCCTGCTGGCTTCACCTAGTATATTTCTGTGAAAGTACAGTTGGATAGTTAAGGAAGTATGTTTCATATTTATGGTCATATTTTATTTTATGATGTCTTTTTGGATTGCCAGTTGAGATTTTGATCAGAGTGGAGACTCCTGTCCATCTGGAAGCCCTCGGTTATAATCCGCTTAATCCGGACCTGACGGGGACGTACGCAGTAATTTATTTCAGGTGGGTGGTACAAAGTTTTTCGGGGATTCAAATTCAATATGGGAATAAATTATATTAAAATTTCTAAAATTACCCCTTAAAATTATAATAAGTTTACAAGAAAGTTGGGACTTCAGTTGTGTGGAATCTGGATTACCAGGATCCATTTCCTGCTTACGTCTCTGCATGCTACCCCGTACAATAAATTAATTTTTGTTTGTTTGTTTGTTTGTTTGTTTTCATCCACTTATAGCAGATTAGAATAAAACAATAACTTTTTGACCATTATTTCCCTTTTCGCATAGCCTTTTCCCATATCTTGTGAAGAGTGAAATAACAAAATTGACTCGTCTCTTTCTCTCTCTCTCTGTCTGTCTGTCTCTCTAGAGCATCAATGGCCATTTTTTAAAAATAATTTATTAGCCCTAAGAAAAAGTAGAAAATCTTTAGGCTCGTCAATATTATTTATTAAAATCAACTATGCTACATTTTGTAAAAACCGTTGTAATACTAAACTCTGTCGATGATTGAAATTTCTCACAATATGTTTCGAACTGGGATGCACTGATTTCCAAAAGCGAAGTTACATGCTCACTTATAAGTCTATTTCTAATACAATTCTTTTCAAATAAACTTTCTTTTATTTTCATTCATTTTATGAATCATGACGTGAGACGGATAAAAATTTTTACGAGCCCGCGTATGGCCCATGGGCCGTATTTTATTCATCATTGCTTTAAAACCAGCTAAACTATAAACGTACTTTTAAAAAAGTCGAAATTGATAATAGATTTGCATTTATCACCTCTAAAGTTATCATAAGTAAACTTTCTGATAATCTTCCGTAACATCTCTTTCTTAAATTAGAGTGTGATCATCTTACAGAACTCTTCAATTTGTCCTAGAAAAAAAGTTAATACGCTTTGGAGTCACTATTAATCTATACAAATTGTTTATCATGACATAAACAAGCAGGCATCTTGTGTACGTTAATGAACCACAAAGATCTGGGGTTAAGTTCCAAAGTTGGGCGTCCGTTTCGAGCATTATTTTTTTTAAATTTACAGGAAAGATATGGATAATTTGATCGTTTGTGTGCTTGATAATATATAAGAGTCTCGAAAAATCTGTTTATTGGTTATATATAAGCGGTTATAAACATGGGACTATACGGCAAGCGTAAGGAACTACTTGGCGCAAGGTAACCGAACAGTTGCATTGTGGGAACGAAACGAGCATTTATGTTATCAACATGGCGAATGTACAAGGGCAATGAACTAAAAGTTTTAACATTTGTGAAGCAATACGTTGATAACGAGCAAAATCTTTTAAAAGTTTGTGAAGAGCACGGATTAATGAACCTAATAACAAATTGCATAAAATGTGGAAAGGAGATAACAGCGAAAAACGTGGCGAAAGCGGATGCCCAACTTCGGAATAAATGCCAAGATATGTAATATCAGGTTGTGTAAACAGTATTGAGATTTTCTAGGTCCAGGTGAAGTGGTGTTTTGGTCATGGATGTTTGAATCATTAACGGTATCATAATTGCTTATATGTCTGTCTTGCTCGAGTTTTTGCCAAAATATAATCTACTTTTGCTGTGATAGGTCATCCACTGCCAGATGCATTTTAGACATCGAAATTTCCAGAACAAAAACGACTAAACCATTTTCTGGCTGTCACCTGATAATGTATTTTGCCCATAAACAGAATAAATTTCTTCAAATGTTTGCGCAGCATTTGCTCCTTTATCGAAATAAAATTATAATATATAACGCACTTTAGCGGAAATTTCATTCATCTTCACTGCACATTACCTTACGTCTGATGGCATGAATTCCACGACATTTTGCACCTGTAATAGTAGCTTCATCTTCAACTGTCAACTGCGAAACAAAATTAGATCTAACCCACTGCGACTCACCTATCTTGAGACTTCGGTCACTAGTGTCATCTTGTGCGTATAAGGTTCAATATTTTTTTAGACTATATAAATAAAATAAATAAAAGTGTAATAGAAGAAATACTTTACATAAAATAAAGCACCTATTGATGGTTATTATTACTATTATTATTGTTATTATTATTATCAGTAGCAGTAGTAGTAGTAGCAGAATCTGTATTAGTAGTAATATATTATTTCATATTTCATACCTGGTATTGGTGATAGCACTTGTGATGTGCGAGTCACATGTCAAACCTTAATCTTGCGATAAAAAACAAAAGAAGCTCTTGTTTAATTATTTACCAGAAACTCAACTGTAAGCACCAGAAAATCGCTATCAGTTTCGTAAATTTTCAGACACCAAATCTTATGTAGAATAACAGAACATGTGAGTATTTGTGTAAGGTTAATTTCTAATAGTAAACAGTCAAGCAATGGGTGTCACTACTTGCTCTGCCTGCTTGATATCAACAAATATCACTAACATGGATAACTTTTGCACAGTTAAAGGAGGTCGTGGTGACAGTTGTAGATCGTTCATCCGTGGTGTATGAGGTAATTGGTTTGATCCCAACTCGCCCTCAAGTGAGCTTTGTGGTGAATAAACACTGTGTGCGTGGGTTTTCTCGTAGGTGCGTGGGTTTCCTCCCACTTTCTTCATTTCACTCATTCATTTCTCATCATCAACCTTCTTCTTTAGCCTAACCGGCATAACCGTGGGACGTATAATTTAAAGATTTTATTTCATTTTGCAGAGTTAAAACTATTTTTAGGATTTGATTGCAGCCTAAATTTTATTGGTTAAATTTCATTACTTCAAAATAACCTAAAGTGTACGTCGGATCTAAAGTTTGGGTGCAACTTCTAGCAGCTTTAATCTTTGCTGCTACGGTATCTTTAATCATTGGTTTCGTTCACTACTTTGTATTTGTTTGTATAATAAAGTTAAGTGGCTGACATTATAGTTCAGAGAAAACTTGCTTAAATATTTAGGCCATGCAATCGTGGTTTGATCTCAAGTAAGTCTGAATCTTACAGAACATCTCGTTCTTCAGCTTACAGGACATAAACAAGAACCAAAAAAAGTGGTAAATATTTTAATTCACTAAAACCAATATGCACGTAATTCTTTTCTGTTTGTTACTGGCGTGTTTGGAAACCAACCTGTGGTTAAAGCAACATGGTATCCGAAACATTTCTTTTGATCTTATCTAATGGTCGTGACAGAAAAGTCTAACACGAAATCGTTTTTCGATTTTCTTTTCGATCACAAGGGTATTAATGGAAAACAGGATGATCATGAGATTCAGCCGTTATTGACTTGCACACGTATCTTTATTCTTCGCCGTCTTCTTCAGCTATATTCCACCTACTCCTGTCTCCGTGTACTTCTCAAACAATGCACGCACTTCCTTGAAGTTAGTTTATAAGCAAATGCCAGTGACCTCAGGGGAGTGTAGTGTTTCGGCAAAGAAAATACGTTTTATCAATTCATCAATGTAGCTCTTTATTACGGTAAACAAGAAGAGATGTTGCTGACAAATATTGATTAATACACTACTCTGGCGTACCTGTGTATCTGTCCAATTGCAGGGGAAAAAATCAAATGGCTCATTCAGTAGCTATTTACAATTTTGTTTCGCGGGGGAGGGGGGCAAATAACTTTGCTAACATTATTTCTGGAAAAGTAAAAATTCTGCAAGATATTTCATTTCCTTTACAACAGTAACTAAGATTGCGGGGGATTAAGCCCGGAAGGGCCCCTTAAATACGCCACTGGGCTCTGTGCTCACCCCTAGTGTGTGCTGTTTCTTGTTCGATGCTAGCTTGCCAAGTGAACTCCAGGGTAGACAAACACTATGTTAATGTTTTTTTTTTTTTTTGGTCTCCTATTTTTTCCATTGCACCGTTTCATTCATTATCACCATAACAGCATGAGAATAGTGTGGCACTTTAAACTAAAATGTATAAAAGGAAAAAAGAAAATATATTTTAATTAGGTTAATTCATTAGGATAATAATGAGAAAAAAGAGCAAACGTCAAGTACATCATTCCTGATAACTATAGATATAGACTATCATTCTTTAAGAATATGTACTTATGAGTGCTGACTCTTGAGAGAAGCCACACAGGCTAACTATTAAATCTACATAGCTTGAAGGAAAGAGAAGAAAACTTGATATATGGTACGTCGGCAAGTCCGTATACCCATATACATTTCTATGATTTCTTATTAGAACAATTTAGCAGCATCCCATTTGGATTTTGAGGTGGAGAGTTCAACTGATATATTAGCTTCGACAATGTTTTCAAGTGCACTTTCTTTCTTCCAGTTCTTCCATTAAAAAAAAAAAATAGTGCTAAAAATGTGCTTCACAAAATACAAAATTTTTAAAAATGTGCTCTTTAAATTAACGAGAAATTAGAAGATTAATTTGGGCGAGGCTACCAAACTAGTGCTAAAAATGTGCTCCCAGAAAAAAAAACATCAAAAAAATGTACTCACTTATTTACCCTAGAAACAGGGTTGCCAAGTTGGGGGCCAGCGTGAAGCTAGCCCCGCCCACCCAACAGTGGGCCACCAAACTATTGCCAAATAATAGTGCTAAAAATGTGCTCCCAGAAAAGCATCAAAACCAAAAATGTGCTCATTTATTTATCGTAGAAACACGGTTGTCAATTTGGGGCCAGCGTAAAGCCCCAAATTAATCTAATTTCTTGGTAATTTGGAGAGCACATTTTTTAAAAATTTTGTATTTTATGAAGCACATTTTTTGCTACTATTTTTAAAAAATGTGGTAAATTGGGATGGGCCAGCTTCACGCACGTACTTAACTAAGGTTACACAAGCGTCTTTGCTATTACATTTAAAGCTCAACTTATTCTCATTCAAGTTGATACACATTCATAATTTTGCTACTTGACTCTCCAAACAAAACAAGAGCTCATCAACTGTAATAACCAATGACTTCATTGATCGAAAACAATGATTTACTATAAGACACTGTCAACAGCCACGTGTATATCTTTAAATCCGGTTATTATTGTATACGAATCCATTTTGTGCACAATTTTGTTATCAAATGTTTTGACGAATCATATACTCGTTGCCAAATTAATCAGACTAAAATGTCACGAATTGCCACCCTCCATTCTCGCAGTCCGATGTCATCATTTGCAGCTGTTGAACTTCATTGAGGGTGTTTATTGCTCTCCGAAACTCGTTTGTCTGTAACTAGTGTATCTCGTTGTCGAACTTATATTCTTACCTCCTATTCCATTCTTACCCCTCCAACTAGTTAAACTGGAAACAATATGAATAATGTTTAAGTACCATTAGATGAATCAGGAACATTGTATGAACTAGGAAATATTTCGTATATTTATTACGCAACTTTAAAGTTCAAGCAGGAGAACAGTTTGGCTCAGCGGTAAAGCCCTTACCTCTGGTACGTGGGGTCCCGGGTTTTAACCCCTGCCAAGTATATTTGTGATGGATAACATTGCGTATGTGGATTTTTTCGTGTACTCCTGATTCCTCTTACACTCTCATTCCATTAATTCTTCCATCATCATCATCATCATTCACTTGCCTTAATCATCGTCTTCCTTAGTCTAAAGGGCATAACCCATGGATGTTAAACCGAAAGATTTCCTTTTGAAAGGTGAAGTAAATTAAACTTCATATTCTTTGCCAATTTCAACTTGAAGATTGAAAACATATGATTTTTTAAAAATAAAAAGCACCTTTTACCAAAGTCTAATAATTTTTAACTATTAAAAGTAATAAACCTTTGGTTGTAACATCAATTAAATCTCCGTAACCCATCTAACTTACTATTCTGGATATTTCCAACTTTAAGCAATAGGCTATTTGGGGGGAACTTCAAATACAGCGTGCGCAAAGTATGAATTAAAATGGGATATTTTTTGCGAGAAATTTTTGATGTAAACGAAGAAAAAAATAGACAACATATAAGTGATAGGCACGTCGAATACGTCATCTAATAAAAATAACTTTTATTTAAAATGAGGTAAATATTGCATAGCCATCGGAGATAAATATTCTTTTAACGAAATATGAGCTATAGAAATCAGTAGTGAAGAGTTTTTGGGGAGACATTTGACCCAAACATACAAACATGTACAATATCACAGTTTTTTTAAAAAAAATAGTTTTTACACAATTTAAGTATATAGTAGTAGTACAATTTAAGTATTTAAGTACAGTGGTGTTGGAATTAAAGAAATTTATTAGTTCCCCCAAAGCCTTCCTCTCATCTACGAATTGCCTGCACCATAGAGACATCTTTGAGATAGGAGACAGACCAACTAGCAACGACATATATCATCATATGTATTCTGTCATTATTGGCCGGTTACTTGCCACAATTGAGAAATTTTCATGATCTGATATCATCCATCAATTATACCCTCCATCGCCCCCTCTCTTTCCTGCCAACAATACCCTCTAGCACGTCCCTCATGATACAGTTCCTCCTTAGCCAATTTTCCAACCAGTTTTCCTTTCTCTTCTTAATAATATCTAAAACTGTTCCTTTGTTACCCACCATTTCTAGCACCCTCTCATTTGTTTTCCACTTGACCCAACTAATTCTATCCATTTTTTTTCCACACTCACATTTCGAAAGCTAGTTTTATAATAAGGATAAGTATATTATTTTTATTGGAAGTATTAATAATAAATCACGCTAAATTCTAAAATTTGCAAATATAGGGCGGTCCGGATGTGGGTGTACTCCCGTTTAGTTTCAACAATGGGGTGTTAGTTACGGTGCAATGTCTGTACTAAGTTATCTTGAAGTCTTAAGAGTCTTAAGAGTCATAAACATCTATATGATCACCATCCATGTCGTAACAAATGTGGGTAAAACCTAAAACCGTCAGAAAACACCAATTAGGGGTACGCCCACTTCTGGACCACCTTGTACATAAAGTGCTTGAGTTTCTTCAAATTCGTTGATTTCCAAGGGGAATTCTTCCTTTTTCTTTGAAATGAAAAGGAACTTGAACGGTTTTAAAATCAGTGATTTCTAGTTCAAGTCTTGTAAATATCTCTTGCTTTCTTAAAATAGATTGGCAATAGTGCCAATTTATTCATTTGGACATGTGAATGGGTATGTAATTAGATTTTAAGAATAAATCAGTAAAACCAAACCAGTATTAAATTCCAGTTAATTTAAGAGAAAATAGAATAATTCTTCTCCGTATAGATAAACAGGCTAAAGAAAAAGACTAGTGACACCAGTATTCAACAATTTAAAGAAAATCATGCAAGTTATAAGTAGATAAAAAGTAGTAGTTTCACGTGTACACAACATGAAGCAGTTTCGTTTTGTATGGTGTGCTATTTCTCAAGTAATATTGAAACCGGAAGTAGTAGTAGATTTCTACTAATTCCGGTTTTAGTAGCGATATTAAAGCAGACGTACTATTTGTTTGCAGAAAATCATTTCTCGCTATCTATTACCGTTTCCTACTGTATAGCGATCAACGTTAAAACAGGAACGAAATTGATGCGTGTCAATTCTGACTTCAACAGATGGTTAAGAGAGAAGACAGAACCTCTTCTTAGGACGCTAAATCAATTCTTATATTGGGCTGCTGAAGCTCAGTGGTAGAGCGTTCACTTCTGGAGTGTGCTGTTCCTGGTTCGATTCCAGCTTGCGCAAGGTAGACTTTGTAGAGGACAAACACAGTGGGTTTTCTCGGGGTTCTCCCGTTTTCTCCTACTTTCTCCATTCCACCATGTTATTCAATTTTCATCATCACCGTCTCCTTTAGCCTAGCCGAAATAACTGTGCGACGTAAAACTCACTGATTTCTATTCATTTCACTTTCAATTCTCATATATTTTTTTTTATTTTTAAAAAAAGCCGCTTTCGCTATTCCTTATGGTTCTTGCTCTATGTATATCTATATTGAAACTAGAAGTGGATTTGTACTTCTGGTTTTGGTAGAGAATTATTATGGATGTAGACGATATGTATGCTTAGTTGATTGAAAGAAACAGCTTCTCTGAGTCTATTAGCGTATTTGTTCTGTAGTGATCAACATTACAAACGAAAAAAATGGTTGAAATTCTGTCCTTTCTGGTTAATGGATCACCTTAATCGACGAACAAGATTCCTTAACCTTTGACCTACTAGATTCCAGCCAAAATTAATGGTAATACATCAAGTGAGTCTAGATTGAGACTTTGTGTCTCCTGAACAGACGGACACACTGACAGATGAGGAAATAGGTCAAATCAAACACTTTAAAAATGGATTGCAGCTTCTAACAGACTTTAAAAAAAATCAAAGAAATTGTAGATTAAAATAATAGACACACCTATGTCAACCATAATAATATTCATAAATATACCCGATATCTTCCTACGAGAATACAAATATTATCCAGTAGCCAAAATATTTCAAATGTTTGAAATACAGTATTTTTGTTATAATTTGCACAATAGAGGAAAGTGTATTCTCTTATTTACTTTGAAAACAAAATAAATAAATAAAACGTAACACCTTTCCATTCGTGTTTATCTTGTGAATTTGCATACCAAAAAAAAAAAAAAAGCGACATGCAACAAACAGATGTGCGCATTATTTTTAAGCGAAGAACTTTTTTTTATTGAATTTTATCACCATGGAAATAGGCCAATATGGTTGTGTAAGCACAATAATAGAATGAATACATTCGTCAAAAATATATTGCAGATCATCAAGTATATATATATATATATATATATATATCCTTCTACATATAAAAATAAACTAGCAGAAATCATCGATCTTCCCTCTAGGAGAATATATTTTTTAAAAAACATTTGAAATAAATACTTTTATAATCTCATTCTAATTTCAGGATTTCGTTTGGTACAGCTTCGAACTCACTCGAGCTACGTAATGTTTCAAATAGCCTTTCACAATACTAACGCAGTCGAATCAGGTCTGTGGCCAGAGCACTACCTTACATTCGTATATACTGAAAGATTTATTGGTGTTCAGTAATCGATTCCAAACTTTTTTTATAGATTACTTATTTGGGTGCGTAGTTTATGACGTCATAATTGTTAGACACACAGATTTCTACACTAAAAAGAAGGTCTTGAAAACAACTATTATTAATTCGTTTAATACATGAAGAATATCAAAATTTTAAGAAGTGAACCAGGTAATGTCTATAAAAGACTATCAAATTAGCAATAGATTTCAAACTCTTTTACTTATAGATTAGTTATTAGGTTGTGTAATTTATGACATCATAATTTTTAGGTACTCACATTCTCGCAATAAACGAAAGGTCTTGAAAACAATTATTATTTTTTTAAATAAAGTTTTGTATATACTACGTGGCTCATTTTATACGTTTTATGGTATTATTCACTGTTTTTAGTGTTACTCATGTTTTTTTTTTTTGTTTTTTTTTTTTAAAAAGTGGCATGATATTAGGGAAGCTTAAGGTATTCTTTCAAATTTACTTATGTTTAAGAATAAATAAATAAATAAATAAAATTGAGAAGAACTAACATCTTTACTAGCTATTTCTGTTTTTATTTATCTTAAAAGTGCAAAGACAAGATGCATATACTTCTGTTACCAATCCATGAAGGATTTGTTTTCTTTTTTAATCCCTAAGATACAGGGTGGCACCAATAAAGGTACGTATACAGTACCGTACGAATCAGCTCATTGCATTTTATATAATTTCTTATTGTTATCCATCAGGTAGACCTAGTTTATTTATTTGTTCTTAATGTGTTTTTACTTACATCTTAAGCTCGGAAGAGCCGGAGCAAATAAACTCATAAACTAGAATGTTATATTTGATCAATGCAGGAGTGTACCTACTTTCGGGCCACCCTGTATACTTTACTAAAGATGAGAGATATTTCAATTGACCTGATTGAACTGAGCATAAAAATATGGCTGAGTGGAAATCCCAATGAGTAATTTTCGACAAAAACTATTTTTTTTTTTTTGTTAACATAAAAATTTACAATGTATGGTAACTACCGTATACAGTATTCATAGAGACGAAACTTTTTCGTTAATGCGATATGTGCGAAACGTTAAAAAGAATGTGTATATGTTTCAGGGATCCTCGAACTTTTCGTTTCAGAGCCAGAAATCATGTTTATATCATCGCGAATTTTTGCGAAATTCGACGTTACTTGTGATAAATGCGAATAAAAACGTAAAAGTGGAATTCTTGCTAATTATTGTTCATAATAACTAAATAAAACGAATTTTCAATATTATTTAACTTAAAAATCGTTAACCGAAAACGTGCACGATGCTAAATTAAGTTCTCCATAAAAATCGTAAGCTTTCATAGTGTGATGTCACTTTCTGGAATTTGACGGTCTTCAAGGAAGTTGACTTTGTACCATTGTTAAACAGTTTAAAAGTTAACCACAGGTGTTTTGCTGTTACCTCGTTACGCTCAATATGGGTGTCAGTCTCGAGTGTTGATACCGAGAGATTCTTTTCCAAGAATAATATGATTGTTACTGACAGAAGAACAAACTTAAAAGAAAAATTGGAAATGTTTTGCTACATATTATCTTTTATCTAAGGATGAGGTTAGTGGAAGTGTTTAAATTTTTGCATTAATCTATATATTTCAGTGAATAAATTAGCTGAAATATGCTTCTAATCAAGGTATATCCTCATTTTTAAATCAGATACACCTTACTACCAAAAATATACTGTTTACAAGTACCATATATTTTTTAATACAAAATTGTGGTAATTAATGCTACAAAATATCATAATTGTTGCGAAAAAGTTTCGTCTCTAAGTACACCTAATAAGTTCTAATTTCTTTTAAAAATTATTTATTTATTAAACTGCCAATTTCGTCTAATGTTGTCAAAAGAAGACGCAATAAAATATCAATCGATTCATCACAATTGAGCTTAATAAAATGAGAGATTTTAGGGTAAAGGTTGATGTGTAAAGTTTCAGAAAATGAGATTCTTTTTTTTTGCATTGAAACGTAAGTCATTTGCTGTCAATTTGATGGATCTGATAGTTTTTATTCCGCTCGAAGGTATCATATATTTATATACTTTGTATTTAAAAAATATGAATTCTGAACTATCATATTACTTCTATTATTGTTTGATATCTTTTAACAATGACATACAGTCCTCACAGTGATGCATAGATCACGTAGTTTAAAAGACAAATTCGATGCTAATGTATAGGGTGTTTTAGAAAGAATTATCGCATTTGAAATGTAAATAACATTCATAGTAAATAACATAGGCACTTCGGATTAACTTTACATTACAAATTTAGACATGGAGTTTTTCTTGCTTTTTTTCTTTTCTTTTGTTTTTGTATTTTCTTTTTTTTTTCATACCTAATCCTAAATGCTCAATATTCCTTCCTTGAGATGCATGGTATATGTCCATACGATAACCAAATATGATCATTTCCAAACTTTTACGGCCATTTTCATCTCTGGATCCACTGCTTCCACGGCTACATTTCCACAGTTCGGCTATTGAAGTTGGAAGGGGAAGAACTTAATTAAGTCTTTTATCAGTCAACACAAGATAAAATAGCACGCATTGAGGTCCGGTGATCTGGAAGGCTAATAGTGTAAAGCTGAATCTTCAGGTTCGTTACGTTGAGGAATGCGGTTGTTTCAACAGTCTCGAACTTCCACTTCCAGGGTGTTTGTGTCCCGACCTGCTGGGAAGTGAAGGCATCTCCAAATGTGAAAAATGTCAGTTATTAAGCATATGATGGTATAAGATTCCCGTGAGACTGTTCTTATTCCAAGAAGGAGCCATACACTTTTTCCAAAGAAATTACACAAAAACATTACCTTTAGAAGAGTCTTTCTCTTCCTGTATAGTCTGATATGCATGTAGAATTTTTTTATGCAATCACTTAATGCTATAACCGGTAGTTTGATATAATATCAGGGTATTGTCTCTTAAATTGACACTGAACAATTGTCACAGACTCACAGTTCGCGAAGAGAAAAACGTAAAATTATTTCTGCTGTGCAGCCACCATCCTGGAAAATATTAAAACAACCGGTGAAACAAGTGCGCTTACTGGAATCTACTGGCCATCTTGTGAAACCTCAGAATTCCTTCTTTTCGACGGTTTATTGTTGGTTTAATACGGATTAGAAGTTGCATAGTTACATTTGTTTGAAATCAGATGATTGTTTTGGAAACACATTGCACAGGCCTACTTTATGTTCTGAATTATTTCTTCAAGAGACTTACACACTGATATTTTTAAAGAAAACTAGAGCAATTATTCCAAACAGCGATGCTTTAAGAAATGAAAAACGTAAAAAGACTAATGTTTTACATATAAAAATTAGTGTCTAATGTAGTTATAATTGCATAATTATTTATAACCCTAATAATAACGATCTATATTTGTTAATTTGGAAATTTATCAATTTCTTTATGAATAGGCTTTGCTTTTATTTAACAAAAATAGTATGAAGGAAAAGGAGAACGGGTACCTTGGTGCAAAAGTTATTTATAGATATGCCTGCTATGCTATGATAGATAGCTATGATAGATCAAAATTAAAATTACACAAAATCAAGTGAAATATGGTTGGAGAATTTCAAGTCAATTAACGTTATTTGCTCACCAGACTTAAAATACAAACTATATTAAAAAAAAATAAACACATATTGCTTGAGAAGAGTTGTGACATTAAGGTCAAACAATCACTTGACATGGTTTGGCCTTCAGTGACGGCTATAATCAGCGCCGTAATTTGAAATTTTTCCTGGGAGGCCAAATATTAATATTTGGATCCCTAGGAAAATATGAACTCGGCCCCTATGATATTTGCCTCACTTTGAATTTAAAATCTTATTTTTATTACTTCTGGGGGCCCAGTTGGCTTTTATTGAAGCACTAATTTATGTTTCGTCTTAGGGAATATATCTATATATATATATATATATATATATATATATATATATATATATATATATATATATATATATATATATATTTTTCAAATTATGGGACAGCAAGAGCTCCTTAAGATATTTTCAATGATTTTTGGAGTGATATGCTTTGCCCATCCATACTTAACTAGTTAAACTAAAGGGATAACACTTGACACAACTTAAAGCCTTAAGATAGTTATATTAATTCTGAGCCTAAATACCGAACATTTTACTGAAATATGCCCATATCACATTTTTGCTTCTTAAGAGCATTGTTTATACGGCGAACCTATTCCTTGTTCCATTCCTTGTTCTCGTCAGTGAAATATCACATATTATTCCTACTTAAATCTTTTTATAACTTTCTCATTAATTTACTTTCTTACTTGCTTCAATAAAATGTCCTCACATACAATACAGAAACGTTTAATTACTTTTATTCACTAATATACGTATAGATGACACAACTAACGCAAGTTATTATATGTTTCTATTTTAGCCAGATCTTGCAAATGTGTTACTAATCTTTATTACACTTTATAAAACATACTATTAAGAAACTACTTCTATGAAAACAATTTTAAGATTTGGGGGGCTTTCTTAAATTTGAGAATAAAATTAAATGAATTCTTGCTTAACAATCGGAACCCCTTAAGTTTAAAGAAACTATTAGTTTATAATAAACCATTGATGTGTATTCATCGAAGCTTTTCTCTAAACTCGCATGTTACATAATAATAGCGTTAATAACGGAAAAATGTACAAAGAACGTCTAACTACACGTTAATTGCATAAGCAGTTTCATCTTAGCTAATATTACGATGATGACGGCCGCGGATAAGAACCACATGAATCTGTTTCGAACGTCATATTACTAATTAGTCAAGGATGTACCCAGGAGGAAAAATAATCCTTTCCTCCAAAATGACTACCTAGCCCTTCCAAATGAAGTTCTACTGTTAGGTGTTTATTTATATATGTTTACTAAGACAAATGAGGAATGCTTATAACTGAACAAATAGAAGTACACATTCTTAACGGGGAAGAATGAGATTGAATGAATATAAAACCGGAAATTTGAATATTGTAAATAAAATTTTGTTCTTTTCCCATTCAGATGCGTAATTGTTGAACACGCTGCAACACATGTTTGTTTATTTTTTTATTATTTGTTTCTATATCGAATTTCGTGCCTCCGATTAAAGAGAATACATTAATTATTTTCTGAATGAAGAATGAAAAATTTTAATACCAGAAATTTAGGAAACCTTGAAATACAGTGAGTGTAAAAAGTATTCATACAGCCAGTATTTTTGTAAAAAATGAGATTTTGTCCCGCTTCCATGATATATAAATCCAACTCACTGGGCTATTAGAAAAAGGTGTTCCCGAAGGAAGGGAGGTGTATGAATACTTTTTACATTCACTGTATGTTTTCCGCTAATTGTCATTACACATTTATGTACAAAACTTCTTACCTTGCACTTAAACAAATATTTACATAAAGTGGTTTGTTTGTGTGTAAAGAATCGGAATTTTGAACATTATAGAAAGTGTTACCTTTCCACATTAGAAGATGAACTGTAGAAGCATTTCTCTTCTTTTTAGATAGGAGTTTAAATACCGAATTCCACTTATATAACTTGATGAATTCTAATATTTGACAGTTTAACAATAAAGAATCGAAATTTATAAGATAGAAATTGACATTTTTTCCCTGGGTAAGAGAGGAATTTTCGATAAACGCTTAAACATAAATTCAGTGATTTTTAATGGGAAGCTCATATACCAAGTTTTATCTTCCTAATATGAGATACTTCATTCTTGGAGAAAATATTTGAACCGAACCAACCATATCTCAATACGAACCTCATACTCTATATGTACAAGCCTCTGGAGCTTGGGGTTCCGGGTTCGATCCTAGCCTCAGCCAAGTGAACTTTGTGATGGACAAACACCGTGTGCGTGGGTTTTCTCGGGGATTCTCCCGTTTCCTCTCACTTTCTTCATTCCACCATTTCATTCATTTCTCATCTTCACCGCCTCCTTTAGCCTAACCGGCATAACCTAACCGGCATAAAACTCAAAGATTTCATTTTCATTATTTCTATACGTACAAGGTATTTGCTCGTTCTGCTCTTACTCATGGACATATCGCCTGGTTATCCGTTCCGCCAAAGTTCTATGACAGATTACAGGTCCTCGAACGTCATGTCTTGCACCTTGCCGACTCACTACCTGTACAAACTCGAACACAAGAAGTCTATAGCCTTACAACTTCCTTAGTCTTTAACATCGTCTCTGCCGAATCTGCTGTCGCTATGTTCAACACCGTATCAACGCCGCTCACCCGATCCTTCATTAACAATTAGATCAAACTTCAGCTTTGCTACGTTACGCATATTCACCAGTCGATCATCTTCTTGCACTCCGAGTACGTGATCAGGCCACTCCTTTCTATAACCCACATCGTCAAATTTACCGTCACCATCCGCACGTCTATTGCGCATACATTTATTCTTGTACTCCTTTGTTCTAACTAACAGGACTCCCATTGCCTCAACTCGCCCTGACTAGCCCCAGAGCAGAAGATTAACACCCTCGTCTTAGTTAACAACACTTCATTGGTACCATCAACTCATCTCTAATAGAACTCTTAGGTATTAATGGAAATTAATTAGTAAATAAATAATTCCTCGATACCCACTTCTATTACCTTTTTTACTACGTACTCATAAATTGATGTAACTGGCCCAAGAGAAGGCATTATCTTCTGAGGCCCGCCCATATACTGATGGGCATGAAACTGCACTTAAAAACCGCAATAGGACAGTGGAAGGCAGGATGAAGGAAGCTTCAGGAGGATTACAAAGTCATTCAAAATATTTGTTCTTACAGTCAAATACAATATAACACCGAAATCAAGAAGAAACTTGAGACCATCACAGACGCCTGCGCCTATAGCAACATCAAAAACCTATGTGTTCTTTCAAATACAGAAAATGTATGATACAGAAAAAGCTTCCACTCCAAACACTGAACTTAGGAAGGACGAGAAAATAGACGATATGAAAGATATCTCAGAAATGACCAAAACTTGGATATAAAAATATGATTCAATCCTATCCAGGGCTATAAATTTAAAAAAAATAGTAAGTAAAGATTGCAGCAAAAAAGTCACTTTTCTATTCATGAGTGTGGGCTTCAGGAAGATCACGAAATCTTGCGAAACTTTTGTTCCTACAACAAACTGCAATATGCCACCGAAGTCAAGAACAAAACTGAGATCATAAAAGCATGTCTTCAATACTTGTATCATCTTCCAATTGATACTAGTGTTGAAGACATCACAACAGCACTCAAGGAAAAGGATTACCCAATATTTTCCGTTTTACAAATGCGAACCCAAAGTCGTTGTGGTAGGAAAGGGAAAGTCCCAATCCCACTACTCTTGATTACATCGAAGAAGACTCTACAAGCTACCAGAATCTTCAAAGAAGACACATTGCTACTACTAAAATGGAAACGTTACTTGCAATGTTTTAAATGTCAAAGATTTGCGTGTTCACAAGTAACTTGCCAAGCTCTGCCTCGGTGCATTAAGTGCGCCTTCTATCATTGAACGTAATGAGAAAAGAAGATCAGAGACACACCGACGAAATGTGTCAACGGTAAAGACACTCACCCTGCTAATTATTCCGAGTGTCCGCGAATACAACAAAATATATAAACAGAAAGGGAAACAACACCAGCAAACACAATGTCATCTTTTCAAGGAATCATGTTCCTACATCTACTTCAAGATCTGAGAATACAATATCACGCACTATCGCAGCTGCATCTACATGCCAGAGCTGAAAACCGCCCCAGATCTGTTCAGCACAGTAACAATGCTCATGGATTTGTTCTCTGCGCTACTACTATGAAGTCAAGAAACCTTTTCAGCACATCATTGCTTGTTACAAGATGCATTTTTCTTGTTTTGTGTTATATTGTTCTGTATTTTTGTATTTTGTAATTTTGTATTGTACCCAGCAAATACATCAGCCAATAAATAAATACTGTTACCCGTCTCCAAATGAAACTACAAATAAATGAATACTCATTGCTCAAGAGAAGGTGGTACCTTCTGGGTCCCGCTCATCTCCAGATACGAACGAAATTGCACTTTTGAGTACCTCAAGTCCGGATTGTGTCGAGAAAATGTGTCACTTTTCATTTATCTAGTGGATAAATATTACAATTTATTTCGAAGAAACGTCTGCCTTATGTATTAATTTCATTTGCTATTGAGCGTTCGTTCAATACAATCTGGCATCAGGAACTTCTTTTCATGTCGTTACGTATTCTACCATTAACATATGTCCTACTTAAAACCAATCTTAGACATTACAGTTCAGCTTTCATCCAAATTAATAAGGCTCAATCCCATCACTTTGTACTTTGTGAAGGAGTGCCGCAAGGTTCTGTTCTATTGCCCCTACTTAGATCTTATATGTTGCTGATATGCCACAACCTCAGCCATTAATATACTCTTTACATTTTGCAAATGATACTTTTATGTAGAATAGTGTTCCTCAGTGGATTATATTAATGCTAAACTGCACCCGGCAATCGACAAACTTATTAGTTGGTGTCTCAAATGGAAACTGAAAGTAAATGAAACAAGAACTCGAACGACGCTATTTGGATTCAAACGCACAAATAATGTCCAACTCGAAATCCTGAGCGTTTACATCTCACACTCTTAGGATCCCTCATTGACCTTACAAAATAGTGTGAAGTATCTTAGCGTCACATTTGACAAACATCTCACTTGGAAAGCTTATCTCTCGAACCTCGAAGCTAATATTTGTCTTCAAATCAATTGTTGGGTAGTTTACGAGTCACCAACTGGGACCTCAATACGAGACTGGTATTCAAAACTTACAAGATTTTTGTAATTCCTGCTCTAACTCATAGATATATCGCATGGTTGTCAGCTCGATTGAAGTTTTATGGTAGATTACAAGTCCTGGAACGCCATGCTTTACGCCTTGCATACTATCTACCATCTAGCACTCCAACACAAGATGTCTATCACCGCATCGATACACTGACACTTCTATCACATTTCTATCGTCTTCGCTCTCGTTATATCAACCACAATATAAGAGACGCCCATTTAATTTTCCATGAACTTCTCGAGTAGACTCCATTCTCAAAACGTTACGCTTATTCGCCTATCGACCATCTTCTTGCAATTCACGAACGTGAACAGGCGTCAGATTTCCATAACCCTCATCGTCGCTTTTATAATCGTCACCCATACATCATTAAAGAACTCCTTGGTTTACACGACCAGGTCTCCAAGTGTCAACACCCGCTCTGAATAGCCCCAGAGCAGAAGATTAATTCCTTCGTTCAAACTAACACATATCTTCGAATTGTGTTTACTACGCTTCACTTCATCATTTACATCATATGTTCTCATAACATAATTATGTGTGAATAACAAACATGAATAAATAAATAAATAAATAAATAAATATAATAAATCCTCAGCCCATCTCAAATTCCTTATTTACTGTTAACTTGATCCCATTGGCCCAAGAGAAGGCCCTTCTGTGGCCCGCCCATCTTACGATGGAAATGAAACTGCCCTTAAGAAAATGAAGGGTACATGGAAAGGAGGAACTAATCGACATTTTACATTTTTGTCAGGAGAAACAATTCAAAAAATTGATGGGCACCTTCTTTCCTTGCGTAGCTGTATTTAGAAGTACATTTGGAAGTAGCAGTATTTGTGTTTGTGAATTTAGAAGTACAAACTAGCACCAACAAATAGTGCTCATATCGGCTTTTTCGCAAAAATTACAATGAGCCCCTTATTTCCGTGTTCCCTTCAAATGTTATTGCATTTTATTATGTTCTTGTATTTCATACATACAAACTTGTGAACAAATCTATTATAAGTTGTTTGAGACGTGTGTACAAAAAACAACATTCTTCATGTTGAAAATATTACAAGCACCTTAGTAAAACATAAAGTTACGAATGTTGCCTGAAGAAGTAATTAAATCATACAGGGTGTCCGAGAAGTCCTTCCCTGATTACAGAAGTTGATAACTCAGGCTAGAAATAAGATAGAAATATGAAACTGGTGTTGAATTGTTTACAAACTATAAAAGTTTTGTCTGTGTTAGGTTTGTTCTGTTTTACCAAGTCTCAATTTTGTTTATTTTAGGTTTGTAGTACGTAAGTAAGAAGCCCAAGAAGCCATGCCAACCAACCAGGAGAAGGCACAGTGTGTCCTGTGGTACCATGAGACACGATCACCAACCACGGTGCAGAGACAGTTATGGGGTTATGTCAAGGACGAGGTCTACCGAACACGTGTACCAGATCTTGAAACCCTGCAGCAACGAATAACCACAGTCGTTGCATCGATCCCTCCAGTGATGTTGGCTAATGTGTGGATGGAAATTGAATATCGCCTAGATGTGCTACGTGCTACCAAGGGTGCTCATGTGGAAGTGTACTGATGTGACCAAAACTTTTATAGTTTGTAAACAATTCAACACCAGTTTCATATTTCTATCTTATTTCTAGCCTGAGTTATCAATTTCTGTAATCAGGGAAGGACTTCTAGGACACCCTGTATTTTCTTTCCCTCCATTTTTAAAATTTCTTTTCGTTTCACAGTTATGAAAATGGTTAAATCTCTTGCTCTGCATTTATACATTTACTATAGTGAAACCCAAAACGATAGATTTTTACCACTTCCGATAGGAATAGAGATATATTGACAAAAAGGGACCTTTAATTCACATAGTCCTACAAAATGTTTTTTTCTATATATTATCTTTTGTGTTCCACTAGGATTAATATTGATACCGGAAATCGCACTAAATATAAGCTACAGAATAATAAAAGTTGAGAATAGGTCTATTCTTGGGGGTGCTGAATTTATATAGGTATATATAAAACCATGCCTTGCTATCTCTTACCTTTAAGATGTGATCAGTAGCTTCATTTTTTATATTTTGCTAGGGGAAAGGGGGAAGTTTGGCCACTGACATAAACATCTCATTTTTTTTATGTTTAGTATATTAACATACAATTTACTAAGAAGCATGTCCATGACAGATAAATGAACGTAGTCAATCTATAACATTTCCAATTCATTCTCCTAGCACAGTTTAGAAGGCTTAAAAAGTGTAAAATTGATTACTTAAAATTTTCTTATATTACTGCTGTAAATTTAACCCAAGTAATTTTTATATAATATTGAAGAAACACCTACATGAAATCACTATTTTCCAATATGCTGAGCTTAGCCAGGAAATATGTACTGAACTACATGTAGGCATAAATTTTACACATTTTATGTTTCTGCTCCAAAATAATTTATTTTACAATTAGTTCCATAGTAAGTCAGGTTTGTATCCTCGGGAGGCAATTGGGGCTGGCTCCTCATAACTTTTACTGGTAGCCCCTAAAATTTTCACGATACTCTTACAAATGAACTATAATATGGTTGGATCGGCCCTCCCAATATCTTCGGCCTCCCCTACAGTTTTGGGCTAGCTACGAACCTGTAGTAATATTAGGATCACTTGCTCTAATATAAGTAGAGTAAATGAATTAGGTTTTGATACGCCTAAGTGAAATGAATAGCAAGTCAACATGTCAGTAAACAACACGCCAGGAACAGTTATATATAATATGCAAGAGTTTCAAGTGTGGTATAATGTATTACTACACGACAATTAGGGGCCATTAACAACAAACTTTTCTGAAACTCGTGCGCCAGATTTCTACTAAAATTTAATGTTGTTGGATTTTCTCGAATATTTGAAGGCGGATTTTTGGTATGTTAATCTCTTCACTACTCTGTATAATTCGATACTAAAACCATGTACGTCGTAAGTAATCGAGGAAGTATGGGCGGGATTGGATTGTGTTAAATTCACATTGCACATAAAAGAAATAATGAAACTTTTCCCACCTAAATACGATAAGGACAGCGTATATAGAATTTGAAGAAGACCTTTCGAGTCCGAGGATACGACCTTTAAACACCATTAGCAAATGAGTAGTCTGCGATGTTGTCAGGTCTTTTCCGCCTAGTTGAAAAAGAGAACAAAATTATCTGTTACCTGCTCATCTACACCCACTGTAGTGAGTCTGACTAGCTCCCAACCCAATGGCAGCGTCCCGTCACAGTCTCTTCTTGTTCTTTTTGTTTAAAAGGCCTCATTGGCAATGCCCATTTCTCAAACAGGCCGGCAATTATAGTTTTCAATAGACCTACTTTTTATAGTTAGTTTTTAATTACAAAGTTACATTAATATTTTACATTATAACATATTAAAAAGATAAAGTGAGAAAATCCATCATTATTTTGCTTTTCTTTGTTCAGTTATTTACTTGTTTACTTAATATTCTTTATATAACTTTAAACTTTTTAGAAAAGGTCCAGAAAGTCGCACTTTATGACCCGGAATGGCAACATTTCCCCATCGCTGGTTTAACCTATACGCCATCGATTGTGTCCTACACTTAATTTATTCAGTGTCAAATATTCATTTTGTACAGCATGTGTTTGAGAGATATGAAATGAAATTTCTGTGTTATAACTTTCGTTAACAAGTTATGAAACAATAATTAAGGCCTGAAACAAACTTGTTTTTAAATATTCTTATGCGATACAGGGTTTATGGGAAACTTTTAAGATGGCAATCCTTGTCCAAACACATGGATAGCGAATATTTGATATTACTCTACACACTAAAGAGTATTACTTGGTGTTAAAGTATCTTGTTATACAGTTAGTTACAAATAAAGTTATAAATTGGAATTCGTTAACTCATTCAAAAAAGAACAATAGTTTTACTTCATTTGACGTAGGTAGATGACTGTGAATTATGTTATAAAGAATGTTTATTACGTGATGAAATACCTCGGCGTTCAATTCGACAGTCATCTTACTTGGAGACCTCACCTAAAAACTCTCGAGGCAAACATACGTCGGCGCCTTTATTTGCTGAGTCGCCTTAAAGGGACTACCTGGGGCCTCAATTCTACGCTATTATTATACACGTACAAGGTCTTTGTCCGTCCTGCACTAACCTACGGACATCTTGCCTGGCTCTCAGCAAATCACCGCTTTTATGACCGCCTCCAAGTCCTTGAACGCCGAGCCATCCGAATAGCATACTCACTTCCAGTCAGAACACCCACTGCCCTTGTCTACAACCACACCACTATGCCTCTTCTTCTTTATCATATATACCGCCTCCGCACACGTTATATTGTACAACATATACTAGGCAACCATCCTATCATAGCCGAATTATTGGATCAAACCCCGGCAGTACCACGCAGAGCTTACCCACCCCTGGACCATCTACTCGCAATATATGAACGAGAGGCAAATCCAGCTGACTACAACCCTGCTCGTCGCATCTATCGCAGCCATCCGTCAATCTATCCTCACTAAACTGCACTCACTTTAATGTTTTAATCGTCTCCTGTGCTACCGACCTCTATACTTTTTAAAATCCAGCTGGACACATAGGCCGCTTACAATACTTCACCAGATTTCATTTATATTCTTTTGCCCATCTACCTTTACTTGTATCCATAATATATTTCTTACTCTGGCCAAGAGAAGGCGTCACTTTCTAAGGCCCGCCCATCTTTGGATGGGAATGAAATGCGTTTGATGATGTGATGAACTCTGATTATTTTCTATGAATGACAGCTGGTTGTTATTTGAAATAAATTTGAAAACAAAAATAATGTTGCTAAACCTACCATAGCTTTAGCACAAGCTGAAATAAGCACAACTGCTACAGTATGTTTCGATGATGAAAAGCAAGACCCAGGTACGTATAGGATATGGTACTAGCATAATAGTAATTTCAGAAATATATCTTAAATCTTTCAAATTAACGTCCTACGACTAAGCTTTTCAGCCTAAGGGAGACGGATGATTAAGGCAAATGAATGAATGAATGATGATGATGATGATGGAAAAATTGGTGGAATGAGAATGTAGGAGAAAAATAGGAGTATCCCAAGAAAACCCACGGACAGGATTTTGTCCATCACAAACATATACTTGTCTGAGGATCAAATTAGGGACCCCACGACTTAGAGATAATCGTTCTACTACCGAGTTATCGTGCCTCCTAATAGTAACTTCATGATAAGAAGTAGTGATGACTGATAACGAACCATCTTCAGACATGAATTAATTAATTCTTTTTATGTTAATATATATAGTGAAAGAAAGATTCAAAATACAGAACAGGGGAAGCAAAAGGCAGACACATGCGCAATTCCGAGAAGATACTTTGATGAATACCTACACATAATCCTAATATGAAACATTTGTTTACAACGATATTGTATATCTATGCGATAATTATAATTTACTTCCATTTTCGTATCTTGATTTTGGGCAACGGTGCGTAAAAGTACAAAATCTGTTGAGTAGAAGAAGAAGAAGAAAAGAGATAATATGTTGTTGATTCTAAAATATAAACAAATAAGATTTAATCGTTGTAGCTGAAAATCTATGTTGGGTTTAAATGTATAAACTGTACTCCTAATTACCGCAACAGTAAATAGTTGTTTAAAGGTTGCTATGACTACCGAAAAAGAAGATTATTATTAATGGAGTTGCGAAAAGAACGATAAAAAGGTAATAGGGATATGTGACGTGTCTGATTTAGAGTAATTTAATCGTGTTGACATTTTAAAATCTACACGAACTGTGGGCTAAATGTAACGTGTAAGAATAATAAGTTAACAATCGTTACGTATTTAGATGGTGGTTTACCGACCAGAACCTTGAGATTAGTTTTGAAGTATAGTAAAGCAGTCTCAGCATAGTATTCAACACGGACCATATTTTGCTTGGAAGTGGGAAAAGAATTTATAGAAACATAAAAATGAGTGTTTCTGGAAATGAAAATATAAATGAAGAAGGTGGTGGTTTAGAGCTAACAAGTATGAACGCTTCAACGAACGTGGCTGATCTTATAAGACAGCTTGCCCAGCAAATATCTCAGCAACAGCAATAAATGGATATTCAGCTAGAGCAAATGATTCACCAAATATCGCAGCAAAAGCAAAAAATGAATACTCAGCTAGAGCAAATGTCCTACCAAATAACGCAATCCATAACACATCATCTAACACAGGAGGTGGATTCTAAACTTGAGCATATAAATCAACAAATACATTCCAAATTAGGACAAACAGATCATAAGATGGAACAGATTTTACATCGATTTGCTGATGTACAAAGTTCTGTGGAAGTTGTGGAAACTGTAGTTAATGAGCATACCAATCAGATCCGGGAATTGCAAGAATAAGTAAATGTGATCAAAGAGAAATTTAATACTCCAAATAGTGATCGAGTTATGGCTATCAACTTTGAACCTATTCCATATGAATCAAGAGCAGTAGTGGAAGATAATTCATCGGAAGGATATTCAAAACAAGAATAGAGGGAAATAGGAGAAGAAATCATCCATCTTAGCGCCAGAAACACATTCTCGTAAAGCCTAAGCATTGTAAGCATTATAGTACAGGTAATCATTTTCGATTCAGTGAAATTAGATCTTTAACAAAATTTAGTGCAAAAAGACAGATGACATCCCGGCCAGCACATTCTTAGAAATATTCGAGGAAGAATGTGAGTAAGTTGGAGTAGACCGATCTAAATTTTTGAACATTTTCCCTCGTGTTTTATTACTAACGTGATTTGTATGGCTTAAAGCAATCAGAAGTAATTTACATAATTATTTAGATTTTTAAAATGCCTTACTTTCCAATTTTGAAAATGATTTCACGTTGGCCAATAGAGACGCCTTAGTTCGAAATAGACATTATAACCCAAAATTGAATAAGAGTCTCACTGATTTTGTAATATCCGTATATAATGAATTGAAGTTAATTAATCCATACCAATAGGAATAAGAGTAATACCATCGATCCGAATCTTGTTACCTTTTAAGTTGCAACAAATGTTGAATTTTGCACAATGCGTTAATTTCAATCACCTTATTATGATAGTGCAAAATTTTGAAAGTCAATCTATGTTGCAAGCTAATAGTAATCGAAATTGAGCCTATGCTAATCGTAATCAAGTTAGTTATGTACCTGTTCGCAACATCAATGTCAGAGAAGCAGGTGTTCTTAAAGCGAGAAATAATAATTGATTCTATTCCAATAAGAATAGAACTGAACCCAATATTACCGGTAATAGAACCGAATCTAATTTTAGGAGAAACAGGAGCTATAATCGTAATAGATTTAGGAATCAAGCAAACAATAAGTTTAATTTTCCACGAAATGCATTTTATAATAGATTCATAGGTGGCAGAAATTCTCAAAATAGAAATCAAGGTACCGTGGAATCAAGGCAGAACTGTATACAAGATTGTGGAGTACAATGCAACTTAACCGAACCCTTTGGCAATGTAACTTAAGCTAACGTTGTTGCGTCCGAGGAAACATTCAATTGATTTTTGTTTTGTTTCACTTTAAATATCGTAATGATTTCATTTGTTATTTGAATTAGTACTTTGTTTCAATTGTACACAGAAATTAACTAATCCATATGAACAAGAATCTTAATTTATGAAGAAATAAATAAAATCATTGTTATGAATACGAATATTGCATATCAAATAATTATGCCTTAATAAATAAAACATGTTATACTGTATTCTAACCTACATAAATGCCATTTAGTGTTTGAATAAAGTATGTATATGTCATTATGCAATTAATTTTGCTCACTTCTATTGTAATTTATTAGTATTTTATGTTACCATTATATGGTCTTTACACTACATGCTTTTGGAACAACGTATCGTTAACATCGTCTTGCAGAACAAACATTAACAAACCGCACATTTTGATTTTGAACATAAATTATAAATATAGGATTGAAAGCAAATACTCACAAATAATTACAAACATCGCCTGAAAAAGTTACTTTAATATTACAACGCTATGATATTTTAACTTTACTGAAAAATTTGTGTTAATCGGAAGGAAAGGAAAGTTTATTTTGTTGGAATTTAGAGAAAGTCAGAAAACAACAAAGTTTTTGTTGTCACTTACACATAAGGCTTTAATATTTGTATCGTTATTTGCATATGCTATGCTATTATTAAATCTAGAGGTACAGAATAATCTCTGGCATAACACAGTGCGGGGCGTCTAGGAATTCCCGCCCCGGGCGCTTACAACCAACTATACCAACCAACTTACGCGATGGCTCTGGATACACCTATATAGAGAACATGTATAACGGGATTAGAAATTTTGTTGGAGCTAAGTTCTAGTATTGAATAGACTTGAAGGATAAATAAATACAATATTTAAGCTACAATATATCAGTAACACAATTATTAAATCTCTTTTTATTATTTACTTGATTTGTTGCCTTCTACAATATAAGAGCTGCAACATCATTTCAGTATTTGACATTTAATAGTAATTTTTTCGTCACTGAAGCAAAATTTATATTTCCCCTCAAAAAGTATCGACAAAATGCTGTTAACAGGTCGTCCGAACCTTGACTTCACCCTCGACACTTCCTCCTACACTTCACTCTTTCTCCGCTGAGAATCTCCACCCCCCTTCCGACCCTGTTGATGGATGAGAGAAGTAATCTGTTCTGCCAGGAAAATAAAAAATTTAAAGATTCATGTTCCGCTGGGAAGACATGAAATTTGCTGTAAAATTCGAACTCTATTACAATAAATGATAGCAAGGCTTCCCCGTCTTGTTGCAAAGGTTTATCTTCAAGAGAAGGGGATGAATAAAATGAGTGTCAAGCTATTGAATCAAGAACATTTGGTATAACGAAAGAAATTGTCTCTGAAACTGATTAGGCAGGAAATGTGCTTTGGGAGATATTACGGAAGCTATTCAATAGTCTTTCTTCTTTCCTTTTAGTTCACCGTCAGGCTATATTTCTTTCTCACCAACATTTAAATATCCTTTTCCTTTTTTTAGTAGCATTAGGAAAGTATTATTTATAATAGTTTAATTATACACTTACTTAAAGTCACCAATATAATGTTGAACTTAGCAAGTAAAATTCTTTTGATTCACGAATCAGATTCTGTCTTAATACCACTTGTATTATTTTGAACCGTATTCAACAATTTGGCATGACGAATGATTTTCACGACAGGTTTGTAATTTCGATAGATCGCAACGTTGAGGGATGGTGGTCAGAAAACTGCCCTATTTGATTAACACTTGGAATTAGGACATTTTACTTTCTTCCTCCCAACCATATTTTAGAACGAGAGAATTCTACTTACAGTATGTAATTTGTTCACACCAGCTTGGGACTGAATTGTGAATTTAGAGTGTTATCAATCCTGGTATAGTAAAAAGAAAAAATGAACTTATGTACGTATCTGTTTTAATATTTGGCTTTGGATAAAATGGCTTGTGCTTGTCATAGAAAATAGAACACAACACTTTAAATCATTAAAAATGGTACGTTTTTGGGAGTCAATTTTTAAAACCTTTGCACCGTTGAATCTACCGTCAATAATTCAAAAGGTGTGAAAACTCACAAAAGACTTGTGTGCTCATCGCTGAGCAGAAAATCATAGTTTATCAAATCAGGCCGTGAACAGTTTTGTAAATAAAGATATAAAGGATTTACCATGCTCCTGAGGATTGGAGGTAATTGATCTCTCCAGTAGTCAATGGTAAGTATAACATACGTGTCTGGTAGATGTATTGCTGACGATCTCACTCGGCTTAATTTCGCATTCCATGCGCTACTATAGACGAGCATGTGTTGCTTTGAGCTTGAGGATGATATCTCGAGAGAACGAATAATGTAATAAAGAGAAACAAGTAAATTAGGTTTAGAGAATAATGCGTAAGAAGATTACTTATTTGAGGTATGTTAGGGCATTGCACCTCAAATCTCACAACAAGCTTACCATAGACATCAAGTTCAAGGTTCTATGTTCTCACTTCTTTGTAGAGTTATTCTACAAGAAACTTACGGGAAGATTTCAGGATTGTTCGTTTCTGCATCATCGTTCTCGTGTAAGTCAGGTAGGAAATCGGAATCAAAAGATTAATAATATTAGTAGTATCTACCAACGTAATCTACTAACAGTATGTATCTCTGAAAACCATTTAGTTCAATTGGAATAATTTCTTTCAACCTTTCGTCAACAGCCTGTTTATAGCTACGAGTAGTGTAGAATTTGTATCCATTCTCCACATTAGTGCCTCAAGAAATGAAAATTATGTATATTATCTGGCCAAAGAGGTGTTGAGTTCGGCGGTCCGGCCATCATTCATGTTTAGAAAGTAATAATATTAAAGGTAGACAAGTATAGCGGGGTAAAAACCCAGGAAACTTGAATAACCATATCACACCTTTTATATTTTTCAATTGGTGAAACTGCGGAGGCTAGTTGAATACTGAATAATGTAAAGCAGAAACGCAGTTTCTCTACTGCTGGTAATACACGCAGGTTCGGAGGTGAGTCCACTACTGATCAATTTGAGATTAGTTTTAGAAGCTGGAGTAGATTAGTGCAAGGATTCCACAATTATGAATTAATGCTTCTAAGAGAAGAAAAGAGTCATTCGGTTCTACAACATTTGTGATAATTAGTAATTCATTCAAACTTTCTAATTGAAGCAGCATATTGAACGTTTTCGGATTATTCTTTTATCAACAGGTTCGCACTCGTGTGAAGGCCGATGAGGGAACTTCGGCTTGCGGTCTAATTATTTCAGATTATGATCTGAATTTACATCACAAGATTACTAGTCACAGGCGCCCAAGATTACTTGTAGCCTCGCCGTCCATCCGACAACACTGACATCCCTATCATTTCAGAAATCTTACTCAAGCTGCCAACTAACTGCCTGTCAATGGTCAGTCAATGTTCGTAAACCAGATAGCTGAAGATAACCGTTGCCATAAAGATATGCCTATTAGCCATTTCTTTTCTTCAATACGTCCAGACCCGTTATGAAGAAAGCAACCAAACATGCCAGTCTGCTTACATTTTCGGTTACGTTATCTGTGGGTCTACAGGTATCTGAATTTTTGTCTTTCACTTTCGCTGACGAATTCATTCATAACTCCCTCGTTCTCTGGTGCTAATTGTCTCCTCGTAAAATCTCTTTGTCACAGGTTATAAGTATTTCAGACCACAAGTTACGATGTATCCTGAAATTGTGCTAACCTTGTTGAATAAGAGTAAGCTTAGGACATACCTATTACAGCACCCTAAGAGTTTGCGAATGGCAACTTCCACTACTCTTTTGATGGGTGTACTCTTTAAATTTCTCTTTAAGGATCCTTCATTTTTCTCAATAGTGCTTGGGAAAGGCTATGGCACAAATCAGTAGAGATTTTATGCTTATCGGGATATTTAATAGGATCATCCATTTAACTCATCTAGACTTAACAAAATCTGGATGCTTCTATAAGCAAAATGATACTTTACTGGTAAAAAGGTAGTGCAGCATTCAATGAGATAGTATAAAACTCTTCAAGACTTTTCTTCATTCGTGAATTTATCAAATTATTTTAAAAATGTTTCAATAATCATATAAAGTTATTTTTTAGTCTGGTAGATTTCATCGCTGGCTATTCTTCAAGCTCGGAATGATATGACGTTTGGACATGTTTTCTTTAGTTCATTGACTGAAATTAAATGTCCGTTTACAGCACTGACTCTGTGGTACGGAAACAACTCTCTAAGTGGACACCACACTATTACTGAGCTTGCATGTAACCAATATGATTAGTCTACACCCCTTTTGCAGAGGAAGACGTGGGTTTAATTCCCGTTGGGAGCTCATATAAATCGGATTCTATGTGAAGCAGTAGAGCCTCTTCACACATAACTGAAAGTGATGTGAAATACCAAACCAACGTACTTCCTCATTACTTTTTCCGTCTTTTACTTCTGCGGCTAACACCGTCATTGGAAATAAAATATTAGGGCATAATTATATTTTCGATTATAGTGACCCGTTTGCCTGAGATGGTGATCTAGCCACATGGTAGAGACCTGCACGGGCTGGGCTCAGCCCGAGGCCCGAAGCCCGGCCCCGCCCGCGGGCCGGGCTTGGGCGGGCCGTCTCTGTTATTTCTTTGGGCCGGGCCGGGCTTGGGCTGGCCGACACTGATTTCTCTTCAAGTCGGGCCGGGCTAGGGCCGATTAGTTGCAATTCTTTAAGAATTATTGACTTTCGTTAAACAATAATTAGAATGAAGGCAAACGTTGAAGAAGTGTGCCCGTGAAAAATGCTACAAAATGAGACTTTTAAAATTTTTCGGGCTTGGGCCAAGAATTTTAAAAAAACTTATCGGGCCGGGCCGGGCTCGGGCCTAGGTACATTCGGGCTGGATGCGCTCGGGCCGAAAAATTCGGCTCGTGCAGGTCTCTACCACATGGTTCTTTTTTTCTTTAGTATTCTACATGCATAACTTTTCCTCTCCAACCCAGCGCGACGATTCTACGTGAGCCACTGTTTCAACCTAGGTTATTCTCAATATGAGTCGGTAACAACAGTATTTGAATGCTAGAGTATCCCTTTCTGAATGTTCATGTTTCATTTCCATAGAGTAATATACCTGGGACAAAGGTCTTAATAAGAGGCACGAATCAATATTATTCTACGTAATTATGCTTTTTCTTATTGTTGAAGGCAGTGTATGCGTGGTGCGGCTTACAATTTTCACCTTGGATCTCTAAGCTAACGTGATTTTCCTTGCAAGGTAGGTAAATGAGTGTTAACTGAAAATAATTCGTGTCCACTAGAAAGAGAATTAAAAAAAAAAAAACACTGGGAAAAGAATTACGCAAGACCAATTTTTAAGTGCCCGCAAAACCAAGTGTTTTGTTCCGAAATAATGTGTATTTCTTCAAGACGATAAAATTCGTTTGTATTGTGTATAATGTCCATTACTGAGAGGTGTCCGTTAAGGGATGTTTCACTGTATTTTAACAAGTGATATTGTGTTCTAAATATATCCACTTGAAACCAGAGTAGAACTATGAGAATAACAGTATTAGATAAAATAGTACCATTTTTTAAAAGTAAGCAGGAACAATTTGGAAAATAATGTATTACATTAAAGGTGCCAAATGATGGTCTAACTCCTACAAGGAAAAAGCGAAATGTACAGCATGATTAGCGTTTAAAGATAACAAATGTCCAAAGATATACCAATCGACAGTTCTCGTTGAAATCAACAAATTCTCATGCGCTGATTTCGAGAAAATCAAGAAAGAACATTTTTTCTAAACATAAAAGTCAGTTAATACTGTGGAAAAGTACATCTATTGTGATGAAATTGATACTGAAGATATACTTGAATCAAATGTTTCATTATATCACTAGCAAGAAGCCAATACACCGTATTTTTAATGAAATATTTACAAAATTGCGGTTTGTTTAACTACAATAATCCGAAAGTGGGAACCTACGTATATCAATAGCAATACTCCACATTGAACTGAAGGAAGTGTTTGTTGTTCGTTGCCAACAACAATTTATAATATTTTTAAGTTTGTTAGAAAGGATTGTTTATTTATTTGTATACTGAATATGTAAAATAAAATGCACCTGCTAACTATATAAACTTCCTACAGGAAGGTCATTTGCATATGTTTTTATATTATTCTGTGTGTTCATGTAATGTTCTGTTCATTTGTTTTGTATCCTGAGTAATAGGCGATCAAAATATGTAGTAAACTGTACAACGCTAACTCCATGTACTACCTATAGTTAGGGTACCATAATTTTTTGATACAAAATATGGACAAGCCTTAAAATGACGACTCATCAAAGATACGGTGCTCAAACTCAGAACAAATATTTTGAAATTTCTTACCTAAATTCACCTTTTTAGGTTATCACACAATTCTTTACTGAAATACTTAAAGCACTATTGGAAACTAACGTGTTTTATATTTTTTTCATTAACACAAATATAATAAATCATGCCATTAAATTACATACATTAAATCTAACCGAAAGAACCCTGGAATGGAAAAATGAGACACTTTTGAAAAACATAACTTATTTTATTAATAAGTTATATGATGAAAACACAATTATTTTCATCCGAGATTTTAGCGATTTCCGACTCTAAAATTTTCGGGCAGTTCCAAAAACTGTCAAATACGGATATTTTCCTAATTCATTCTTTGTACGATACGGACACGGACCCAAAAATACACACAGTCCGTACAAAATACGGACATATGGCAACCCTAGCTATAGTAGTTTATTTGTGACCCTGATAGCTATAGACATCTATATTAGCTACTAATAATTATAATTTTCCTCATATTTGTGAACTATATTTTCATATTTCATAGTATTTCATTTTTATACCTAGTTTCAATCCTGTAATACCATCCACTCATAGGTCTTATATGTGTTAGCCTGATAAGTTTGTTCTATATATTTCAAGGTAATTTTAGTAAATTTTCTAAATTCATTGTTTTTATAGTTATTTAGTAAAATGTTCATGAATTAACATTTTATTGTATAAGTAATGTTTTTACTATAATTTAGTGAAAATTTTAATCATTTAGGTTAGTTTATTAATATTTTTAATGTTTTATATAAGAAAAATAGCTTGGATTTATTGATTATTACAGTTTCATTTTGTACTTCATTTCATTGCTGCAACAATGTAGAATAAAAATTCTATTATTTTATTTTTGATTGGCCGAATTAGTCACCTCACATCATAGATGTTGTTGTGTACCCTTTCCTATTCAATGAAAAGTACAGTTCGTTTCACACGAACATTGTTCGCGGTGACAATGTTCCCTTTGCATCATGCTGCATAGTGCAAATTTATACTGGATAGTGTAAACACAATTTATTTACTTGTGGAACTACATAGGTAATTAGTGCAAGGGCTGCCTTGGACATTAATTGTTTTATTTTCCGTTCAATCTACTTTAGTAAGGATATCAATATGTCAAAAACTAGTGGCACAGAAAGAAGATTATTGCAACTATAAGTAACCTGTGTTCTTCTTCTTCTACTGTGAGGTAAAATGTTTCTAATAAAGGGGGATCAGCGTCCGGCATCAAACTGGTTTCTCTCAATGCAAAGAGATCTAGAATGTGTTACTCCCGAGTACATTTTATGAAGATCTTTTTTTTTTAAAATTTTAAGCAGTTAACTTCAATATAGGACTTCGAAAGGGATTGTATTCATTTTATTTTATCTTATTTTATTTTTTATTTAATTGCTTGTGACTCTTAGAGCGAATTAGATATCTGCTCATCGCCAGTGCTGTCCATAGGGGAAGAAAACGATCGCATTAACAAATGAGCTTTAGGAAATGAAATGAAATCTTGAAGTTTCACATCCCACAATTATTCCGGCTAGGCTAAAGGAGACGGTGATGATGATAAGTGAATGAAATGGTGGAATGAAGAAACTGGAAGAACCCCGAGAAAATCCCCGCACACGATGTTTGTCCATCACAAAGCTCACTTGGTGCGAGTTGGGATCGAGCCAAAGACCCCCATGCACCAGAGACGAACGCTCTACCATTGTGCCACTGTAGTAATGAACATTACGTTCGTGAAGTTTATGAAAACAAAATTAAACGTATTGTTTCATGAGATTATGCATTGTAAATTAAGTGGATATTACTTTTTTTTGTTATCTCCATATTTTGTTTGTAGTTTTTATTAATATCAATATGATTGTCTAGAGTTGGTTAAGGTTTTCTGAGATACACCCACCTTCAAGTTTTGGTGTTCGTTTATCTTTCTATCCTCGGAACTAGTAATACAGCTGCTCGGCTAACTAATTCGGTAAAATCTCATACTCCAAATACAATGGTAACCATATTCCCAAAACAAGATGCACATATTACTTTAATAGATGGTTGGAAAGCCTGCATATCTTTTGATTTGAATGAAAGATTTGAAAATACGAAGAAAGAAAAGTAAAAAAAAAAAAAAAAAAAAAAAAAAAAAAAAAAAAAACGGAAAGCAAAGTGCAAACGAAAACGATTGAATAAGAGAAAGAAATATAGAACGTAAAGTAAAAACGTTGGAGATGATATCAAGCCAGAGAAACTAACCGAAAAAAAGGAAGCGCATCGGGTGAGAATACGAAGAAGAAAAAGACATTTCACTAGAGAGAAGATCTGTCACACAGCCCTGAATTTCTTTTGTTACCACAAAAGAGGGTTCTCATTCTTTAGTCTTTTCCTTCTTCATTTTTCGCTTCTCTTTTCTTGTCTGTTTCTGACTGGGCCACTGTGTGTCCTTCTTCCTCTCATGAGAGACCTCACAGCACCGCGAGTGACAAACAAGCCCTCTCTTCGCTACAATATCACAAGATTTCCCATGATGTTTCTCACTTAGGATAAAATATATGAATACTCATTTGCGAAGACTACTCCCTTTTTCATTAGTTATACCAGCGTTTTTATCATATTTACCATTTCTCAAATATGCACGTACTTTCATGAAGTAGTTTCAGCATAAATACAACTGGGAATTGGAGTTCAAGTTCTGCAATAATATTAAGAGTATCACGATAAAAAGAAATCCCAAAGATGATATATGATATATATATATATATATATATATATATATATATATATATATATATATATATATATATATATATATATACAGGGTGTTTATGAACTATGCCGACAAACTGTAAGAGGTGATTCCTCACATCAAAATAAGAGAAAAAGTTCATATGGACCTATGGCGAAAAGTGCATAGTTTCAGAGCTAGGGTTGTCTAAAATCGAGATAAAGCTAAATTTCAACAGGCCCTATTTCGAATTCCAGAAACTGTGCATGATGGTCCTTATCAGCGTAAAGGAATCCACGCATACACAATCCAAAAGTAAATATTTCATCACTTTTCAACAGGCGTACAGGGTATTCCCTACAGGGTGTAATTCCCAGACATGCTCTGAATAGAGTTTTCAGATTTACCGTGATTTTAAGGAGGGTGCAAAGTAGGCAGGAGGTAAGCCTGGACAATAATGGACATCCAATTCTTCGGAGGAAAGTCGGAAGTGTTAGTAATCGGCAACTCCATATTTTTTTGGGGGGGTGGGAGTTCGGAATAACTTGTAATGCTACGTATTTTGTCACAGTATATTTCACGTTTTCTTCACTTATAAGCGTGAAAGAATGCATTGCAGCATGCGTTTTCCAGAGTACATGAGACCGTGGTGCTGATGATCCTTAACACTTCCGACATCGCGCCCAAGGATTCCGTGTTCACTGCTATCAAGGCTTATCGTTTGCCTACTTTGGACCAATCATATTTAGAGCATATCTGTTGATGGCATGTCTGGGAATTTCACCTTACAAGGAATATTCTGTACTCCCATTGAACATTAACGAAACATGCATTTTTGGACTGTATATGCGTAACTTCCTTTACGCTGATAAACACTAGCATCCACAGTCTCTCAAATTCAATATAGGGCCTCTTGAAATTTGGCTTTTTCGCGATTTTGGACAGTCCTAGCTCTGAAACTATGCATTTTCCGCCATAGGTCCATATGAACTTTTTCTCTTATTTTGATGTGAGAAATCACCTCTTAAAGTTTGTCAGTTTAGTTAATTAACACCCTATACATTAATCAATAGATCTCATTTTAAAGCTTAATAAAATTATAAGGGTGAGCTCAAGTCCTCATGTGCAGTTTTTCAGAAAATAAGAAACGCTGTATGATAACCGCTTTACCGGCTAAAATTTCACAGATTCGGAGGTGCAACTTTATCAAGTTTTCAATACGACGCAAGAGATAGTACTTATACTAGTGCTAATGAGAACACCCCAAAATCAGGAAGAACTCTTAACACTCCTATGGAATTGGGGTCAATATGACCCCCCAAGGGACACATATTTCTTAAATAAGTTAGATATATTTTGTTTTCGGTTACTAATTATTTTAATATTTCTCGACCTAGTCTAGTTCTTTACATTACCCAAACATTAAAAGTTAATTATCTTAAATAACGTTGTTAAATAGAAAGATAATACATTAGATCTTGGAGTCATATTGACTCCAATGTCTTTTATGATATATTTCCTATTATTATATTTTACTTTTGCACTATGTTTGCGGTTACTCATTATTTTCGTATTCCTTGACCTAGTCTAGTTCTCTATATAATCCAAATATTAAAAGTTAATTATTTTAAGTAACGTTGTTAAATAAAATTGTAACACATATGACCTTAGGGTCATATTGATCCTAATGTCTAATATTACAATTTTCCTATTATTCATTATTATTATTATTATTATTATTATTATTATTATTATTATTATTATTATTATTATTATTATTATTATCATTATTAAGCCACCTCAAGACACTAAATTAAATATTATTTAGTCTATCTTTCATATTTGCATGCTATTATAAGAAATTTGATAATTGGGGTCAAATAGACCCCAGGGACGGGCATGTGTGTAGGGTTGAAGGCCCATAGAAGGGTTAAACTATATTTCTCGTTTATTATAATATTGTTCAAAGATAATACACAAAAACTTCGAAAAAAAGCTTGCGTGAGAGTAATTATCATGCCTGGTTATCTATAAAATCGAGGGTTATTCTTTTATTTCACTAATAAGTATGTTATTCGTTGCCATTACAAAATTTATAGCTTTAACTTTTCTGGATATTATGTACTGAATATGTAAAAATATAATAGATTGCAACTATTGTTATTCCATTTTTTTCGTAACAATGACACGCATACTTCTATACAGTTAACCAACAATGTTCTGTCGCTTTTTGTGAAAGTCTATGTTTCATTGGCCCTCATACAGTGAGTTGAATGTGTATGGAGATAAGGCGAAGGTCAGATGTTAGTGTGGGTATCCAGCATACTATCTCCCAGTGGCAGTTCAGTTACACCGGGAACTTGCGTAAAAACAGAGTGAACATGGGACATCTACAAAGCGTCATATGGTTATGTATGCTGTACAAGTTCAAACTGGGGTCAAACGCCACTGTAGGGGGGCGGAAGATATGCCATGCCTTTGGTGAGGCTCTTGTGACTACGTGGACTTGCAGTGTTGGTTTAACAAGTTTAAAGACGGTGACGAAACACTCGAAGACGCACCACGTGCCGGAAGACCAACACATGTACAAAATTAAGATCTTCAGGCAACAATTGAGGTTAACATTGGCCAGACATGTTGATAAACTGGGACTAACAATTCAATATGAGTGGAGAAACCATTCAGCAGCACCTCCATCAACTTAAGAAACACTGCAAGTTGAATCGATGTATCCCACATGATTTGACTCCGGTCCAGAAGGCAACGCGAGCAGACATCTTGTTTCCTTGCTGTCTCGTCTGAGGAAGGGGCCATTTCTAAAGAAGTGTGTTGACGTCCAGGGTGTTGACATGTGATGAGAAATGGGTCCTGTACGAAGCTCCCCGACGACATCATTAGTTATCATCCCATAAACCGGTTCCAAAACAACCGAAACCAGAACTGCCCCAGAAGAAGATCCTCCTGTGTGTTTGGCGAACTACTCGGGGTATCGTGCATCGGGAACTGCTACCAGCTGATCAGAACATCTATGCCGCTGTGTACTGTCAGCAGTTGAGCCGTGTTCAAGAAAAACTCACAAACTCTGGATCCAGCACTTCTGAATCGCATAGGAGTCCTCCTGTTACAAGACAACGCTAAGCCTCACATGGCTAAGATGACCCGAGACACCATTCTACGCCTTGGATGGGAATCAATATTACTTCGGCCATACTGCCCGAACATTGCACCATCCGATTATCACCTGTTCCACTGCTTGGACAATAACTTTAGAGGATCCCAGTTCAAATCCTTAGCAGAGGTGGAAAATGAACTTGATACCTTCTTCTCTTCATGGCCGACCAAGTTCTACCGCGATTGAATCGATTGCCTTTCAGAACGTTGTCGGGTATACCGATGGGGACGATTTTTGATCTTCCAGGTACGTCTTAAGTGACATACCGATGTTCGAAGGTGGTGAGTGGAAAAGTGACAGAACTTTCTTGATTAACTTATAACAGTGACACAGTATTATTTGCGTCGTTTTGAGAAGAAAATGTATCTAATAATAATATTTTGTACTTCGAAAATATATTACCCAATGGGGTCACTGAAAATTAAATCTATGTTGATACGGCTTCATGACTTGATGTGAGAAATATATGTAGAACGAATAAGTATTAATACTTACATAATGCTTGAGAAAATTGATAATTGATTTGTGTACGTATGTGTTACATCTTTATATCACCGAGGTTATGAAGGAAAATGCCTACAATTAAATCCGATTATATGTCGAGCTTGAACACTGTTGGTAAGTGCACAGACTCTCGATGCGCACGCCATTAACGATGTAAACTCACTCACATTGTGGACCGTTAACCGTTTGAGCCCCATAAGATTTGATTACTGAAGAATATTACCGGTCCCGACAAAAAGGGAGGATAGTAAATGGACAGCAAATAGACAACATTGAAACTGGCAGATTAGCCGTTAGTACAAAAGCGGAATTGATGGTAATAGTTGATGAGAACTTTTGAGTTTCTTGGCAAGTAAACTGAATGCATTACAGTTACACAAATATCTAGAATTATACACTTTGTAGTGGACAAACACCGAATACGTGGGTTATCTTGGGATTCTTCCGCTTCCTCCCAATTTGTTCATTCCACCATTTCATTCATTTCTCATCATTATTGTCTCCTTTAGCCTAGTCGGCATAATCATGGGACATAAAACTTAAAAGATTTCATGTTTTCTCGAATTTTACACAGCAGAGTCAAAATTTCCATTTGTCTGTTTTCTCAGAAGCTTCTATGTCGATGCTATTCTACCTTAATCAAATAAGATTAAATCTTTTTCCTAAGTCTTCCATGATTACGTACTTTCAACTAAATGACGTCACTGATAATTTCAAGTAACATACTGTTCCTAATGATTTATTATAGCGAACTGTTAGGTAAACACCAGAAAATCATTGTTACCAACAAGAATCGAACTCTGGACCACACGCTCCAACAATACTATATTATTATTAATGATTTTATGATCCTACCTGGCATTGTTACCCTTTCCTTATAGTTAACGACCGTGCTAAATGGATTTGTAAAATATGTCTACAGTATAGGATGATGGATTTTATTATCTCTCATTTTGTGCACTACTTCTTTATTAAGTTGCAACATTAATGAGTGCTCTTCGCTAGCTCGAGAGATTTGTTCGTTTCTGAGGAAGCTTTCATTGAAGCAATTCGAGTGATTTTTCATTCAGAGTGGACAGAAATAACTCGAATAGTGATTCACTAAAGAGAGTACAGTGACGTCATGTGCTATGAGTAAATCATAGGGAATGATTTGCTTACATACATATATATATATATATATATATATATATATATATATATATATATATATATATATATATATATAACTGTATATAAACACACACACACTCACGCACACACACACACACACACACACACACACACACACATATATATATATATATATATATATATATATATACGTTTCAAGATTGGTAGAGTTACAATAGAAGAAACGCAGATCGCAATCAACTCGAAAACTGGTCACATATCTTAACTATTTAAGAGTACTGTTGAATTTTCTTTCCTTCTTCCTCCCTCTTACTTATTTTTGAATTCAATAGTTTTCTTCAGTATGCTAAAAGGGTTATATGATTTTCCTCGATTGAACGAGTGTGTCAAACAAAACGTTATGAAATTACTCAGCACTTCAATTAACTTACTGATATCGTAGTGGGAGGTAAAATGAGCCTCAACAGGACATAAGTGCTTGCTTGAGGAAGAAGTATGTCCGAGAAAAAGAATATTTCCGTAAATTTATACCCTGGAATTACATTTAATAAACAGATAATGTTCAACCATAGGAGAGAAAGTACCCCAAAGGTGTTGACAACGGAGAGAAAGTACCCCCAACTGGATTCCAAAATGTGCCTCTTAGAAAAGCAATCTGTAAGATACAAACATTGCAATGATTCGGTAAGAATTTTTAAATTAGAGCGTCACAACCTTGTACGATTTCAATCAATCATTTTTCTTAGGAGGAAAAGACAAATACTATTTGCATGATATGCTCTAGTTCTAACAGGACACTACATGTAGGAGTAAGTTTGAGTTATATCGAGTAAATGAAGAGGGGTCTACATGTAGGATGTTGAGTGTATTTGAAGTTCAATCTTGTCTTCAATCTCAATTAATTGCTTAATCAAGATATAGTGCTTAACGAGCCAACGATCATATTCTCTCTCTTGAAGATTTTCCTACATAGAATTACCACATATGCTTTTTAGGATACTTATATATTTGTTAGGTACAGATCATGCAAGTTAAATTTGATGTACTTTTATACCAACTTAAGCTCCGAACTTTTGTGCTTACAGGTAAACCCGATGACAATACAATGTTCTTCGTTGTATTTTTCTGTTTTGCTACTGGCGACGCTAACATCTTTAGTTCAAACCGTATTGTTCAATGAAAAATATTGTATGCTAATGTACTGAAATTATGCTAAACTCTTAGTGTAATAGTCCTCAGCCACGAGGACTTACCAGTCGGTTTGTGCATTCATGCCTTTGTGGCGATATAGTCAGCACATCGACCCTCTCGCTGTTAATACTGACTTTCTACACCAGAGGTCACTGCTTCTTCCTTTCAAATAGTTCCCCAATTGTCCTCACAATGTTGTCTGGACACCACAAAACCAACACCATACGTTGAAACAATCATCATTTTTCCTCAGATAAAAGCACCACGGGCAGTGGTTGACTTCGCTGATCTCACGAAAACCGGCATTCAACTGCGTGATATGCGTCCATCATATCTTTCCCGAAAGCGATTATTTCTAGATGTTATGAGCCAGCTACATTAAGTTAATCCATTACGCACAAAATGTTTATACCAATTTTTCTCTTTTTCTTTAAACCGTTTTCTCATATTCTGGGACCGTTTGTATCCAATGATATACGCGTATATATAATTTTTGAAGTATTATGCAGAATATGCTCTTTATATTGGTATATTAAAATACTTGTGTCAATAGCGCAAGTTAAATTTTTCTGATTGTAAATGAACGTACTTTTTTTTCAATTTTCGCGTATTTTAAACGAAACTGTTAACCTTCTGTCCATTAAAAAAAAAAAAAATCTTGAACTAATTATGCCACGAAAGATTTTACATATATCTCCTATCTAAGAGCATAGAGAAGCTATATGTAGAGAGTTCATTTTTGGACGATCTTTCTCAACGTGTGAAAGTGGAAACGTGTTAAATGTTGAGTGCAACGTCACTGCAAGTAACTTTGATGTAAAGAACTTTATTTTTACATATTTTAAGACGCACACGTTAAAACAGCCATTAGTAAAATGCTGATGACTCATCGTAGCCAGTAGTATAACAAACATAGTGTTTTGCGATATATCGATCAAATATGTTTGTTGTAAGTATTTGTACAAAAGGCTTTTACGCCGACCTTTATAAGCATAAAGAAATAAACTTGCATTATACAATAATAAAATGTATATCATACGTTATATATATATATATATATATATATATATATATATATATATATATATATATATATATAGGGCCGGATTTAGGTGGTGCAAAGGTGCACGTGTCCCCCCCCCTTCGTTGTAAATATACACTATCTAAACCGAGAAGTTCGCAGTGAGTGTTGCAAAATCAATAATTTAATTCAATTTTCTGAAGGTTGAAGGAAAAGAATTCATCGAGGCCACACACTTAGCATTTCCAAAGGAATTTCTCATTCACATCACAGATGCCTAAAAGCATTTTTAAAAAACTCAAATTTGGTTCAAATGTACTGGTGCACTCCCTCAGAGAATCCTGGATCCGGCTCTGTATTTGTATATATATATATATATATATATATATATATATATATATATATATATATATATATATATATATATATATATATATATATATATATATATATATATAGTCCTAAAATTATCAAAAGAATGCAAAAATAAGCTTGAGCGTATTAAGGCTACAATCTATGCTTGTACGTTTTGATTCGTCAAAGAATATATATTCCGAAACATTCTATATGTCTCTTACATCGAACTAATTATTGGAATATTCTTGTTTATAAGACAACATTGATGTGAAAAGAAATGTAGAGCCAACTCCAATTCGAGAAATGCTTATCAAGCGAGTGGATAGGATATTATTCAATATTTACTTGATTTTGGCACTTACAGCAAGTGATGTCAAATCTACCATTCTTTATTTCCTAGACTCGCCGATAGTCATTTGACAGAGACTGAATTATTTCTTGAGCCGCATAGAATAGGAAAGGAAACAGCCGCTATCGGAGATCAAACCTGGTCTTCTTGGACGGTACGGAGACACTTTATAACGAGATAATGTATATTATTATAAAAAATAATAGCAGCTAAGACTTTTATATGGCTATTAACAGCTTACACTTCTTTTATTCTGAAAGATGACTACACATCACAAAATATTTGTCGAACAAATATATCTTCGTTCCATCAACTATTTGTCTTCATAACAACCATTTCATATTGACAACCACATCAACAACTAATCAACAAACCTTTTCTTTTTCAATATACATAATTCTGCTCAATTATTGCGTCTCTGATCATATACCTAAAACAGGTACAGATTGATAATGTCGTTTACATCGTTATATAAATTGTTGCTCGAACGGGAATTACGTAACAGTAATACTGTGAAGGAAAGAACCCTGGATTAAATGTTTCCAACAATTGACATTTTGAATAGCCCTCGTATGAATTTAAAATTGCATTAATACAACTATTTTTCTTCTCTTTTCCTTATATATATATATATATATATATATATATATATATATATATATATATATATATATATTACAATATTATATTCTTTTATATGTAGTCTTAATCATATATTCATATATTCAAATCAATCATATATTCAAAAACAATATCGTCGATAGGACTATTCAGTTGGCTATTCCTTCCCGTATTAAATAATATAATATTATCTTTATCTATATTTAACATATTTATCCATGTCCCTGCAACGTTATTTATAAATAACGATCATCATCTTATTAGATGTTAACAAAGATCAGAAGGCAAAATCTTATGCAAAGATTCTATCAATCACAACACATAAAACAGGTACAGATTTATAATAGCGAATTGTGATCTGCAATTAATATAAAATTGTAACAAATATTTTAATTAAGATAAGACAAATATAATTCGTTTACGTTTACTTTCGCCTTCTTATATGTTACTATAACTTATGAAATTAACAAAACAACAACAAAAGAAAATAATCGTACTATCTGCACAAAATAAATAAAATAGATTTTGATTTAAAATTAATGTCATGAACTTCAACTAAGCATATTCGACCCTCTTTTTGGAACATAAATTAACAACAACAAAAAAATATTTAAGTCAATATGTACATTACATAATCATTTCATAATTAATTAATTATAGAGGAATTATTAAAGAAACAAATAAATTATTTCTAATTACTACCGAATATCACATAAAAGAATTAAATCATTCGTATACTTTTAATTGCTCCTTTCTTCTTATGAAGATAAGTTTCTTCTGATATTGGCTAATTTACGTTAGCTTTGGTTATGACCTCTTGTGGAACCAAAGCTTTGACTAAATTCATCCATCGTTTCTTTGTACCTTCGGTTGTAAGCTGTTAATAGCCATATAATAGTCTTTGCTGCAAATATTATTTAATAATATAGATTTGTATTATATTATCGTTATAACTTACTATGTTACGTTATTTTGTGTCGGTATTATACTTACTAAAGTAACAAATATACTCGTAGTGGGTATGATACTAAAGTAACTAATATACTCGTAGCGGGTATGAAACTTACTAAAGTAACTAATGTCCATTTGAAGCACATTTTCAAAAGTAACTTTCTCGAATTACTTAATGATATTGAATCATCAGAGGAAATTCATTATCTCCGTGGAAATCCATCTTATGACCACTTACATCAAAAGCATGTTTGCTAACAGAACCATCTATTAAATTTAAAGTATATATATAACTCGTTTCTTTCAAAGGAGGTTGTAGATCGCAGTGCAAAGTTTGTGAGTGTTAGTGTGAATGGGATGATATAGGGTGAGAAATTGAAACGTAACTTTGGTAGATGGTAAAGTTGAGTGGTAGTTGTCGCTGGGAAAGGAAAGGGTGAACAAAGGGCGACTGTTCCTTCCTCAATAGCGAAGGACAGTAAAGATGTATTGCCACGTCTAACAGTCTATTAAGGCGACATTTCTCTTTCTCGACAAATACTGTGTCCTTCTTCCTCCCTTTCGTGGAGGACGTGAGAGAGGAATGCCTTCTCCAGTTCAGCAGACGGAGCACATTTGTAGCAACAGATTTCTGGTGAAGAAAGGCTATGAGAGGACGTTCAAATGGACGTTCTCTCTATTTTTTCCCGTTTCAATTTCTCTCTTTCTCTCTCTCTCTCTCTCTCTCTCTCTCTCCCTCTCTCTGTGTGTGTATGTATGTATGTATGTTAGTATGTGTTTGCATGATCATCAGTTTTCAACTTCTTTCTACAAACTATATACAAATCCACTCTAGTCCGTAAAACATACACAGAAGTGCAGTTTTTCTACATATCTATTCCTTCCTGCATTTACATCAATGTCTTTGTATTTAAACTTTTGATTTTCCAGACTGTCTGTACATTTTATGAGAAAACATTTCTCAGAAATGATACAAAAATTTCCTGATGTTAGTTAAAATTTCCCTATTTTGAAGTACATAATGCATGAAATATCTGCATATTATACGAATAGTTTTACGTATTCTCAAAAGAAAAGATACATTTCGTTATATAAAACAACTCTTCAAATAGCCTCAATATATATAAAATAATGACATTAAACTGAGCAGTGGAGTGAGCAAGGGTAGAGATTTCGGGATTTAAAGCTTTCAGTGAGCAAGATATTATGGAAATATATAAAAAAAAATATTATGTTGAGGTTTGTATATAAATATCATTCTTGTCCTGAAAGGACAAATTATTAATAGCTTAAACATTCTTAATGATTTTTTTTGTGTACGCCACTGCTACTGAGAGAATTTGGATGAGGCATTAATGAAGTCATTTTTAATTTTCCTTATAACACATGATAATTCTATGTTTCATGAGGATTTTAAAATTCATTTGAGATCATAATGTAAATTTCTCTTATCTCACTTCCCTCAATACCAGGTATGCACCCAGAAATCTTTGTTGAGGCCCAAGTCTGGAATCAGTAAACCCTTCATGAGATCGAAACTGTTGCAGACGAAACACAAGTATATTATTTCAAGAGAATTATTAAGTTTTGTAGGATGGCTCGGACCCGATGGGTACGACTCTGCTCATTCTCACTATTCTTAACCGTAGAAGGAACAGAGACATTGTGGAGGGTAGGAAATGCATCATTTACTAGCTATAGACAAAGCCTTCGAAGACAAGTAAAAAGAATTCGAGTTTGCTGATTTTCTGAATATAAAGTACAAGAAAATCAGAGATATATAATTCAGTCTCCAACTCAACTGAAATATTTCCCTTCATCACAGTATTTAAAATAATATTTCCTTACTTCCAAAATTTTACTGCCAAAATTTCCTATTGCGGACAATGATTTCATAGTACTTCTTTGATCTGCATTTGCTAATACGTTTTCTTTGTTTTTCCAGCATTCTTACTATACAATTCAACAATTATACACAGTGTTTCAAAACAACACCGACAACTTTTTTGTGGTAATTCCTGACAGAAAAAAAATGTATAGATCAACCTGGGTGCACAACTTCCTTTCGGAGTTATAGGCTGCCAAAAACGTGAAAGAATGAAGTTGTTAAGGGTCCATAGCTCCAAAACTATGGGACCTACTGTAGTTGGGTCAAGACTTCGCTTAGAAACTAATATGCGCGGCAATTTGAGTAATTAAGAATAGACCAAGGAGAGACCCAAAGTTTCATCAATATGAGATGTTAAATGGTGCGGGGAGATCGACTAAATACATATTTCAGAATCCTAAGGAATCCATGCAACAATTTTTATAGAGGGAGCTTGGCAACGGGCATATAATTTGAAATACTCACCAAGTACCTCTATAAAAATTGTTGTGTAAGTGCAGCATGATTCTGAAACATGCATATTTGCATAGGGGCACATACTAGTTCCTAAGCGAAGTCTTGACCCGACTACGGTAGGTCCCATAGTATTAGAGCTATAAACCCTTAAAGTTCATTTTTTTATGTTTTTGGCAGCCTATAACTCCGAAAGGAAGCATTTGTGCATCCAGGTTGGTCTATGCTTTTCGTCTTCTCTAGGTGTCAGGAATCACCTCCCAAACGTTGTCGGTATTATTTGGAAACATCATGTATACTATAATTAAATGGAAATATTGTAACTCACTAGCATTATGGAAATGCATTAACAACTTCTCTTGACTTCTAAAGACACAAATATCAATTTCACATTAATCATAAACACTACTAAATCGATATAGTAGTGTTTGAAATTTGAATAATACTTCTGAATTGATAATACTAATCATATGAAATACACTTATCTTTGACCAAATTCAGACTCGGTATTCGATCCCTTCAATTCAAACTTTGGTGTATCTATCGGATTTTAGAGCAACATAACTTCATTTTACCCAATTACAATTCGTTGCACTAGATCTTATAACATTTGATTTATTTCCAGTAACCATGCTCTCAGCATTCGAATCGATTATGACGATAGCATTTCGTATTACGCTATATTAACAAATTAATACTAGCGGCCACCGCTAATGGTGCCACTAGTAGCTAGTACAGAACAGCAGATTAATATTTTTTGCTTGACTAACAGCTAAACGATTTTAGGCATCCCTTCTGACTCTCGATGCCGACCGGGACGGCATTTTAACTTTAACTGTATCTATAATGTAACTATTCATCTCAGTAACCCGAAAACAACGGGTTTGATACTAATATCAATCGCTTTCGATGACTGCATGTAACTTCCTTCCCACTCCCAAAGGTGCTAATTGAGGGTGAACCTGAATTTACATGCCATCGGAAGTGTCACTATTCATGTCAGTGTAACTCCTTCTGGGACGCTAGGGTTTTTTACCCATACTGGAAGTGGAATTTGAGCTTAAATGACATCGGAGCTGTTATGAATTAACTTAACGATCCATAAAAAGATCAACGTTACATTAATATCAACCTTTTTATATTATTTTACTTATAACCTTCCTCCTAGGTGCGCTGATGGAGGTTGAACTTGGACTTAAGCTTGGGTGCCATATTTTAAAGTTAGAAAAGTGGGGGATTCTAAACCGTAAGTACTGATGTGAATTTGTGTATTACAAATACTGACCTGGAATACTTCTTACCATTTTTTAGTGCTATATTTGTCAAGGGACACTTCCAATGTACTTCCTTAACGAAACTAACGTAAACCATATTTAGTTTTTGCCTTCAATGTTTTGTTAAGTTCAACAAATTTGAGTCTCGAATTGTAAAGTAAGTATTACAATAAGATATCTGGAATTGTAAGGATCAGGTATATTTTGTCATCTGCATCTTGTCATCTGCAGGTATATTTTACGTTACACTACCTACATACTGTTCTATGGATCAATCCCAATATATTTCACCTAACAACTCAATTTCAGAGGTAGCGGTACTTCACATAATGATGCTCAAAATAAAAATCTTATTAACGAAATTTCTATTCTCTTGTACATGAATTGCTAGTTTACCTTTGTTTGATAATTGTCCAGTTATAAAATAAAGTCTTTCAGTTTTACGTTCTACGACTATGTCCTCTAGGCTAGAGAAGACGAGCAGTTAATGAAAGATAATAATTATGATAGAATTGGTGGAATGAAAATATGTGAGAAAATCCACGCTCTTGATGTCATCCATTACAAACTCAATGACCTGGGTTCGAGCTAGGGACCTTTTCTCCCAGAGTCAGTGCTTTACCAGTGAGGTCAAGCAGGGCTGTAACTTATGGGGGGCAGGTGGGCAACTGCTCCCCCAGAGAAGCTCCTCGTCGTTCGAGGGGGGCCCATTTTAAGATAAAATTTTCTTACTCCATTTACGATACGAACATGAAAGTATAAATGAAGCATCAAACGGGTTCACTACATTACATAAACAAAACAGCACACAAAGGGTAAAAACGAAAACAAAAATGAGTCGTGGGCCTATTTCAGTAAAAAAAAAATGCACACTATGAAGGCCCCAGAAATAATATTTATTCGTATGGCTTTGAGATTTGGCAATATTGTCCTCTTAATTAATTTGTCATGTATGGAACGGGCCCAGGGTTGTACTAACGGCCCCGCAGATTTTGCGGTGCGGGAGGGCCCAAAGGCTCAGGGGGACCCATAAATACTAAGAGAAAGATGGAAACAGGGGCCCAAGAATTTGAAAAACAACTTTTTCCAGGGGGCCCAAATACGCGTAGTAGTGCTTGTCCCCCTTCCCCGAGAAAAATCTAAGTTACGGCACTGAGGCCAAGTGACCTTTATTGCTTAGTTAGTTTTCTAGTTTAACGTAGACATGTTCAACCATTGTAGTAAAAAAACTATAGATGTAATGAAAAAAAGTAGGCAGGTTTCCCATATGAAAAACCACATTTCAAAATAAATTTCTTTTTCATTATTTCTTTGGAACTAGTTTTCACAATACCAACTTTTCCATTTAATAGCGCTACAGCTAGCTATAGAATAAGCTCTTCTGTAATCTGCTGAAGGAATTTTGTAAGGCGTCATTACCCAGGTTCACCAAGAAAACATTTTTTTTAAAAAAAATCTTTATTACATTAATGGTGTAATTTTGGGGAGGAGGAGGAGGAGGAACTGTTACTACTTGAATATTCATTTCCCACTTTGCGTTTCAAACTCTCTTAAATTTTCATTCTTTATTAATCCTTCCATAGAACAACGGTATGGTGGAATGTAAAGGATCTACCATGTTCTTTCTTTGTTTCTGTAACCCAATGGTTATAATGCTTGCTATGTTCATATTACTTGTTTTTTATCTTACAAACCAGCAACGTTCCGTAAAACCACGCCACCACTAACCTTTAAGCAACTGCTTGTGAGCACGGACTCTTGTTTCCGTTCTTTCGCCGTTGTTCTAACGACTGTTATACTTAGCTGATTGTAGCTACGTACGTGAGAATGGGCGTCTTTGCCAGCTTTGTGTAAAACGCATAACACAAATATCGATCAACTTTCCCTTAACGGACTATCACAGTGATTTACATATTTAAGGAAAGTAGCTAAAGGTTTCTTTTTCTTTTTCGCTGAAGACCATCAAAGCAGCCAAATGTCACAGTAAAGACTTAGAAAAGTTCCTTGTAAAGGTTGAATAATATGAATAATGATCGAGGAATTCAAAAAACAACAAAATGATTTATGTTTCCAAATCTCTGCAGAATAGTCTTTCAAACGTACTGCAATATCGTATATTAGCATGTTCTATGCTAATTTGAATACTCACTGCTTGAAATTGTGTATTTCTCTACAACACTTAACTTTATTCCTAAATTGGTGAGACATACTAATCTCTACAGCAATCTTCCAAGTTAGGTAATACTTCACTTACGTTTTATTTTACTAGCCAAGGCTATAGGCTACCCGTTCGATACTTATTTCCTCCATAGGGGAAGAGAAGAGACCAATATTTGTAGGATAGGATTGGAATATTGTCTAGGATGGTATCAACATTTTATTAGAACTGTATTTCTCATAAACTGTATTATGGTGGGTCATTACGATCTTTAAATTGCAATCATAATAACAAGAGTTGATGGCGTTGTTAAGAGAATTACATAATAATATAAATACTAAGTTTCAGATGGCAGTGTGATAGAAGCTACATGCTGATGGGATCAATGAGGTGAGGTAAACTTGACGAAATAATACTTAAGTCATAGTCAACAAGCAGATGTTAACCATCTCGCTTGGGGGCTGTTCCAAGTTTTGGTGGTAGATTGTGGAAGTCCCTGTTGGTAACAAAGAAATTACTGTGCAAAGGATGAAGAGATGTAATGAGATGGAGGAGGATCTGTTAGGAATGTTTAAGTGAGTGGATAACCTATAATTTGTTAATGATAGACTTTGTTTTGTTACTCGTAAGGGTCGCTGGTGTAATATTATTGTTGTAAATGTACATACAACAACAGAAGATAAGGATGATGATATAACAGACAATTTTTATGAAGAAGTAGAACCAGTATTTGACGAACTTCCGCGAACGATGTGAAAATTCTATTTGGGGATTTTGCGAAGGCAGGAAGAGAGGATATTTTCAAATTGATTATAGGGAATGGAAGCATAACGAAAGTAATGCAAGGCGTTAGACTCCTCAACTTTCCAACATCCAAAAACCTTATCGTAAAGAGTACAAAATTCCCATATCGCAATGTTCGTAAACATATTTGGACCTTATCAGACGGAAAAGCACATAATCAAATTGATCACGTTTTAGTAGATAGAAGAAGACAGTCTAGCATAACCGATGTTCGGTCCTTTAGAGGAGCTGATTGTGACACTGATCACTATCGGATACCAGCGATGATAAAAGAAAGTTTATCATTGAATAAAATAAATATTTAATATCTGAAACGGAGAAATTTAATTTAAAGAAATTAGAGGAGATCCAGGTGAGAGGGGAATATTAAATTGAAGTTTCGAATTCATTCTCGGTTTTAGAGGGTTCGGAGTACACTAGTGTTAAGAATGCTTGGGTTAAAGTCAGAGATAGCATTAAAATTTCAGCAATAGAAAACTTAGGACACATGAAAGTACGTAGGAACAAACAATGGTTCAACCAGGAATGCACCAAACTAGCAGAGACGAGGAAACAGGCAAAATTGTATTGGATACAAAATCCTAATGAAATAACTACATAAAATTTCGTAGACACCAAGTGGAAAACTTTCAAAACATTTAGAAACGCGATTTTTTGGAAGCTAAAATTAATCAACTTGAAGATAATAGTAAAACCAAAAACATTCGGGACATGTATAAGGGGATCAACGAATTTTTAAAAGGCTATCAACCTCGTGCTTATATATTAAAGAAAGCCGATGGAACAGTTCTCACTGATACAGACAGCATATTAAATATATGGAAAGATTTCTTTAACGATTTACTTAACACGCAGCCAAAAAATAATGTTTGTGTAGAAAGAGAAATGCACATAGCAGAACCATATATTCTAGAGCCTAACCGAATGGAAGTAGACATCGCTTTAAAGAAATTAAAGAAACACAAACCTCCGGGTGTAATTCCAACTGAGTTAATTTTAACTGGATGGAAAAGATCGTGGAACAAAATCCACAAATGCATTAACCTTACCTGGAACAAGGAGGAATTGCCATAACTGTGAAACAATCAGTCGTTGTTCCAATTCACAAGAAACGCGACAAAACTGATTGTAATAATTACCGAGGCATTTCTGTTCTGTCAACATCCTATAAAATCCTGTCAAACATTCTACTAGCAAGATTAACCACGTACGCCGATCAAATTGTTGGAGATTATCAGTGCGGATTACAGCGAAATCGATCAACAATTCGGCCAGATATTTACCATTCGACAATTACTCGATAGAAAAGGGAATACAATATTTCGGTACATCAATCATTTACTGGTTTTACAAGGAAGTACGACTTGGTTAAGAGAAAAAAATATAATATTTTTAAAGAATTTTGAATACCGAAAAAGCTAGTTGGATTAATTAAGATATGTTTAAGTGATCCTAAACTAAAGTTCAGGTAGAAAAATACTAGTCCTCGAGTTTTCAGGGCCTAGGACTGAAGGATATTCACTAGCTTAAGGGGTATGCTGATGTAAATTTAATAGGGAATGATAGGAGAACAACAAAAAGAAATGCAGAGGTCTTATTAAGTGTGCCTGCAAGGGTAATGGGTTTATAGGTAAATGCCGAGAAAACTAAATATATAGAAGTTCGTCGGGATGGTAATATTGCAAATTATGGATGCGGCAAAAATTTTAAATAACACTTTCGATAAATTGGATTCTTTCAAATGTATAGGATCAGTATTAACAGACCAAAACCATATTCACGAAGAAATTAAATGTCGACTTAATGGAGGGAATTAATGTTAGCCTATTATTCACACTGTAAAAAATAATTTCTTAAATTTGAGAAACCGTTTCTTATCTGTGCACCGAGACAATACTTTCTTAGAAATGAGATTTACGAACTCTCATTCATAAGAAAAGCAACAGTGTGGTGTCTGGTGTAATGTACCATTACAGATAATGGAATTTTTGTTTGGAAGGGTCCAATAATTTTTTAACCCACTGTACTATGTGATTTTCTAAATATAACTTCGGTATTTGTAGTATATTCATTTGTCCCTTACTCAAACCAAAATTAATGTGGAAGCTTTGAATAATCTAGTAGAAATTATATTTTGGGGAATAATATCTTTATTTATACATTATTTTATTATGAGTCCCGTATATGGACATTTTAGATGGATGAGTATTGAAATTATCATCTTAATGCTATACGAAAACATAGGCACGCAATTGGACAGAAATTGAAATCATCCACCAATCCGATTTTTGGCAGAATAATTTAGACCCCCTTCTTCACTCCGAGATGCCCATATCCTACCAAGATCCGGTTTTATCCCGTTGTTGCTATTTTTCAGACGCTTTATAATTTTCTGCCGCCAAATCTCTCTGTTATGATTGGAACTATTTGCAAAGCGCTAATATTAAGGCGGGATTCTTTTCATTCTCTACCTTAAAACTCATCAAGAACCATCGTGTTAGTTTTGCTCCACGAACATTTGGGATTTTTTCGCGAGTAAGCACCAGAAACCAGGTAAAATTAGTTTTAATTAATAAATAAATTTGCTGGAAACAGAAAAGAGCCCTGAACAGTTAAATTCAGCAGTAAAAACAGTCAAAAACAGTGAAATATAGAATCCGATTCAAAATACCCTATGTTTGCTGATATTAACAGGATGGACAGGATGTATGATTGTATGTGATTTTCATTCTTTCTGAAAACACTGCAAAGATTAGTGTTTTCCTAATAACTCCCGTCATCCCTCAGAATTCATTTAGGATTGCGGTAGCCTGTCCTGACCGAACACGCCTTTCTAACTCAGACCGCAATGGCTCATTGATGTTCAGATCTGATGATTGTGAGACCCAGGAGAGCTGTGATAGCTCCTGGTCATGCTCCTCAAACCATGATTTCACCGTTTTTGTAGTGTGACAGGGTGTCAAATCATCTTGATAGATGCCATCACCATCAGGGAACAATATTTAGCCATGGGTAGAACCTGGTCCCCCAAAATGGCTTCATACACCTTAGCATTCATCACTCCATGCAGGGCTATGATGGGACCTACAGAAAACTACGATGTCACTGTAACAGAACCACAATCATGGTTTACATTTGGGAGCAGACAGTCTATATCATAGGCCTGCGACGGTGTTCTCCATAAACACGAACGGTTGTTGGAAACAAGGTGAAGATTGATTCATCGGACCACATTACGCGTTTCCACTGCTCATGAGTCCACGCCTTGTGGCCCTTGCACCACTGGATACGCCTCTTCGCATTTACTGCTGTGACCAGGGGTTTGGCGATAGCGGCACTGTCATGAATTTTCATTTTATGAAGTTTCCGTCGCATTGTTTTCGATGAAACCGGGTTCTGTAGGCCGGGATTGAGTTCAGACGTAATTTTCATTGCAGTGTTCTTCTTTTTAGCTGCTACAATCCGTTTTAATGCCCTCCGGTCCCTATCTGACAGGATTGTCTTTCGACCACTGTTATGCTTTGCAGACGTCGTTTGCCCATGAATTGTGTATGCCCTCGTGACATTGGACACAATGCCTTCCGATCTCCCATAATGTTTGCCACTGTTGCCACTGAAGCTTCAACCAGACGGGCGTCAACGATCATGCCCCTTAGGAAGTCTGTCAGGTTGCCTATTTTACCACACCACTTTCACACCACGACACTCACAGGTGAACTGGTTACTCCTGACGGAAGACGAAGGTCCACATGACACATTGAAAACAAATACTAATAATAATAATAAAAAACGATCGGCAACCGCAACACATGTTGTACAGTGGAGGGCCAAACTTACGTGTCCTGTACGAAGTGTTTTTAGATTTTTTGTCAATCTCCTGTATATATGTAAGGATAATCGTTGGAATGAAACCTATTCTGCTCGCTGAATCCGTATCAAAAAGTAATTTTCATCTATGTATTTCTCTTTTTTTTTCTCTACAGAGATAAATTTCTATTACTTCCAATTTCATAGGAACACTAAATCGCTAATAAAATATATTCTAAGAACGTTAAATCCATCCGAAGAAAATCGCTTATCGTTATGTTATATTGTTTCCGCTCTATGATGATCAACGTTAAATCCATAATGAATATATTTGTGTTATTTCTTGTTTGAATAGAGATTTTGAAGAAGGAGACAGGATTTTTACTAAAGATACTGAATCCACATTAAGAAACCATTTCTCATTATCTACGAGACAGGACCGGAAAATAAGATTTTAAAGCCGATATTTTTGGAGTGGAGTGTCGTATGTTATAGAGGAATAAGGAATGTGAGCAGGCCCGTATCCACGGGGGGCAAGGGGGCCAGGCCCCCTATAATGTTTACTGGCGTCCGCTAAAATTTTCACGAAAGGCTTGCAAAAATTCTCGATTAATTATATGCGTAAACACTAAGAATAAAATGCTATATAAAAGAGATTATTCCAAGAATTTTTCCATTTTAACTATTTGATGAACACTTCTAAACATATTTTAAAGGAGTTAAAGTAAAGGTTATCAGTCTTTTCGAATCTCGATATGAAATGACACAATACAAATTGAAGCATGTTTTCCGTAAAGAAGGAATATGTCCATAATACTTAACGCCAAAGTTGTAATAGCGATCTGGGAGGTAGGAGACGAAGTGTAAAGTGCTTACTGCAAGCCAAATCATAAAATAAGAGCAGGAACAAAGCATTTATCTTTTGTCGATTGCCGGTAGGTTATTGTTATTATATTGTGTAGATGTAGTATGTACATAACTAACTAACTAACTAACTAACTAACTAACTCTATGGCCTATGGAACCCGGAGGTTCAATACCGCGTTCACAAAAGCTCTCCACTGCCTTCTATCCTTAGCTAACTGCATCCAGTTTCTACTTTGTATTCCATTCTCTGCGAGATCCATCTTAATATTGTCCTAACATCTGCGCCTAGGTCTTCCTAATGGTCGTTTTCCGATTGGTCTTCGAGTCAATACTTTGAAAGCGTTTCTACTTTCTTCCATTCTAGCTACATGACCCGCCCACCTAAGTCTCCTAGACTTGACGACCCTAACAATGTTGGGTAAACCGTATAAATTATGTAGTTCCTCGTTATGAAGTTTCCGCCATTCCCCATTCCCGTTCCTCTTGGGTCCGAATATTCGTCTCAGGATCTTGTTCTCAAATACTTTCAGTCTACGTTCTTCCCTCAGAGTAAGTGACCATGTTTCGCAGCCATACAAAACAACAGGCATGATTATCGTTTTGTATATTTTAATTTTCAAATTCCTCGACAGAATTCGCGACGACAAGAGATTACGAACCGAATAGTAACACGAATTCCCTGCTTTTAGTCGACATTTAATTTCTTCGTAGTATGTACATGCATTGCAAAATTCTGGTCAACTGCAAACCTTAGATTAATTGTGGGACAATTAGTTGTTGAGTGAATTAAGGGCTCCGAGTTCCGTTAAATGTGACTGATTCTAGTAAATTGTTGTGGTGTGATATGTAAAACAAAAACTGTGGTAGAACATTCACCGAAAAAGGAATGGTTTCAAAGACTTTCATATGTTTGTTCTCGTAGAAGAATAAAGTAAGGCTAAATTACCTTAATTAGATGAGTAACTGAGCTAGTGAACAAATTTAAGGATTACTTTGGATTAATTTGAGGATTAAATTCCGGGTTGTGGAGCCAGGACTCGTAAAAATTTGTAAGATTTAGAGAAAAAATAAGTAGCACAATGTTTTGTATTGTACTTGGGGTTGGAAGTAGGTAGTTTTCATATAAAAACGTTATAAATTGGAACTATTTCTCAGTCGCGTACACGTAATAGGGTCTAATGTTGTAATTCAATATGAAAGAAGCAGTGATGCTTTTACTCGATACTAGATGAGTGTAGCGTTTTACTTACATTGAGAAAAATCGGTTCTCCGAACAGTGGTATATTGTACAAATATACGGAATCCTCTTGCTTACTACAAAAATCAGAACGGAGCATACGTTATCCTTATGCTGCATAGGCACTGCCATTAGGTGTCACATCATGCCGTTGCAGGATGTCTGATGTCTAACAGTCTTCCTTATATTGCATACATATATGTATGTTACCTTCGTCAGCTATATGTTATATACGTCCATTTGTATGTGAGATCCTGACCGCCTATATTGTTTCATACGGAAAATATGTATAGATGGAACACTTATACACAAAGTATTATAAAACATGCGTTTTCAGTTATACGCTTGCTGTACGTTGTCCAAAAACTACAGGATTTACAAATGTAACATACGATATTACGTACGCCACATACATTTTTTCTCAGTGTAGCTTTGAATAACATTATAGTGCTTTTTTTATTTTTAAGCTGTTTTGGTATGTGCCTTCTTCGTGTAGTATGCAGGTGGTTCATTTATATAAACGAGTTTAATTTAAGATTTTAAACAAGAACTTACTATAAATATTTTTTAAAAATACAACTGTAATTGTAAACAAGGGAATCACTTTCAACAAAAACCATAATAAAATCTACAATCATCAATTTCTACTTAAACTTTACTCATTTTATGTTCTGTTACGTTACCTCAAGGGTGGGAGCATGGGGGGGAGGAACCACAATTACATATGGAAATCCATTATTAACCTCCAGGTGAGACTGGCTCGCACTACTAGGTTACTTAGGCTAGGTTATGTCTACTTCCCACTTACCTTAGTGCTTAGGTTTGTAGAGCTCTCCTCGTATCTCAAGCAGAAAAAATGAACGATTGTTGGTGGTCTTTGTTCTTTCATTCATTAACCAATGAATTTTACACATATTTAAAAGATTAACCTCATTACCAACATCATGTTTTACAAATGTTAGTACTGTCAATTCACATCCAGCGCAAAGACCCTGTACACTTGCAGCCATGTTTACTCGAAAATTATCCACAATCCAACCGTCCTGAACCTAGAGACAAATAGTTACCTCAACTTGGGAATTAGTCCCGTCTTTATAACCGCTTATCAAAAGATATTATACATAAATTATGCTTTACTTACATGTTATCAAGCACACAAACAATCAAATTATCCATTTTTTCTAGGCAAATTTTCAAAATTTTGATAAAAACGGACGGGCAACTTCGCAAGTTAACCTAAATAAGATCCTAAGTAAAGTTTAATTTCCTTGATCTTAATGTTCATAGATATTTCCCATTAACTTTACCGCTCCGTTTAGAGGGATGATAATTATATATTTCTGACCCCCATTCAATATTCATTACTGATAGTTGTGTTTTTTAAAGAAAATATTGACTCTTGCACAAAGGAGCTGCTAAGAATGTGTTGTGCTGGATTTAGTAAAATGAGTTTGTGTTAGTGTTGTGAAAATGCAGCCTGTACTCTTACCTTATTTATCCTTGGTGTTTTACAAACAAATAAAGTTAGTAACAAAGTAGATCTGTTCTTTCTATTTTCATTTGCATACGCAGTGACAATAAATTCCGATTCCTCTAAGTGAGATCGATTGCAAATTTCTGACCTCCTATTCAGTATACAGTGGTAGTAACCATGCACTTGAAGAAAATGTTGACCCTTGTAAAAAGAAATGAAACAAAGAAAACTAATGGAATCATTTTCTTTTTTTTCTTTCTTTTTTTTTCAAAGGTCAACATTTTCTTCAAGTGCATGGTTGCCACCGTTGTATTCAAAATAATTCTTCATTCTGATGGAAAGTTTAATCATGTCTAATGGACATTAAATGTAGCAATGGAACCTTAATTGTCTTACGAAATGTTTGTTTTTGATAAATTTCGAATAAGTTGGTAACGTTTAATTAGCTTTACAAGTTTTGAATATATACAGTGGTATTTCATAGTGTATGATATATATATATATACAGGGTGGGCCATTTTAATTAATCCACGGAAATATCTGAAAAATGATAAAACATAGAAGAAATTTTTGAAGTACACGTTATATATTGCTAAGGGAGAAACCCAATTCCGCCAAAAGTACCCCTCCCCGCCCCCCGTAAATGGGGGTAACGGGGGTAACTTTGAAATGTCAAATGGGAACATGGGTCGAGTAATTCCTCGTTCGAAAGGTCTTGGAAAACTAAGTAACGCTGTACCAAAAGATGTTTCATATTGTGCACCGGTTTCAAAATGGCCGCCATGATATGGTTCGGAAACTCCAGTACCTGTAGTATGAAAACCATGGAAGGTAAATGAATGGAACAAAATTGAAATACGTAAATATCATAGGGCATATCGAATGATGTAATCCCTGTGATCCCAGTGGCCTCCCTAAAGGGGTCTTGTGAGCTAACTTCAAAATTTCAATGTCCGATCGGACAACGGTTCGGGCGTACGCTTGACCTACCCAATGCTGTTTGGAAGGCAGACTTCATGCATAGAGAATTGGTGCACAAAGTTAACGCGGATGGCCACAGTTACATTTTGATTAACTATTAGCATTCTTGTCATATTGTGAGCTTGAGGGACGAAACGGTGTGTACGTATGTCCCCGAAATACTTTCTGAATAACCAGCACGCATTGCATATAAGTTTCTCTTTTTTTAGTCATCCTTACAAACAAATGTTTCAACCACACCATACCTATTTGTAAGGTTAGCCTTAATTTACGAATTAAAGTAGAGTTCTCGTTTGAACTTTCACTTTACTTTCCACCCCACTCACATACAGAGCGGAGGGAGAGATTATTTTGCAGGACATGGATTTCTCTCTCTACATTATGGCAATTTTACTCTAATATTTTTATCTCTGTTGTATTATTCTCGAGCCTTGGAACGAATCCGTGGTTTTCCTATTTAATTTTCGTTATTTTCATTTATGTCTAACCGTATTCATACTATGGGCACTAGACGTTTTCTTAGACACAGTCACCATGTCTTTGCGATCATTTTGAAAACGGTGTCTCATGTCGAAAATTTTCTTACAGAAGCTGTTTGATATTAATTTGTCTATGTAACGTGATGTTACTCGCTTCAAGCTGCTATTTGAAATTTTCAAGTTGGCCCCGGATACCTTTCAGTTCGCCCTTGGAGTCACCCCGACAACACCTCTCGATGTGCCTTACGTCAGTTAGCTACTCCAGTTTTTCTTTTGTTGATTTATCTCCAATCGCTTTCATACTACGGGTACTAAACCTTTTCTCTGACACGGATACTATGTTTCGGCGGCCTTTTGAGAACACTGTCATTTCACATCAATCGTTTTCTCCTGCAATATGTTAGATTTTGCAAGATTTATCGAACGAGGTACCACTCGATTCATGTTACTATTTGAAATTTTGAAGTTACCCCCCAAGACCCCTTTAGGGAGGCCACTGGGATCACAGGGACCATACCGTTCGATATGCTCTATGATATTTACGTATTTCAATTTTGTTCCATTCATTTACCTTCCATGGTTTTCACACTACGGGTACTGGAGTTTCCAAACCATATTATGGCGGCCATTTTGAAACCGGTGCACAATATGAAACATCTCTTGGTACAGCGTTACTTAGTTTTCCAAGACCTTTTGAACGAGGTATTACTCGACCCATGTTCCCATTTGACATTTCAAAGTTACCCCCCGTTACCCCCATTTAGTGGGGGGCGGAGAGGGGTACTTTTGGCGGAATTGGGTTTCCCTCTTAGCAATATATAACGTGTACTTCAAAAATTTCTTCTATGTTTTATCATTTTTCAGATATTTCCGTGGATTAATTAAAATGGCCCACCCTGTATATATATATATAGATTTGTAACCCAAGCACTACCAATCGGGAGTTACTTTTTGCCCGCATGTTATACTTTTTTGCATTATATTCACTAGTAATATCATTAATTTTCAGAACTTTCTAGTCATTGCCCTATGCTTTCCTGAAACATATAGTAATCATATATTCAATTTGAATGTTCTGATTTATCGTAAATTGTCATCTTTTTATGTTGTGGACTCAAAGTATCCCTCGTTGGTAGGACTTTATTGTTGTAGCGATCTTGTTTTTACAGATAGCAGTATTACATGTGGGACTATTAAAACATATATTTTAATTCTAATTCGCGTAGTTAGTAATACCTATTTAATAAAATTTACTTTTTTTTTTCATGTAGATTACAGAATGTTAACTTAATGTGTGTATGTAGAGGGGGATAATAGAATTATGTAGAAGCAAAATACTTAAACATTCGTGAGCAGATATGATGAATTGCTGATGTTACTATTTGATGAACTATAATATAGTTGGCTCGGGCCCCCTCTACATTTTTGGGCTGGCTACGGGTCTGAATGTGCGGTAACTGGAGTTGACAACTTTGCAGAGTTTCGGCCACTTGCCACGCTAGTTGTAGGTGGTAAATACAAATGGTGGCTCGTTTGAGAAACTAGTCTTGCGAAGATTTCCACTTAGTTATTCGATTTCTGTGGGCGAAAAATGTAACCGCGGCTGAAATTCATCTACATCTGGTAGAAGTTTACTGAGAGACTGTGATATCTCGTCAGCGTGTCGCAGATTGGTATCGAAAGTTTGTGTCTGGTAGAGAAAACGTAACCGACAAAGAGCACAGTGGCCGATTCAGCATGGCATCGACAGATTTCTCTGAGACATCATCAACCACCCTCCCCATAGTCTGGACCTCGCTTCAAGAGACTTTCACCTGTTTCCGCACTTGAAGGAGCACATAGGAGGCCGTCGCTTTCCTTCAGACGAGGAGATGAAACATTTCGTGACAATGTCGCTGAATAAGCAAGGACGGGATTTTTACCAGGAGGGAATTTTAAAACTCATCCCATGATGCGGCAAGTGTATCAACCAATATTACGACTACGTCGAAAAATAACGTAATGTATGTACTATCTGTTGGTTGTATTGGTTGTATGAAATAATATATACACGGTGTTAATGAAGTATACCCACAAACTGTAAAAGGTGGTTCCTCACATCAAAATAAGCGAGAAAGTTCATATAAACCTATGGCGAAATGTGCATGGTTTCAGAGCTAGGGCTGTCCACAATCACGAAAAAGCTAAATTTCAACAGGCCCTATTTCGAATTCAAGAAACTGTGGATGGTGGTCCTTAGCAGCGCAAAGGAAGCAACCCATACACAATCCAAAAATACAAATTACATCAACTTTCAATGGGTATGCAGAGTATTCTGTACAGGGTATAATTCTCAAATATGCTCTCAATAGAGCTTTTAGATATATCCTGATTTTACAACGAAAAGATGCATTCGAAAACTCGAATGATTAACATGTAAAAGTTAACGGTCCAGGATTCTATTTCTTTTAATTGGTAGCCCAAATAAAAGAAAAGTCTGTATGTTCATTGTGCCATATACAACGAAATGTGGACATTTCGTTGTAATTTAATGGAGGGTCCAAAGTAGGCAGGAGGACAACCTGACAACAATGAACATTCAATGCTTCGGAGAGAAGGCGGAAGTTAAGAACAGGTAGCTCCATGTTCCTTTGTGCTTGGAATAACGTGTGATGATATGTATTTCGTCACGGTATATTTCACATTTTTTTCACTTATAAGCGTGAAAGAAAACATCGCACTATGCGTTTTCCGGAGTACGAGAGACCATGCTCTTGACGATCCTTAACACTTTCGACATCGCACCAAAGGATTCCGTGTTCACTGCTGTCAAGGCTTATCGTTTGCCAACTTTGGACCAATCATAAAATCAGAGCGTATCTCAAAATTCGGTTGATGGCGTACCTGGGAATTTCACCCTGCCGGGAATACTCTGCACACCTATTAAACATTAATGAAATTAGGGTAGCCATATTTTAAAACTAGAAAAGCGGGGGACTCTAAACCGTAAGTACAAATGTGAACTTGTGTAGCCTATTACAAATAATGACCTGGGATCCTTCGGATCTTTCCTTTTTCTTTTTTTTTAAAATGATTTCTTTTTTAAATGACGCTTCCAATGTTCTTTTCTAAAGAAACTAAAGTGAAGCAAATTTAATTTTTGCCTTTAATATTTTTATTAAGTTCACAACACATGAACTACACAAAGAAAACCACTGTGCATTAGAGCAAATCTCTTATTAGCAAACAGCTCTGCGCACGCGCACTGGGCAAATAGCTTACCGTCTGAGACTGAGTCTAAATTTAACTCAGTCACGATTGAGATTGACACAGAGATGTAGCGATTATGATTTACATTGAATATAACAACACTTTATCAACAAAGTCGTCTTAGCCTTTCCCCAATCCAAAAAAGCGGGGGCAAGGGTTCGTGACAATAAGAGATGATTAAGCGGGGAACAAATATAGAACCTGAAAATCGGGTGGTACCCGCTAAAATCGGGTAATATGGCAACCCTAAATGAAATATGCATTTTTGGATTGTGTATGCGCAACTTTCTTTACACTGATGAGGATCACCATTCCACGATTTCTTGAATTCGAAATAGGGCCTCTTGAAATTCGACTTTTTAGCGATTTTAGACAGCCCTAGTTCTGAACCTATGCACTTTTCCCCTCAGGTCCATAGGAAGTTTTCGACTTATTTTGATGTGAGAAATCACCTCTTACAGTTTGTGGTTATAGTTCATTAACACCCTGTATACACGTTTTATTGCAGGATTTGTAACTTTCCTTTGTAATCACTCCTCGTATTACTGTCCTCGCTTTGATACCTGTTTACAGTCGAACGGATCAGTTCTGTTACTTCTCATACTTCTGCATCGTATAGTATGGGAGTCTGCGAACAAACGATGGTAATATTGATGTAGAAGACGGCATTTTATTTACAATTTACTTCAGTAAAATTTGGGGTTTTTAAGTGTATGTGCTTTCTTCTGTTAGTAACAATAAATTTGGAGGTAGCTGAAGGAAATTTACAATAAATAAATACTATATACAAATAAAAAAAATTCCTAGCTTTGCTCTCATTCCCTTCACAGTGAGAAAAGAAAAGAATAAGAATTCTTGTTGACAGCGCCATAATTCGTGCGACGTGAACGGTTATTCAATAAATCAATTCGGTTGTGGAAAACTTATAAATCTTTTATTCATGGCTCAATATGCTGCTCGTTTTTACCATGGAAACTTATCGATATTTCGTCACATTTTCTGCATTGTAACGTTTAACTAATTTCTCTTATTTGTGTTCTTCTATCTCTTCGTATTTTTTAACATGTAAACAAATTTAACATGTTGAAATGTTCGATTATCTGAAATGAAGACAAATGGGCCAATTTTCTCTTCAGAAGCATGTTTGGTTTCTCTCTATAAAAAGTCAAACAAATGAAGTATATTTATTTTTGTAGTCGCTTACGTTTTACTTTTTTAAAATATACTTAATAACTATGTTTTGTCCTGTAGAAAGTTTCAAAGATAAATTAATGTAATTTTAGCTGTACATTTTATCATGGATACATAAAGAAGTATGTGGGTAATGTAAAGCATAAAATGTGTTATTATCGGCACAAATTGACATTAATGCAATACCAATTCTTTGGTAACTAGATCAAAAATTAGTTTCAGTTGAGGGGGGTAAATGGCTTAACACGATGTCTAAAATTTATCCTTAAAATTAAAACAGAAATGTAATAATTTAGTTTTATATCCTGTAGGCTTAGCAGACTGATGACTAGTAAAAATATATGATTATGAAATAACTGGTAGTAAGCAAATAGGATAACCTCTCTTCAAAACCTATAGATACGTTGTTGTTCATCACAAACTCACATTACCTGGGATCGATTCCAGAACCTCTTGCATCGGAAGTATTTTATCATTAAGCATTTAAATTTCCCCTTACATTTTTACGTTGTTTTAAAACACATAACTTCTGAAATTATTAGTACAAATTTATAAATGAAAAACTACCCTCACTAACATAATTTTGAGTAGCTGGGTGAACCACTGTGACGTTGATACTGACAATCAACTTTTGTGTTGTGCTTTGTTATGTAACTTGTTAGGTAACTACAGTTTTATGAATCGTTGATATAAATTGAACAATAAAGTATAAATACACTTTATTTGATCCAAAATCTGCTTTTTATTACAATAATTGTAAGCAGGCACGTAGGCCAAGGGGGGTCCAGGGGGTCCGGACCCCCCCCCTTCGAGACCACAAATGAAAAAAATAAGGAAGGACGAAACAAAATGAAATGAGAAAAAGAAGGATCAGCGTTAAAAAAACTATAGGAAGCTTTTGGTTACTTTTTCTTATGAAGAGATTTGCAATACGTGGTGGCGAGGTGAGCATAATATCCTGGAAGAGCCTGGGAATTTGAAATTTCTAGAAATGTTACTTAATTCTCAGAATTTCTGCCCCCCCCCTCCCCGGTACGAAATCCTGGCTAAACGAACCAATATATGTTCCAGTAAAATAGTTTTCAATGGTCGAGTCCCTGGTGTGATGACCACAGTATTTCATGATTCGGACCCCGCCCTTCACGAAATCCTGTCTACGTGCCTGGTGCAAGACTGTCAAATTTTTACTATTTTAAACCAAGTTGGGAAATAAATTTTCAAAAAATGTGCTAGAAGGTTTACTTTTACTTTTTCCACCGTTAAAAGTGCATAAGCAGCACAAGATATATATTTTTTTTTATTTCAATTCACTTGGATGTGTCAGTAATGGTGGTTAGTAAAGTAACACGCACCTCAGATCAAAGATTATATCCGTTGTAATACTTGAAGAAATCATTAACTCCATTCAATCTGAAATGAAATGAAATCTTCATGACCGCGATTAGGCTAAGGAAGACGATGACTAAAGCAAATCAACTATGATGGAGTAGTTGGTGGAATTAAATGTAGGCGGACACATGAATGCCCCAAGAAAACCCACGGACATGATGTTGTCCACCATGAGTTTACTTGGCCGGGAATCGAACCATAGATTCTAAATCTTCGTTGATCGTACATTAGTACAGTAAAGTGAATAGAGCAAGGACAGTGGAATTATGTGTAGGAGTTAGAATCTAAAATAAGGCTAGAAAGAACAGAAAACGTACATCTACAGTACCTACATTAATTAGTAATGTCGCCAAACCGGTGACATAGGCGAGAACTACATAAGTATATGAAATGAATTCAAATGACATGACACGCTCTGCCAAAAGATTGCAAGTATATAAAGGTTACTGTAAAAGCATGAATTACAAATATAATATTTTAGAATATTGGAATGAAGTAACACACACACACGTGCAAAAGAAAAAAAAAAAAGATTGTCATGACCGAAAACCATGACAAAATGTAATCCGGTGAGACATGAAGACAAGAGTGTTCCAAACAGGTCTGTCTCAGTTGAAACGGGACTCTGATTCCCTTGCTATAGATCAAGTGACAGAAAGTGCTTTATGTAGTGCACCTGAGCCAGAATAGTGGAACAGAAGAAAGAGGAATGTCATTTTGTTTTGTCATATAATGTTTTACATTATCGAGGTCTCTTACAACAATAAATAATGACCAATTGAATACAAAATAATAATAATCAATCTCGACTTGGACAATTTTTAAGAAGTGACTTTGCCACAAATACTCCTTCATATTCTTAATATCTGTTCATGTTCCCGTCTGGGAGGCAGAAAGTCTCAAGAACCACTTAATGAACGTAGAGGGTCAGCAGTTAGGAATCGAGTTTTTTAATGGAGATGGTATTCAAATCGAAAGTGATAGAAATTTAATTTGTCCAGTTTAAACATTGATTATTTTTGAGCATACGTAGTAATCGATAGCGAGAAGAGTTTCTTGAAGAATTCATTTATCTCCATTCCAAACTCTGCAAATAAATCCGGATGAGGTAGTAATATACAACTCCTGCGGGCTTTTAATATTGATCAACATAGAGCCAGAATAGATGTCCATCCGTCTATTTGAAATGTATCAGAGAAAAAAACGGTAAGAGATATCGAGAAGCGGATCTTTGCCGTCGATTCAGCGTCCCACGCCTTGGTTCTATCTCCTCTCTTAACCGTCTATTCAATCCTGAATTGGTTCAAATTAACAATTTCCGGTTTCAACTTTTATCGTTATAGAACAAAATTAATAAGGTATAGCTAGTAATGGCTTTCTGATATGGGTTCAGAGGAACAGGTTCTATCTTTGATCTTATTAATCCATTGCAACCAGTTGAGTGTATTTGGAAGTCTTCTTTTGTTTCATACTGTCAAACGAAACTTACGTGGTTTGGAATCGATTTAGCGTTCTGAACAGATACCTTCTTCTCTCTTAATTCTCTATTCAAATCAGAAGTGGAAGAAATTAACTACTTCCGGTTTTATTGTTGATCGTTATAGAGCAAGAAACGATAATAGAAAGCGAGAAGTGATTTCCTGTGGTCAATTAAACGTTCTGAAAATATACTCCATCTCCATTCTAGTTTCTCGGTTAAAACTGAAAGTGGTAAAAATCTGTCACCACTTCCATTTTCAATATTAATACGAGGAAATATTGAGATGGTGATAGGGGAACTTCCATTGTTGAGCGGTTAAAAAGTTCAAACTTCAATTTCATGTGGGAACTGCCTGAAATTATAATAAACTAAACTAGCCTACTCCACGTGGTGCACACTGTAACAAACCAATCTCTTCCATGTAATGTACACTCTTACATTGGTAGGTAAGTTTATAGCGGAAAATCAACTTTCGAGAACTATTAGCAATTAGAGACTTTGATAAACTATTAATTTATTTTATTATAACATAAATATTAATAGCATTTGAATGACTAAAAACTACAACGGCTTAAGTAATAAATAGTTTAGTCTAAACTGAGGTAAATTCATAAATGATAACCAGACGCGTACGCAAGGATTTGTTTCGAAAGGAGTCCAAAGGTTTTGAAAGAGTCCAAAATCAATATTAGGATAGACTATATTGAAATGTTATAAAATCATCCCTAAAATTAGACTAAATTTAGAGGAAATCATAATTTTGGGAACGGTCCAGACTACCAGAATCCGCCCCTACGTTCTTCCCTGATGAAAACTACACACTAGGAAATTTATATGGTAAAGATATTTACTCAATAATGTTATTAGTGGGATAGCTAAACCTCCGAAGTCGGGAAAATATTTCACTTCCGGATACCAGTCTGTCCTTTTCAGCGCAGTAAGTATAGGTCATAAGAAATCGAAAAAGACCGGGACACAGGTTTTCCCTGGTCTAGGGTGGTCGTGGCTGCCATTTTCCAAAATGGCCGCCCTGTACTACAAAGTGTAGGTGTAAGTCAGGTTCAAGTATCTCAAATGAACAATATCGGTGTCTATTTATTGGCTTTTGATGACGCTGAGTCGATTGGAACAGTTTCTTAACATGTAAAATACATAATGAATGGCAAAGCCGCCTTTTTTAAAGATGGCGGACCTATAATGCTATTTATGGAAGTAAATCAGCGAGTAAAAGCCTTACAAGTGTAAATTTGGTGTCCATTTATAGGTTTTCGAGGTCGCTGAGTTGATTGAAACAGTTTTTGGAATGGTCAGATAAATTCCTTACAATTTGTCATTTATCAATATAGTCTCATTAGTAAAATTGCTTCACATCTATTTTTGGTAGCAAAATGTCAAGGAAATCAATATCGTGTGGCATGACCGTATTTTCCTGGCGTATCTTTATTATTTATCAGGGTTTTTCAAGAAAATTTTTATAACTGCACATTGCTCTCTCCCAAATATTGCTCTCTCTCTCTCTCACATTGCTCTCTCCCAATCACAATGACATTTCCCAGTGTTAAAAGTTCTAGATTCAAGTCATGCAGCTGGAAAGTTTGCTTCTATGCTTCATTTTTAACATCCGAACATCTAATTACCACATGTTTTTGGAGACATTAGAACTTATATGCCCATGGACATTTGCCCTGGATGTTGTTCATTTTTCTCGGTGGTTGCCTGTATTTGTTCGCACTCTGAAGGAGTTACCAACCAGACATCCAAAGATTTACGCGGAATTCTGCAACGGCCATTTTACTAGTTCTAGAACTGGAGCGTTGTTTTCATCTATCCCCGATGACCAATACCACGAACAAAACAATAAGCTTGTGAAAGGAAATGGAGGTGCCATAGGAATTCTGGATAACAAAGACGCTTTATTGAAGTGGATGTTGGCAGGTCCTACACTTTCTGCAATGTTATCTAAATCCGAGGAGAGTATATTTTTCCAAGCGCAATCAACATCATCGCGACCACTGGATCATCACGAAGATACTAATGTTTATAATGAAATATTTCGGAAACACATGAGAAATTTTATTGCTCCTCTAAATGAACATGGAAATCCATTTGAAGGCGATGTGTTGGTATCAATTGACATTCAGCAGATAATGCCAAAAGATGAAATGAGACAGAGAATTAAAGAATTGCATGAGAAGGTACTTCAGCAGTATGAGGAATACGTAACAAATCGTCTCGATTAAGTTAAACTCTCGATACATGATTTCATTCCGAAAAACAATATTTCCATATTCAACACACCCGTGAAGAAGAAATGTGCCACAAACGAGAAGATAGTGAATTTGCGAAGAGACTCAAATCTCTTTTGTAAATTGTTCATCGCATCGCAATCACGTGAAAGTGATATTTATCAGTTCTTTGCTTACGAGAACCAACCATGTCCCCCTCTCTCTCTGACAACGGATGACTACGTCAATCTGCTAACAAACAAGACTACTGGAGTGTATTAACATCGAAGAGAAGGAGAGAGTTGACGCACCTGACTTCAGTGCTACTGTTCTAGATGGTGCGGCTATAGTGCACATTCTTAAGGTCGGTAAATCTAAGACGTTTCAAGACTACTTCCACCATGTTTTTAAACCATATATAAATTATGTGTTGAAGACCGTAACTCGATTAGATGTCGTCTTTGATACGTACAAGTCCACTCCTCTTAAGAGCGATACCAGGCAGAGAAGAAAATGCAATAGAGACGTTTACGTACGTGTTCGGTCATCTACTCAAGTTCCTAGAAATTTATTGACTTTCTGAAAGAAGGCAGTAACAGAGAACAGTTATTTAAGCTTCTAGCGAAGCTGCTCATCCAAGAAATATATGATGGTAAAGAAGTTGTGTGTACTGTTGACGAGAATGTTGTGACTTCATCCTTAGTGCTAGATGTGAGTGGCATTTCACCATCATGGCATGAGGAAGCAGATGGACGACTTATGTTACACGTCAAACATGCAGCTGAGCATGGTCACAGAAAAGTATGTATTCGAACAGTAGACACAGATGTTGTAGTAATTGCGATCGGTGTGTTTAGCAAGATACAGCACCTTGATGAACTATGGATTGATTATGGATGTGGAAAATTCAGGCACTATATCGCAGTTCATGATATCTGCTCCCGCCTATGTCCCCAGACCCAGAAAAATCTACCTGCATTTCATGCTTTTAATGGGTGTGACACTGTGTTAGCATTCTGTGGAATAGGCAAACGAACGGCGTGGAAAGCATGGATGCAGTACAGAGAAATGGATTCAGCATTTCAACATATGTACGAAATGGGTTTTGAGGTAGAGGAAGAGGTGCTTGCTGTTATTGAGCGGTATGTCGTTCTCTTATATGATAGAACGTCTCTTTAAGTTTTACGTCCCACGTTTATGCCGGTTAGGCTAAAGGAGACGGTGATGATGAGTAATGAATGAAATGGTGGAATGAAGAAAGTGGGAGGAAACGGGAGAACCCCGAGAAAACCCACGCACACGGTGTTCGTCCACCACAAAGTTCACTTGGCGGGGGCTGGGATCGAACCCGGGACCCCATGCACCAGATAGAACGTCTCTTGAATGATGTAAACGAGTGTAGACGGATACTACACACGAAGAAAAATAGCACAATAGAAAACATACCACCTACCAAGAATTCACTTATTCAGCATATAAAGCGTACTGCTTTCCAAGCCAAACTATGGCACAATTGTACAAATCATCAATATATGACACCAGATCCAGACAGCTATGGATGGAAACGAAGTGATCAGTACACACCTATTTGGGCAACAATTCCAACATATCCAAAAGTTGTAAGCAACTCGTTGCATCTTCTTGCAAAAAGCGCTGCTCTACATGCAAGTGTGTGAAAAAGAGTTTACCATGCTCCCAACTGTGCACATGCGAAGGACACTGCTCTACAGCTGATTTTTCGTAAAATTAAGTTCAAATTGTTCACAACTTTTTCCTTTATTAACTATTGTAAATACACTTAATAAATGTAAATGTATTTGTTTCAGTATTAAACAACTTAAAAATATTCTAATAAACTGAGTCACCTCTCAAACCTATAAATAGACATGAATTTTACACATGTAGCGCTTTTCCTTCCTGATTTATGCTCAGCATGAGCCTTATACGTAGGCCAGTTTTGAAAATTGCGTCTTCCGGCAATCAAGCATACGTCTCACCATTCCAAAAACTGTTCCAATCAACTCAGCAACCTCGAAAACCTATAAATGGACACCAAATTTACACTTGTAGGACTTTTACTCGCTGATTTACTTCCATAAATAGCATTATAGGTCCGCCATCTTTAAAAATGGAGCCTTTGTCATTCATTATGTATTTTACATGTTAAGAAACTATTCCAATTGACTCCGCGTCATCAAAAGCCAATAAATAGACACCGATATTGCTCATTTGAGATACTTGAACCTGACTTACACCTACACTTTGTGGTACAGGGCGGCCATTTTGGAAAATGGCAGCCACGACCACCCTAGACCAGGAAAACCTGTGTCCCGGTCTTTTTTGATTTCTTATGACCTATACTTACTGCGCTGAAAAGGACAGACTGGTATCCGGAAGTGAAATATTTTTTCGCTAAGCTATCCCACTATATTTGCTACAGTTGTTTTTAATTGTACATTTTTAAGAAATCTATTGGATCAGGGAAATTTGAACTTTTTCTCGGAAACTAGATTTTCGCACTTATATCTTTATTTTTTCCCCCTTTGAATTAATTGAATCATTAGGGGCATAGGTCACAATTACTTAAATCTGAACCTTAAAAAGAGAAAACTCAATTGAAGTTTTAGGAGACAGAAACAAATAAGTAATTTTCTATTTTCCAAAGTTTTGAAAAAAATATTTAAAGATATAGCCAAATTAATGGTGAAACTCCCCTCTGTCTTACTTTTACCTACTGCACTATAGAAGTAATTTAATGGCTGATTGATTTGAAGTTTTAACCATCCTTTTCAGGCTATATCAGACATGAACTTACAGCATAACGTGAAATCCGAACCACAAGAGCTCCCACCAAAAATTGAACTCAGACCTCCTTGGCCGAAAGCAATTTAATAGTTCTCCATTAACTTAACAGAATACATTTATTCTTATATACCTAATAGCTATTCAAGAAATCTCTAATAATGCTCAATATTGCAAAATTCTTCGAACGCAAACAATAGATAGCAAGCTGTTTCGTCTTCTCGGAGACTACATAGAAATCTGATAAAAATGGATCTCAGAGGGATTTGTTTAGTTAACAGATTGTATCTTTTGTCTTGTTCACAGCAACGCAGAATGTTCTCTCTGTTTACCAGGAACAAAACCGTTCCCTCCTCGACGTTAACACAGAAGATTAGAAAGTTTACAGATTATTATAAGTGACTGGCAGAATTTGTATGATAAGCGTTAACAATAGCAAACAGCTTCTTCTGACTCATAATTGTTTCTTTGTTCAAGTGTGTACGTGTGCTCTGTTTAACTTGTAGGAAGTTTAAACAAAGTGCCGAAGAGTTTTGTTCAACAGAAAGCTCGCTTTGTGTTATCTACATCCCTGGGCTTTTCACCTGTTCTGCCAGTATTAGAATTTTGACAGTATTCGCCTCAGAAACAGACACAAAATTTCCTTTAAAAGTATTCTGTGGCATCATAAACCCAAAGCCCAAAAGTTTAGAGGAATACCAATCGGCATACATCATTGAACTAGTTAAAATGATACAGATGCAGTGGCGTATTTACAATTTTATTTCGGGGGCGGGGGCGGGTATTGGCTAACTTTCTTCCTGCAAATGTGAAAATTCTGCAAGATATTTTATTTGCTTTAATATAGTAAATAGAATTTCGGGGAGGCTTAAGCCTGGAAGCCCCCTTAAATACGCCACTGCGGATAAGTGTAAATCATCATGCGTAGTTTACGAGGAAGTCTAGAAGAACGTACTTCTTTACCAATATAGAAGTTGACGTTGCACAATAACCACAACAAACCACATATCAGGCATTAAAGTATACTCAGATTAAGCTCTTCATTATGCCATTATGCAATGACCGTACAACAGTATGGTTAATAGAGTATTGCCCCAAAATTATGATTCTTAATTTTTGTTGAACTACATATGGTGAACTACATATAAGTCACAATGTTTTGGGAACATTACTCACATCCAAATAAGAAAAAGGTTCATATGGACCTGTTCTCAAAAAGTGGATAGTTTCGGAGTTACAGCATTCTGAAAAGGTGACTTCATAGCTCCACTACTATGGGACCTATCGTAGTTTGGTCAAGACATTACTGAGGAACTGTTTAATGAACTATCCAAATATCCATGTTTAACAATGCTCCAGCACTTGCACACCATTTTTGAGAGAGGTAGATGGAGAGTGAAGTATATGGAGAAAACATTATGAGCGATGGAATGGTACGGAAATGGGTTAGGGCTTTTAAAGATGGTCGCACGAATGTGCAAGATGAGGAACAAAGTAGTCGACCTTCTGTCATCCACTGAAAATTTAATGTAGAAAGTTGACGAAAACGTAAAAGAGAACAGACTCTTTACGATTTTGTCATTATTTGATACGTTTTTCTATGTTTCAAGAAGTGTTCTGTATGAAATTGTAAATCAACACTTTAGTTATCTAAAGTTGTGCTCACGCTGGGCACCGAAAATGTTGACTGAAATGCACGAAACTACCGTAAACATTTAGACAGGTATTGAATTTTATTAAGCGGTACATTGAGGAAAGTGGTGATTTTTTAAGCAAAATTGTCGGTCGACGCAACATGAGTGGCTTACGTTACACTGGAATCAAAGCGACGGTCTATGAAATGGCGCATTCAATATCACCCAAGAAAGTGAAGTTTAATCAAATAATTTCAACCTAGAAAATCATGTACTGTATTTTGGGACAGGAAGGGAGTGTTGCTTATGCAACGTTTGCCTCGTGGTGACATAATAAACTGTACGATGTATTGTTTTATCTTACAGAAATTTTGCCGTGCTATTCAAAACGGGACACAAGGCATGCTGAGTAGGGGATAGTTTCGCTTTATAACAGTGCCCGTGCACATACGGCAACTCAAACTCAAAATCACATGCTGCGAACAATTTATTCACTCTCCGTATAATTCCGATCTACGTAGTGTCCAGTGACTACCATATATTCTTGCATTTGAAGAAGCATCTGGATTCAGAACTACTTCGATAGAAAAGTGCTTCATTACAGAAGAACAAATTCTTCAGACAAGAAAACTCGCTAGATTTGTTAATTAGTTGCTAAGTAGTCATTTAAAATTCCTTTCAAAAAGTCGCCAATCGAAACAAAAAGTTGCTATATTCGAAGTTGAACCACCTTTATTACCCAAATTGTCAACACGGATAAGTGTATATGCATATATTGACGTTTGTTTCTCATAAAACACACCTCGATAATTGATAGAATACTATAACCAAAAAATTGAATATTTTAGCAGTAAGAGCAGCTATTGAATATTTATGTAAGTGTTTAATACACTTCTTTCTGTGCAATTTTAATATTACTTTGTATGTAATATATAATCCTCATTAAATGGTTAGGAAGATAAACAGTTCAAATGAAAGTTTTAATACTTAAATAAAGACACCAGTTGCTTAATCCAGTAGTTTTCAATGCTCCCTTCGTTAATGACAAACCTCTACGCTACACTACGCTGACACCTTTCGTAGAAAGGAATTCCAACTTCTATAAACTTGGTCAATTTTTCAGTGTCTATAAAAATGCACACATTTTGTGTACTGTACAGTACACTGTTGTCTTTGCTTGCTGGTCTAAACGTTTCAACCGTTCTTTTTCTTTAACCCAATCTTACTTAAAATTTCTATGAGATTCCTTCGGATTGCGACCCCCTTCCCCCTTAATGGGCTCTGCTGTTGTGCAGTCGTAAACTAAAGCAAGCTCAAACTCACACTATATTGTTTATGTGACTTTTTTTTTAGCACATTACCTGACACGGACTCAAATTACTCACTCTAGTTTTAAGTGCGGGGCCTCGTGAATAAAATATAATCAACCTATCTTTACAGTAGCGTGGCGCGCAGTCGACTCACGCTACCATTCTATAGCAAATATGTAATTCGATAGGTTTCCTCCTGGACAATAACCAGCAGCCTGTAATTTGCTTAGTTAAAATCTTGGTTGTTTGTGTCTTTGTTGTCGAAGTTCGTAGTATAATTTCATAATAAAACAAAATGACCCCCAAGAAAATAGTTTTTCATAGTGTGGCAAGTGTAGTTAACACAATTTAGTTTTTAGCCTTAGTTTCAACAATTAGGACTAGTACATAAACAATTAATCCAACGGAGAGATTGTAAAAAAAATAGTTTTTATGGAGTGGCAAACAAACCATTAGTTAGAACAAGACAGGAGGGCAAGAACATTTTTGGAGTAGCTAACTCAGGGGTGTCCAGAGGGAGGTGCCCATGATATCCAGAGTGTCATGAGTATGTTGTAAGGGGAAGGGGACAGACACATTTTAACTTGTTTGATTTTACCTCTACAATTTCATCTGAAACTAAGAATAATACATTCGAACAACTTTGTATCTTTTCTAATGGAAGTAGTTATGACTATTCACGAGAGATAGCTTAATGTATGTTTTGGAAGGTGTACATTTTCTTTCATTTTGCGTCCAAGTCCTTTTTCCAAAGCGCTGCCAAGTCCTGTTAAAACTCTACTAAAAGTAATACCATTTACTGTGAAACCTCCATGATACATACCACACTTGTTATGCAGTGTGCAAGCTAAGTACGCCATAGTATCATAAGCATCCAAATTTTGGTAGCTTCTAACTTTATAGTAGTAATAACGTAAATAAGACAGGCGAGGCAATGCAAAACCAAAATACTTTAATGTTTAATACTATGATCATGATATGACAAATCTCGAATGAATGTAAACAAAGTTACAAAGGACTGAAGATTTTTTTTCAAAAACCTTTATTTAGAAAAGGTGCTTAGATAAGGAACTCATCTACTTACGTAGATGGTTTTCAGAAAATGTAAGAAAATACATGCTATTTACAGTAACTTGATATCTCAAACCTTCTGGAAATGTGAGAAAAACGGTTAAAAGTTTGCAACACTACTTGAAATTACGTAATTAAGAGAATTTATTGTAATTACATGTACCGAAAAGTAGTGTTCTAATGTTAAAGGACCAAAGTAATTAGCAATACCAGATTTTAACAATTTTTCATGTCTCCCAAAGTTTAAGATATCAAATTAGTCCAAATGGCAATTATTTTTTTTCATGTCTACACTAAACCATGTATCGAAATAGGTGTGACAGTTACGAAATTACGTCATATGATAACGGTACTAATCAACATTAAGGTACTTCGGATGTATTGTACATGACTATGTCGATCTCACTCGCATTATTACTGTTGTAGAACTGTCCAAAATCTGATTGTTTTTGACGTTTGTGATAATGTAGCATCCTTAGTCTGTAACACAACAACAAAATTGTAGTGTTGTATGTTTACCTTTTATATATAGATTTGAAATACGTAAAAATCGGACGTAGTGGTATTTGAAGAAATGCAACTTTATGTTGAATTGGCAACACTGTTAACCTTGACGTATCTCGGAGTATGTTAAATAATGCTATCCTGCTGATATTTACACGGTACAAAATTTCAACACTTTTTGTCTGTTTAATTTTTACAACAAGAATTTTAGGAAAAGCCAAAAATGGATCAAAAGATTACGATCTTGTCCAATAATTAGTTTTCGGATCAGGGGCCACAAACGTTTAGAGCGTCCCCTAAATTGAGTTTTTTGTATTTTATACGGAATAAACACATCATACTAAGTTAACTAGTGGTTTGGGTTTGGCTAAACTGTATGTAGTTTTTCACACAAGAAAATTGTTGTTGAAATAACAAATTTTTGTTTATATTGTACCTTTTGGACCAATAATTAGTCTTTGGATCAGGTGCCACAACATTTTTGAATAGTCCCTAAAGCGAGTTCGTATTTTGTACGGAACAAGTACATCATACTGAGTTAACCGATAGTTTGGGTTTGGCTACATTATATGTAGTTCTCCAGATATTAGGCCTAGAAGAAAATGTTTGATTGAAATATGTTGGATCTTTCGATCCAAAAACGTATCAAGGTAAATGATCCACCTTTGATCGACTGAAACAATAAAAAAAATGTTTGCACGCTACATATAAATACAATCGTAATTCCCTTTACTAAATCTCTATGTCATTCTGAATTCTTACATCGTGTATTTTTAACAACATACATAAAATTCCTAATCGTATATAATCATCAATGTTTCGTGAAAATTGTACCATGTACAGTATATTTTTTTTTTTTAAATAGCAACATAAAATTTCTCAATTGATTGCAGTAGTAACTACAAAGGAAACGACTTTTAAATAACTTATGTTATGATGTTCATGTAACGGAAATAAGAAATGAAACACTTGATTTGTAACGTATCTAGTGTTATGTATATAAATAGAATCATGCAATCTGAAAACAAAATCGTTGAATGAATTTTTTTTATTCATACTGAATTATTTAGGTTTCTTTTTCCCTTTTTTCTACTGAATATAAATATTATGAGGAGGAGTGACTCGTATCGCAACGTTGTAGCTACTAATAATAAAGTTTCTCTATACTCTATGTATCCTCTTGTGTTGTGTGTTGCGCAAAACGAGTCACTAGAAAACATTGCCTGTGCACGTTTTAGATAAGCCACCAGAAACATGACCTGATTTAATGTGGAGTGATATCTCTCTAGCTAACGTTTTCTCTATAGCGGAATTACACGCAATGTTTCTCCCTGTTTAAAAATGCTTTAAAATGAAGGGCGAGAAACAAGCTCGTTTCTCTTTTGTAAATTCAAATCATACTGGTTTAGTTCAAAAAATCAGAATATATATATGCACGGGGATCAGCAATATATTAATAAAGTTTGAAAAGGTCTATACAAGGACCTTATTTATATTGGAAAGCTAGGGAATATTTGGCCCCTTCGAGTAGTTTATTCTCCTGTCTTTAGTCTAAATTATTCTTCCCAGTCTGGTAAGATATTCTTTTCATGAGCCAATGTTATGACACCACTTTTCCAGTGGTGCTGCCAGCGAGTAGTTCTCGGGAGAACGTGTGACATTTTCAAGGGGCTGGGTTTTTCTAAAGATAAACTAAAAGTTTTCTTTCAGACAAAGTTGGTTTGAGGGCCAGGCATTCGTTTAGGAGATGCAGGCCCACATTTGTCTCCTGAGGCTATACTATTAGGTTGCCGGTTCTTTCTATGTCGTTATTCTTTCCTAATTTTTACACAGGTTTTCTCTTTTCAATCCTTTCTTAATATTTATTGTCGACACTGGCGTATTTAGGATTTTGTTTCGGGGGCTATGCACAACACGTGGAAGCAGGGGGGCGCAATTGCTACCTGAGTTTGAGAATTAAGTATACTTTAATCGATTGCGTGCTAATATACTATTAAGAAACGTGAAACTCATATATCGGTGGAAGATCTTACTCTCCGCAGGCAAATCTGAAATGACGCTCCTGCAAACTTATTTTGAATATTTATAATCTCATTTCAACTTGGCCGAAATCATTGTTTTATCTGTGTATGTTTTTACCTGAATGATAATGTTCAGACAAGTTGAAGCTGAAATATACTGATTGCAGTTTTAATGACAAGAATTGCAGACTGGTGAATCTTATGTGATATGATACACTCAAAAATTTTGCAGTGAATCTAACTTTTTATTCTACTCATAGAAGAAATAGGAAGCATCCTCTTGGTCTACCTACTTGGCCTTTCCCAGGCTAATTATTCCCCATCCCGCTTCATTTTCTTTAATTCAAATATTTACCTTTCTTTATAAATAAACGATGAAAATATTCCTTTGCTATAATAACTAAAGTCCCGTTATGTTGATATCCGTGCAAGTTGATGAGGAACACCTGTTTCGCTTATCAGCTCCTCTTAGTTTTGGTGTTACTGACAACGGCCGACTTGAATCTCAACTAACAACGGTCGAAGGTATGATAAGAGAAAGAAAGAAAAGAAACAAATTTATTTCGAAGGAGGGGGCTTGAACCCGATAGGCCCCTAAATACACCATTGCCTGTCGACCATTTCTACATGTTTTCACGACGACGAAAGAAAATTGAAAAATGAAATATTTAAGTCCAACGGTTATGCCAGCTAGGCTAAAGGAGACGGTGATGACGAGAAATGATTGAAATGGTGGTATGAAGAAAGTGGGAGGAAATGGGGGAACCCCAAGAAAACCCACGTACACGTTGTTTGTCTGCCACAAAGTTCACTTGGCGCGAGTTAGGAAACGAGGAAAAGGTTTAGTTTAATTTCCTCTAGGTTTGATTTCTTGTGTGGTATACTTGCAGCCGGAAGATGGTTCGGATCCCACGATAAACAGTGTGTGTTACCTCATATAGCATTGCAGTTAAAAAGGGGACATTAATCTGCAACAACACACCAATCCTTTCACAACCATAGATCCTCCTTTCCCACAATTCACAGAATTTAAAAAGAAATTATCTCTGCGTAAGAATGGTACATTCTTGATATACAATGTAGCAAAAAATAATGGATTAATCCTGTCTTTGGAGGAAATTGTTTCGTTCAGGTTAGTTCTATGTGCTCGTGTGAGTACCTGTGTTACTAGATTTACTAGTCAATTTACCTAGTTCATTAACAAAAATAAATCATATTCGCCGTTTTACGCGAAATTCAAATTCACATTTGAGCTAATTTTCATTTCTTTAAATGATATATTTTAGGACAAAGTATCCCAGTATAACAGATCTCACAGTGTTTCTATACCTGCCATCATCATCCGCATTTTCTTTATTTCAGAGCGTTGTGACGCTATTGACTTTCACATGTAATATATTGTCGCCATTTCGTACGATCTTTAGCTTTCTTTAAGGGTCCTTGAAGATGAAAGACAGTTGTGTGTTTTATTTGTTCTATCCACGTATAAGTGGTTCCTCACCACCTTCGCCTGCTCTCAATTTTTATTTCCATGTAGGTTTTATGCATGTTATCTGCATCTCATCATGCCATATTTTAGAAAAATTGCCGACTCGTCAAGGAAGTCAGAAATATTTGGCTCCTCAGTGACTGATATATTAGTTCTTCAGCTCTTCCGTGATAGATCCATTAGTTCTCGAGCTGCTCAGTGATATATATTAGTTCTTGAGCTCCTCAACGATAGACACATCAGTTCTTGAGCTTCATAATGATAGATACATTAGTTCCTCAGCTCTTAGGGGATAGATGCATTACCTCTTGAGCTCTTCATTGATAGATACATTAGCAGTTCTTGAGCTTCTTAGTGATAGATCCATTAGTTCTTGCGCTCTTTAGTGATAGGTACAAAAGTTCTTAAGCTTCTCACTGATAGGTACACTCATGTCCAAAATGATTGTCGCATATCTATAACTGTATTCTTGTAAGAATATAATTTGATAATGATTTTGCAGGGTACTCTTAATACTGATGTTATGTGTATAATCAGAAAATGTATATTTGTGGTAAATTTAAAAGGAAAATAATTATAAATACGAAAATTATAATGAATAAAATAAAATGTTGCTAAATGGAAAAGAAAGTTTTATTTTCGTTTTGTTGTTCTTATTTCTGCTCTTTTGACATGAAAGTTGCCACATACATGTCTTTGCCGATTATACACATACTAACATTATAAGAAATATCAGGCGGATTCGTTATCAAATTATATTCCTACAACAACAACAACAACATATTTATAGACATGCGACAATAATTTTGAACATGAGTGTACATCAATTCTTGAGCTCCCAGTGATAGATACATTAGTTATTGAGCTCCGTAGTGATAGATATATCAATGCTTGAGCTACACATTGATAGATCCATCAATTCTTGAACTCTTCAGTGATAGATTCATTAGTTCTTTAGCTCTTGAGTGATAAATGCATTAGTTGTTGAGCTTATCAATGATAGATGCATCAGTGTTTGAGCTCCTCAGTGATAGATGCATTAGCTCTTGAGCTTCTCAATGATAAGTACATTACTTCTTGAGCTTCTCAATGATAGATCCATTAGTTCTTAAACTGCTCAGTGATAGACGCACCAATTCTTGAGCTCCTCAGTGATAGATTCATTAGTTTTTGAACAGCTCAGTGATAGATGCACCAATTCTTGAGCTCCTCAATAATATATGAATCAATTCTTGAGCTCTTCAGTGAAAGATTCATTAGTTTTGAGCTCTTCAGTGATAAATGCATTAGTTCTTGAGCCCTCAATGATAGATGCATTATTTATTCTTGCAGTCTAAGGTATACGTAGCATTAAAGGCTAATATAATATTCCATATTCATCAATTCATTTTTTTATTAGATGCTTTCATTTTTTAAGTTTCTTGTCCGTAGAAGAAGACAGAGAACACTAGTGTTTCGAGCTGATGAATCTTCGCGTTGTTTGTGATTGCTCGTTTTTTTTAAAATTCAGATCTTAGTTAGTTGTTACATGACAACACGTCCATGCATGATTCTTCTTCTGATCTCTTTTTCTCTATTTCTTGTGTCACAGACAGTTGACGCAAGATAGGCAAGGTCATATACGATCTCCAACTCAATCAAACAGCCATACCTATATTAAAAATATAAATAAGTTGTATGAAAAATGAAGAGATGGTTGTCAATGAAGAACCTATTATAACGGTTAACTATTTCATACACAACCAAGTGGGCAAGGGGAACCACAAACCGTAAATTTTTGTTTTCCTCTCAGACCAGAATGCGTCCTTATGAGCTATAGGATAATACAATTTAGATATATGTAAAAGTTAGTTTGTTTTAAATTCATTTTAATCCCTTTAACAAAACATGAGATGAAGAAATGTAAACAGCTAAGAGCGAATGATAAGGAGATAGATATACACTTTTTAAATGCAGTTTCATTCAAATCTATGGATGGACGGGCCAAGGAGGTAGGCTGAACATCTTCTCTTGGACCAGTGACATCAATTTAAGTGAAGTAGAAAGGTATTAGGAGTGCGTCTCAGGAATTATTTATTTATTATTTTTTTGCCATTAATACATAAAAATGTGATTAGAGATGAGGTGATGGTAGCAATGAAGTGCTGTTCACGTAACATAAGGACTCATGATGTTATCTAGACGAAGATGTTGATGTTCTGCTCTGGACTACTTAGAGCTTTTTGAGACAATGGGAGCCCTGTTAGTGAGAACAAAGGAGCAATAGAATTAAATTATGCTTAATAGATATGCTTATGGTGGTGTTAAAAGCGACGATCTGGATCGTAGAGAGGAGTGGCCTCATCATTTTCATGGAGTACAAGATGATCGACTGGTAAAAATGCGTAACGTGGCACAGCTGTAGTCTGATCTAATAGTTGATGAAGGATCGTGTGAGTAGTGTTACTACGATATTGAATTTAGCGACAGCAGAGACGGTAGATATGCTGTAAAAGAATAGGGATATTTGTACGGCTATAGACTTCTTGTGTTGGAGTTCGTGCAGGTAGTGAGTAGGCAAGCACAAGACATGACGTCCGAGAACTTGTAATCTATCATAGAACTTTGACTGAGCGGATAACCCAGACGAAATATCCATGAGTAAGAGCTCAACGAGCAAAGACCTTAAACGTATAAAGTATTAGATTTGTACCGAAGTCCTAGTTGGTTCTTCGTAAATCGCGCAACCAATGATTCTTCGGTGTACATTAACTCTTAAGTTGGAGAGATGAATTTTCCCATTGAGATGTTTATCGAAGGCGATTCCAGTTTGCCAGATCCCCAGCTCGAAAAGTCGCTACTGTGCCATCAAAATTTCGCCAAATTCCGCTACCCTTACTGAAATTCCGCCATTTTCCGCTACATTACAAAATTAAACTTTAATGGTTAAAAAAATGTTAACAAAACTGCAATTTATTTCACGCATTAATAGTTAGTAATCAGAGATATACATTGTAGGAGAGGTCCTTAGAGTGATGATGATAATGATTTTGATGAAGTGGTGTCCTACTAGCTTAACGTGGAATCCGAACCACCTGTGTCCCCACCGAGAATAGATTACAAGGTGACGAGCTTATCAGGACATTATAGGACTAGCCTTTAGTAATCAGAGAGATATGAGAACGTTTTAAAATCGGCCCTTGGTAATCAATGAGATATGGTGAAATTTCAGGATTGGTTCTAACATTTTAAAATTTCTATGACGGGAAATATTTATTAAAATTTTATGATGGAAAATATTTATCAGATTTAATCCAAGTAGAATCTTTGATTTTTGTTAGAGGTATCTCACAAATGCAGCCAACCTAGAAAAATTCTTAAACATGGCTACGAATCAAGTTATCAATACACTTGTCAGCATATAATCTTATTTTGAGAAGAACATTTCCTGAATACAAATATTAGTACCTTTTTCTCAAATACATCATGTACACTTTTGGGAAACTATTTCATGGATTTAAATGTAAATAATATAGGTCGACAAATGTGGTAATTCCCTTACAGGAACGTATCCAGGAATTTTATTGGTAAGTTTTTCCAGTTAGAGTCTAAATTCAGCCTGAATATAAATTGTATATGAACTCTGTAAAATACTCATGAAGTTATATCAAATTTACATGGAAGTTGAAATTCCTGGTTATCTCTCGTCCTCGTACCTTCACTCCTGCATATATACCTGTTTGCATAATGCTTTCCATTACTTCAAAATTATAACATTTTACTTAAATAACTCATGGTTTAAATTAGTAAACTCTAAAGACGTTTAGCTTACCTCGTCGATTATATGGCTTCTTCTAGATGTTGGCTGCCAGTTACAAAAACAAAAGATGCACCTTTATGACTCAAATGCAATTCCTATTTTGAATGAAGTAAGCAAGAGCAGGCATGAACACTTATGCAATTGTCCTTTCCTCCTACATGTACAGCGTTCTCGAAAACGGACAAACCTGTTTATAAAAAATATGTGTACTTTCCCTCTACAAAACTATATTAAGCACTTTATAAAGGAATAAATATTTTCTAACCTTATTTGTTCACTTATTTCAGGCTATGGAGGAAAATTTGAGGTTTTAAGATAGGGTTTCAAAAGTCGCTACATTTTCCATAGTTTTCTTCCGTCGCCGCTTTGTCGCCAGGGCAAGGAAAAGTCGCTACGCGTAGTGGAATTCCACTACGGTTGGCAACACTGGGTGATTTCAAGATATTTAACACTATTTTGCAAACATAATTGCGAACCTAAGAGAGAGAAATTGAGTGAAAGTGTGAGAAAATAATTGAAAGAATTTCTTCAGCTAAAGTTTTATACAAATGGTAATTTCTTAATGACATCGTAAGTAAAATATAGCAAGTGGAATGACGACAATTATATTAAGCGGAATAGCGCAAAATACGTACGGATTTAGAACTGTGTTGAATTCAGACATTTTCACCCGGGGGGGAATGTCAACTCCTCGGGGGGACGGTTGTTTTTCTGTATTTTTGCAAGAAAGCAGCAGCATATTTAACAATTCCATTCACATACACATCTTACCTAATATTGAGACTAATTGCTGATAAATATGTGAAATTATAATTAAAAAAAAAAACAATCGTTTGATTTCATCTAAAGCATTAAATAAAGAATGGCAAAAATATTTTAGACTAAACTTTAACTGCTATTTACAGTAGCTATTTTTGTTATTATTTCCTATATTCACTAGTTATTGTTTGTTACTAATGTAGAAGTTTTTAAAAAGATTTAAATTAACTCAAATATTTTTTGTCCTAAAACAAACACACACAGAAATATCTTAACAAAAAGTTATCATTCTTTCTCACACTTCTGATTCTAAATCAAGCATATTAGCCTTGGTTTCTTCACTGCATACACATCAATAGTTAAGTTTACGAAATCTTCAGTAGGATTAATTCCGTGTCGTGGAAAATCAGCGCTTGGCGCGAGAGTATACGACGGCACCCCTGTATATATGAGTGAGGTCGACAGACCAGCCGCAAAGGTGAGACAATTTTAAAAAGTAAACCATGCTTTTCCTTGATTTTGAGCACTTTTCATTACTTTTTTTCTTTTATTTTATATAATATGTGCACGTGTGTTTTATTCCTCTGTTTTTCTTTCCCTCTTTTCTTTTCTTTTTCCCTCCCGAATTTTGTACCCCTTACTTCGGCGCCCGGTGCCGTTGCCCCGCTTGCCCCTCCCCCATGGCACGGCTCTGAGCAGGATCTTCAACACCTTCAATAGCGATCTTTCACTTATATACTACTATCATATTGATAAATTCTATATAAGTCTCTAATCCAGGAGGGATAACTGTTCCTCCCTGATCCCTCTAAATGACGTCCTCTGAATCTCTCCCTTTAACTTAATTATTTTTAATTAAAGAAAGGTGTGTTTACTTTAACAATCGTAAAACACATTTACGTCTGTTACTTCCGATGCGAGAAATGGGATTTAGGTGCCCTATTTCAAATAATGCAAGAACTGTACATTTTCAAGAACTGAAATCTGTTGACATCAGAGATCATATGGAATGATCGAAAGATCTTCCCTATCTTTCCTTTCCTATCTCAACCTGTGCTAGTGCTACCTACAAATATACAATATAGGGCGAGAGTATAGTACCTACTAAGATACAAACCTTTCTTCAACAGTTGACAATTTCATGTTCTGCCAAACTCGGTCATAGCGTTAAGAAATACAAGTTTTATTGGCTATTTGGTATTCTATCTTAGATGTTACATGTTTAATATTTATATAGAATGGGTCTGCGTCATTTATGTGTATATTGAGAGATTGGATTTCGTCTGCACGTGCACGGAAAGAAAGCAAATAATTATGTGAAGTAATTTCTACATTTTGTGACTGAAATTCTTTGAGTTTCTACGGGGGGGAATGGATTTTCTTCGGGGGGGAGATTCCCCCCGGGCTACCCCCTGAATTCAACCCTGATTTAGAAAAGATCGAATTCAGAAGAAATTAGTTTCAAAAATCCGCTACTTCTATCTGAAATCTAATGTTCTTCTTGTGTGTAAGTAGACATCTAGGAGCTAGCATGAGATAATGAAATTGACAACTCAACGAGAAGCAACAGTGAAGATATTTACTTTTTCAAAACACCATTTGTGTTTTTTTTTTTTCTTCATTTGGAAAAGGCTAGGGAAATGGCTATAATTGAGTTTCAGATGTAATCAGTTCTACTGATGAACATCAACCTAACATTTGCAACATTAAAAAAATGTTACTTTACCAAAACATAGTGCTTTTACACTGGAGTTTTACAGGTTTCTATGACTAAGAATGCTTAATTTCGGAAACGTTACACAATATTGTGCTCTCCGTACTTTTCATAAAACCAATTTCAATGGAGTTTCCACATAGCCTTCGTACAGTCAGCGACAAAAGTTCTTTCCGTTTGGTAAACTTCATTTTCGGAATAACGATGGAACGTACACAGTTGCACCGAGTTTGAAGGCTGTAACATACAGAAATTTACTTTTTTTTTTTAATTTACTGAAACCTGTATTCAAGTTGCCTTCTATTCTGAAATTAGTTACAAAACTAATTTCATCAAACGGACAAAAAAAAATTGTCACTGACTGTATGTCCGATCCTGTCCTTTTATGTGCTAATTTATTTTTCTATATTTTTACTTTCAAGTGTCGGTGGAAGAGAAGAAAGATGGAATTCGTGAAAATAATCCAGTTTGAGATATCAACGAATTTTCAGGTTTCATGGCCCCTTTAGCGAAATAGGTATTTTTTGGACCCAGAACCTATTCATCTATTTGTTTGTTCTTCTTGATGTACTTAGCCTACACTCCCCTGGGGCCATACCGTTCAACGTATCTAGACCGAATCTTAAACTTAAGGATTTTCTAAGATTCTCTAGAGTTTCTAAGAAAGTTATCGAATTGTCCTACGAATAATATATGGGTAAACTGAAGACTGAAAACCAAAATTTGTGATTTTCTTTACAATAGTTCTAACAATTTTGTTTATATTTCATAAATCAATACACCATTAACAACCCTTCATATGGTATAAGTCATTCTTCACAAACATATCCAAAGGGGGTAAGACTTTTTTGACGATTGTCTAAAAATAGCTCAAGCAACTTTGTTTATACATTGTAAACACATATTTCATTAACAGGCATATGGTGTAAGCCATTTCCCGTTTTAAAAAAAATCCATGACTATTATTCGACTCCTGGAGTGGTTTTTCAGATTAGTTTATTCTTAAGGGGTGAGATTTTACAAATTATTTTCCCGAAACTTCTTTGAAGATTTTGTTCATAATTATATATTTCGTTACCAATGCTATAACCTTGGCATAACCCGTTTCTTCTGAGAAAGTCAAGGGGTAGTTTGCTTTTGTGGTGAATTATAAGGTAGGTGTGCGCAATTTCGCCATGTTTGCAATGCTGCCAGGTACCTCTATTTCCGAACAGTCGGTAGATGGGACTGGTGTATAGGTAGAAAGCGCATGGTGAACATATTTTGTCCCACTTTGATGGGTAGGGCCTAAGTGCGAAAGACATGCAGTCAGTGTATGTGATAGACGTAGTGCTATTATAAGATTGAGAACAACAAAGTGCGGTAAATTGTTCCAGAAGGAAGGCCCGAAGCTTTGTGCTAAGCACTGCATTGTGAAGACGAATATTTTATATCTACAATGATATGTGTAACCAGTGGCGTATTTACGATTTTGTTTCGGGAGGGGCTTTGCTAACTTTCGGGGGGGGGATTTGCCTGAAAATATGAAAATTCTGCAAGATATTTCATATACTTTACTATAGTAAGTAAGATTTCGGGGGGGCTTAAGCCCGGAAGCCCCCCCCCTAAATGCGCCACTGTGTGTAACGCTCTGTGTTGTACATTGGAGTCGTATTGTCAACCCATTTGTGTAGTCTTTGGAAGTGCTTGCAATTTCGCCATGCAGAAAAAAGGGTGGCGAAATTGGAACCTATGCTAATGTTCATAACATAATGGAGCAACGGCAGTGATATCTCCTTTCCTTTGATTTTGATATTTCCTTTTCTTCGATTTAGAAGCAGATAAGGGCAGACAGACGGAATAAAGGAAAGTAGTGCAAGTGGTCATTGTTGGATTTAAAGAACGCTGTGATCAGCGTTATCCAGCATCAGCTATCTGTCAGCGCTGCAGTAAACAATTCAAAACATACCACTTCGAACATTAGGTGCCTATGTACAAGCACGAAAGACACAACGTGCACTCCCTGGTAGAAAATCTGTGTTAAATGTAACAGAGGAAGAGGTCTTAGTCCAGAGGATTGTGCGGCTAGCGGACGTCGGATTTCCTCTCACACCTCGACTGTTGAAAAATGTGTCTACAAGTTTTGTACACAAAACAAAATTCCACATCCTTTCAACAATATACAAAGTGCAGCAAGTCGAACATGATTTCATGGATTTTTGTTACGGCATCGTGAAGTAGCGAAAAGAAAAGCTCAGCATTTAAATGAATCCAGGGCCCAGAAGTTAAATAGATAAATATTTACTAATGATTATGTAATATATTTATTATAATATTCATAGGGTGAAAAAATGTACTTCAGTATTTGTTTTGTCGAGTGGTTTGACTTGTCACCTTTGTGTACAGTAGGATGGCAAAATTGTGGACAGGGTGTATGCAATTTCGCCAGTTGCACACTTTTTTCTTTTGTATTTGGAAGTAACATACTATTAGCGTACGGATGTTATTTTTGTTTCACAAATATTTTAAGCCATATACTATCCACTTCCAGTAGGGATGTACTCGCCGTACCTATCAGGAATTTACAACAATCATTCAAAGCTTAACGTGGCGAAATTGCGCACACCTACCTTATTCACGTGATTTTCTAAAAAACTGCTCAGCCTGTTTTGTTCATATTTGAGAAACAAAAATTTACCACCCTATAATACTCTTCGGGGTTGTATACTATTGGGTTGAGATTTTTTCAGATAGTTCTGTTAAAAGCTGCTTAAGTCATTTTGTTCAAATTTCATGAATAAATATTTGATTAAAAACTCTTCAATGTGGTGTAAGCAGTTTCTTCTGAAGATAAATTTAACGGATAGTTTACTTTTAGCGATAAGATTTGTGACTTGAACTCCTAAAGGAGAATCGAACCCAGGTCTTTTCACGCCAAAGTCATCCTGGTCTCCCTAGGCGCCTTTGACGTGGGAGATCCAAGTTTGATTTCCAGCGAGAGTTTATGTGGTTCGGATCCGACATTATTCTATAGGTGCACGTCTCATGACCTCGCTGTTGCAAGGGAAGCTAAACTCAAAAATCCAAATCTAAGTCTTGTGTATTCGGACCGTTTCCTTAAAAACTTAGCCTATGTTGTTCATATTTCATAAACAACCCTATAGTATGGTATGAGTAGTTTCTTCTAAAAATATCCACAGGGAACAGTTTATTCTTGAGGTGATTTTTTTTCAAGAAATTACTCACAAGTCAGTCGATATTGATCATATTTTACAAAGAAACATAAGAACAACCGAACGATATGACTTATCTCATTTCATGTGAAAAAATCAAGGATAGTTTAACCGTAAGAGTAAGCTTTTTTAAAAACATCTATTATTGATTAATCACTTTTAACTCGTAAGTAAACTTTCTAGTGATGATGCAAAATAACTTGATGTAATAAATAGAAAAGAGGAAGAAAGTTCATTGCGGTGATCCGTATTGTTTATTTTATTTCTCTCTAAATACATGCTTTAATTAGATTTCTTGGATGTCATTAACTAAATAATTATAAACAATAAAGAATGCTACGCTTAATTAACCTAATGTAATCTGAGTTCATTTTAAACCCACTAAATTAATTACAGTAGTACGAAGAGCCCTCTATATTTATCTTGCTCAGATTAAGGATAAAGCAATTTATTGATATTTGAGGGGAAATAAATCGTGTTAAAAAGAACTATTATGCTACTAAAATACTGGATTAATTACTTGCACATATTTAAATAAATAGAATTTCAATATAGCAAGTTTTTCAGTAAATTACTCATAATAAGAGTGTTAGCTTTTACACGGATACACAGAACTTTGTTGAAATATTTATTATTATTATTATTATTATTATTATTATTATTATTATTATTATTATTATTATTATTATTATTATTATAAGTACATACCTTTGCAATTAATGTCACTGCTGTCAGGCGTACAAAATCTTAGTAATTACTGATATGAAGCAGTTAAAAAATGTAAATGACTTGTATCCTCGCAAACCTACATATTATGCGCCCCACCTAAACTTTTGTCTCTGGTTGCGGGCCTGTTCATACATACACATTTACGTCACAACTTTAATATAAATTATTTCAAATGCTCATGAAATCACATTAAATTAATCACTATACAAACATATTAATTACTTGCCAGATTGAGCAGGTAAATCGTGTATTGTCATAAATATATGCAAGTAAACAGAATGAATATCTGTAATAAACATACAACCCTTCAGCAACATACATAACCGTCGTCAATCTGTCTAAAACACACTGCAACATCATATGCGACAGTATATTTAGCAATTAAAATTAACGCGAAATACAAAATACACATTTGGAAAAGAGTGTCGTATAATGTAAAACATATTATAAAATAAAGATCAATAGCAGTTTCAAACTTCTCATGATCATTTTAACGTCCTAAAGTTAGCATAACATATTACTGAGCTGAATGTAACAATGGTGAGCTGTGGTTTAAAATTTCAGGGTTGATTTACAATATTATCAGATCACTCATATATAAGTGGAGTATGTTTAGTACAAGTGGTCCAGAAGCACGTAAAAACACAAAATTTACAGGAGAAATGAATGATGCAAGTACTTAGACCTAACATAACGTAACCTAATCTAACCTAATCTAACATAAACTAACCTAAGCTAACCTGAACTAACCTAAACTTACCTAATATTATAGAAATAAGCGAAATTCTATCATTTTTTGGAAAATTATGCGGGACCCCTACACTAATTTAACATAAACTAAACTAACCTAAGCTAGCCTAAACTAACATAACCTACTCTAAACTAACCGAATGTGAACAGAAATTACCAAATTGTAACATTTTTTAGAGAAAAGAGCTGGACCCCTTCTGCTAATCATAGGCCTATAAGTAATTCCACCTTGATAATGTAGAAAGACAGAATGACAATTATACCAAGTGGGAGTTTGCATTTTGTCTAAAATAGCGGATGTAATTTTATCTATAAAATGACAGCTGGTAATTTATTAGTGAAACGAGATTTAGGTGAAATGGGAAGACATCTTTAGTATCAAAAAAAGTGATAGTTGTATACATTGTAACTTGACTCCACCACACTTTACTGTTTCCTTCCTCGTATTTACATAATACGTTTATCCTGTAAACTTACTCAACCTTTGGGCACTTCAAAGATTTCGCTTCCGAAGGGCACAAACTATTTTTCACTTTGCATACTCTGAATAAGGATTTCTTATGGAGGGTTGTATCATGCCCGGCATTAATTTTTGAGCTCTTGTTAATCCTATGAGAGATGATTTAATATTTAAGAAGAATACGGCTATTTGAAGGAAATCAATTGCTTCAAAGACCAGTTGTACATTTCAGAATTCAACCAATGCTAATAGAACAGAACACAAATTTCTACATTATTATTAAAGTCTAACAAAAAATAATCGTCCAAGGAGAAGATACTTATATGCCACTTGACAATCTCATTAAGTTGAACTAAATACAATATGGACGAATCTTAAAATCTTCTTGCATACTTTTTGGAGAAAATCGAGAGAAAAAATAGTATTGTTGTAAGCATATATTCACCGGTATTCGATAACTATGTCATATTAAGAAATAAAACTGCTTCTGAAGTATAACCTTGTCAAATTTTTCATTTGTATGTTACTAATAATGTGTTACTAATATGACAGTACACAGAATCTTTAAAGGGATATAGTTTCAAATTATGGTTAAATCTTTAATTTTTTGTTTAATTATACTATCACTGTCAAAAGATGAGACATACAAGAATCGACAGACGACGTCGAGCTGAACAAAATATTATGCATGTAGACAAATTCTGATACATAGTTGTTTCTGGAAAATCTGGAAAAATAATCTTTATTTTGGTTATAAGTATAAATCTGTCATTTGTTTCGAATTCAATCCAGTTTATATTTTATTCTGGTGGATCATATTAATTTTTTGTATACTATATAAATAATATTTGCACTATTAAGAAGACCATGGTTATATGTTTGATTTCTGCTAACAATAACATAAATATAGAGTGACACCTATAAATCTAACAGTAATGCAAATGTTAGTCGTAAGTTTTTTTAAAAAAAAAAAATATATTGCGTAGTTTACTATAGTTCTGCCAAATTGTCTTGATCCGTGGCAAAAATGCGAACTAAAGTCCACACCCTCGACACACTCACGCGTTGAGCCAATAAAGATTCAGCTATTGCTAAGCGAGATAGCCTTGGCGAAAGGGAGTGAAATTCCTTCAGCGGGTAGCAGTGCTTGCAAAGGAAGACTAGTTGTCAAGTCAATGTGGTATATCTATAGTGTGATAAAATACAAACATTAGTCCTTCCCTACAATAGAATCTATATTAAACTTTATGCTATTTAGTAAAAATATATATGCCTTACTTAAAATTAACAGCATTTGTTTGTTTCCTTGGTAAATGATACTTTTATTTCCTTGTATATATTCACTACTTCTATGTTCCATTTTTTCTACAACTGTAATAGAGATACGAGTGGTATTCAGAGAATAATAGTTAAGAAGAAACAAATGGTTATTTATTACATTTAGTACATAAAAAGTTGTCTCGTCTAATGCTACCATAGCTAGTATGAAAAGTCTTTACTCTTTTTTAACACGTAAATGGCGGACGAACAAACGCGTAGCGAAAGAGATCGCCCGCCCATTCTTTTTCGTTTCTACGACACCATCTGCTTTGGAATGTCAGAGTGTCCATTGCAGAAGGTTGCTGTGTCCGGCAGAACGTTAAGACGTCATCAGTCTTCGCGGACAAGCTGCCTGCCAGCATGTTTGTGAGTTGAGCGAATGTCTATCTGTGTGTGTAAGAGATAGAGGGGGAAAAAGAGATGTAGGCTTTCTATGTGTATACTCCAATGTCCAGGGGAGCTCTCAGAGACTCCCCCTCCCCCTTTTCTGTCTTGTGCCTCTTCTATCCCTTCATTGTATCCACTGGGTGACATCGATCTAGCATTCACTCACAAACACACACACTGAGAAAAGTCTCAGAGACACACATGCAGCTCTCTGTCTAGCTAATATAAATGTTTCCATGACTACCCGGCAACTATCGTCCAAGTAAGCACACCAAAACTAGAAACGATACTTTGACAACAGTAGCGCCTCTCATAAAATTGCTGACTATTGTGTATCGTGTTCAATTTCAGAAAGGCTATATAAAAGACATTTACTTTTATTTGTATTTCCTTTATTTTTTTCCGCTGTTTTTTCATTCCTTTTATGTGTGAGTGTTAGTACTATCCTTTATTTTGTGCTTTGCTTTCTAATCTCTCATCTCTACTATACAATTATGGGGTGGTAACAAAGAGATGGGGATAACTCACGTTTGACTTCAGGAATTAATACTAAACATAATCGTTTCATGGTACTCACAGCTTTTTTAAATATATATATATATATATATATATATATATATATATATATATATATATATATATATATATATATATATATATATATATATATATATATATATATAAATTGTATACAAGGTAACCCAGCGGTGATAAATTGTACACAAGGTATCCCGGTAGTGGTAAGGATTAATAACAACTTCCAGCCTCCACATTGCCCACATATCTTCATTGTCAGATTTCATTATTCAATTGAGGTATGGGATTTCTAAGTTCAATATTTACAGTAGGTTAGTAGAGTTCTATAAAAAGTACTATTCATACAAATTTGACAGATATATTAAAATAATATATGAAGTAAATGGTTTAGCGTTATATAAACAGAAAACTGTAAATGTTGCTTGTTGTAGAGAACATTAGTACATGTTTCTAAAATACCCAAAGAACACGGTATACAGCAACAGGAAATAGCATGTTAACAAGGCTCTAGAAGTGGGCGTCCTATGCATAAAATGGCTCTGCTAATCAAAGAACCTTACAATCTACTATCTATAGTAAACCACTAATAGGAACCTTATGTAGATAATCTAAATCATATAATTAGGACCAGTTTAACACACTCTTGTGTACCAGGCTATACCTCTGGACCTCCATTCAAAAAGTTGAGTTGACTTGATTTTGATTTTAACGTCTCTTTCAGCAGCGAGGCTATGTGAGACGGAACCTACTGATTAACCTGGAATTCGAACCACATGAGCTCCCTCCGCGAATCGAACCCAGGTCTCCCACGACAAAGGCGCGTACGCTAACCGTTTAGCCACGAAGAAACTCGCCATCCAAAAAAGTGCCAAAAAGTAATGTAATGTACTTCTGTATGTGTATACCTACCGAACTTGCAGGTGCTGTTGTTGTTTGAGATACTGTTGAAAAGATTGGGGACCGCGGTGGCTCAGTGGCAGAGCGTTCACCTCTGTGCTTGGGGTTTCGTGTTCGATCCCAGCCCCCGCCGAGTGAACTTTATGGTGGACAAACACCGTGTGCGTGGGTTTCTTTGGGGCTCTCCCGCTTCCTCCCACTTTCTTCATTCCACCATTTCATTCATTAGTCATCATCACCGTCTCCTTTAGCCTCACCGGCATAACCGTGGGACATAAAAGTCAAAAATTTCATTTCATTTCATTCTCTGTTAAAAATACATTAAGGAAATTGTAAATTTTGACCGTGTTTTTAGACTTTGTTATTAAAAGTAATTATAAGTTGTAAGGAGAAAGTTGTCCTCGATAATAGATTCAGGATTAAGTTGCAGCTACACAAAATTTTGTTTAATACGTGTTTAATGTCAGGACCACTCGAAAAGTTCAAATTATATTATAATCTGCAATGCAGAAACTCCCACATAAGAAGTATCATACTACAATAACTTAATTTATTCTATAATATTGTGTGTCAGTCGGAGAAGTGAGAACCAAATATGAAGTCTCTAAGCTACGTGCTGGCCTAGATTCCAACATATTAAGCCTAGGCACTAATCCATGAATTAATTATTTTATGGTCTATTCGTCAAGGCTTTACACACTGATAAAACTCCGACACTATCTCTTAACCAATAACAGACACAAACCCTACCTATGAGATATATTCTGATCAAACCTTTAGTTAGATTCCATTAATCTCCAAGCTTATTGGGACTGACTCACATCTGGAGGTATAAAGTCTTTTAAACAGTCATATTAAATGTTGAATTCTATTACATTTTCCGCATGGTTAAATTATACTTAATATTGCTTTCTCTATATTATTGTTTCCCTTCAATATAGAGAAAAAGAATTTAAGTGTTAAACATTTAGCATCCACATCAATCGTTCATAACTTTCAGACAATCTCATCAATCATCCATTATTATCACGCAATTTTGTTACTGAGACATGCATTATTTCAATGACCCAAGGTGTCTGTACTCAAAACCATAATCTCTTTATATTTCTTTTTAAATTTCTGCCCAGTGATTTAAAACATACTGTATGACTTTTAAGATACAATTCATTATTTCTTCTCTACAATTGTCTACAGTGCAAAAAAATTGGAAATGTTGTCGTTGAAAATTAAATTCGAATTTTGGGTGAATTTGATTTTAAAATTTATATTTCTGATTTCAGTTAGTATAATGTAATTAATATATATGTGTAATTAATCTGTTGAGTTGAATAGGCCATTCCTTTACTATTCTGTCGTCAATAATACATCCCACAACTAACTGCTGCCACTTTTTATGCTCTATTATCGATTGTATCTCTATGATCCTAGTTACAATAAATTGAAGCATTTCACCTAGTAATCATAAGAAGTAACCACAACAATTCTTCATAAATATTGCAATATCTCCAACCACATAGCAATGATATTAAATCAATAACCACATGTTCTCAATTAAACTACGGTGTATTGCAAATCAAATGCAATTTCCACCTATTTTTAAATGCTCTTTAATCTTATCAGGTTTTTGTTTTTGTACCGTTGCTAAAGTTCCCACTCTTATTCTAGCTCATTTGACAATTCATATTCTTTCAAGCAATATAAAGAAGATTTACTATAATATTTTTTCTTCGTTCTCTAAAAGAGTTTAAGTACACAATCTCACTGACAAACTTCATGTGTTATACTTTCCTCAAAAGAAAATCTCGACATAACAATTTCTTCAGTGTAGAATATTCAACACATCGCTGGATGTAAATATATTTGGTGGGAGGAGGGTGCTAAACGTGAGAGTCATTATGTAAGTTCATTGTAAACGAAGTTATTGCTGCATATAGAAAACGAATTAGGTGAATGTAGGAAGTTCGTCATGTATTAAATTGGATTAGTATTTCCAGATTGTAGCACAATACAATGAATCAGATTCAAATTCTTGCTAGAAACACATATTTTTGACAATATGGTGTATAAGATTTTCTTATAACTTGGTATACATGTTTCGTCAAGCAATAAGCCTGCTGTTTATGGTCGAAATGTGTCAAGTTGCAAATTTCCAAATATACATAATATAATCATAAATTGTTCATATATGGTAAAAGTAAATACTAATATATTTTGATATATTCTAAGAGGATTTCTTTATCTTTCTGTTGTTTGCAGGCAAAATCGGCCTACGATAAGTATGTACAAGAGGAAAAGTTTACCAAAATTAAGAGGTTTCTTATTTTCGAATTATTGCTGACAACTTTCGCCAAAATTATTTGACTTCGCCACAATATGGTTCATGTTTTGCTCGAAAATTTCTCGTCAACCTCTTCTTATAGTCCTAAAATCGGTGAGCAACGAAAAGGTGAAATAATGAAGCTCCCATCCACATTTTGAAACTTATGCCATAATGTTTTCGTAAAAAAAAAAAAAAATAAATAAAAAAAATAAAAAAAATCCACTTTAATGAAGTACTTCAAATATTTTCTTTGATGCTTCCTATTCAACCCTATTGTATGAAACTAAAATATTTAAGGAATAAGGGGCTGCATTCCCCTGCAATTTTTTTGAAAGTGTTTTGTGTGAGTATTTTACACTGTATAAATTATAATGAAAGGTTTCATCCTACCGAGATTTTGACCTGGAGAGATTTCAGCATTCAAAATTTTCACACACTTAGTAAATATATTCTCAATTTTGTTTCCCAAAGGCTAAATACTATTTAGAAAACCTAATGATAACCACGTATTTTAGCTTGAAACGTAATATTTAAAACAATCAATTTAGCAATTAGCCAGTCTTTTAACGTTCAGCGCCGACGAGAATTTTTTTCATGGGAATGCTTTTAATTTCGTTAATGAAAAATTACAATATTACTGGACCATTAGCACTAAACCCGTCGAAAGGATCATGTTTGTCACTCCTAATGAGATAATCTCACAAAGTTCAACCAACGGTATATTTTTTAAAAGTAACAAAAAAAGGTAGGTATGTAGTTCCCATGGGAGTAACCCGCCCATCAAGAAAAGTAACCGTAGATCCTGTGGAGCTTACTCAAAGCTCAAAGCGTTATGGAAAGGTATCAATAATTTAGAAATGTTGGGGCCACGGGGGCCCAGTGGCAGAGCGTTAATCTCTGTGTATGGGGTCTCTGGTTCTATCCCAGGTCGCGCCAAGTGAACTTTGTGGTAGACAAACTCCATGTGCTTGGGTTTTCTTGAGGTTTTCCCGTTTCTTCCCGCTTTATTCTTTCCACTATTACATTCTTTTCTCATCATCACCGTTTCCTTCAACCTTTCCTGCCTAATCGTGGGACGTAAAACTGAAATATTTCCTTTAATTTAGAGAAGTTCCGAAAAATGCAGATAGTAGACACACTTGGTAGTTTTGGTTAAAGCACTGTCCTTTTCATTAAATATTAGATATACATATGTTTTATTTTTTCTTGTGAACTTATCTATCAGTAGTGTCATTTAGGGGCATTTCGACACTTTAAGAAACAGCTCGATACTATTCCGAAAGTCAAGATAATTTTAATTTGCAAAAGCGATAATATTTGACGATAATCTTTGCCTTAGCTATCAAACACAAAATCTTGCCCGTGAATTCAGTAATTGTAAATGCAAGAACACATAAAAGAAATTGTGCGGATTAGTAGAATTTGGAAGTTTTGAAGGAGAAATCGACACTTACTATGGGAGATGTCCCCACTATATAAATAATGAAAGTCTTCCAATCTTTGAATACAGTGTCCTTGACAACAAACATAAAACGCAATGAAATATTAGATGTAAGGTTTCTTCTACCTACATATGACTTATCTGCAAATTTTGCTGCAATTCATTACAATTAGGTTGAAATACAATAACACTGAAACGATGTAAGCTCGTTAATAACAAATTTTGTTTTCAATATGTTTTGCAACATATTGCTTTCAATATTTCACTACGCATAATAATCAGTAATCAAAAATAACAATTTAACACAATCATTTTTTGAATCCATCGGAATCCATGTGCTAAGAATCCAACAGATTCTGGTTTCTTCCAACTCAAACTGACTTTCTCATAGTCTTCTTTGACAACATTTTGCCAGGGTTCCTACGAACAAAGTTGCTGTAAGAAAAGTTGAAATTGTTTTGCAAACTGCGAAAGAGAGATATATTAAGGATTGACAATTTTGAGCACTATACAGTGGGAGCATTAGAGGCTTTCTTTAATATATCTGAATCTTTGACACATGTACTGTGCTAATCTAAAATCAAAGGTACTTTACCATAGTAGTACTCCCCCCCGTATGCCCGAATGACTCATCCTCACTCTCTTTTACGACCGGGATTTTTGAACTTCGTTCCCTTTTACGGCTAAGATGAGTGCTTTGGTACCTCGATTCTGATTGGCTGAGAGAAGTCACGTGACGTTAGGCCCCGCCCACGCGGGAAATTTAAACTTTCCAGGTCACGTGGTATGACGTCATGAGTCACCCCGACCTCACCCTGGATTTTTGAAATTTGTTCCCTTTTACGGGTAAGATGTGTGTTTTGATTGGTTGATAGCTGTCACGTGATTTTAGACCCTGCGATATTTGAAATTCGTTCCCTTTTACGGGTAAGATGAATTCTTTGGTACCACGATGCTAGAGGTCACGTGATTTTAAGCCCAGTGACTTTTGAAATTCGTTTCCTTTTTTTACGAGTAAGATGAGTGTTTTGGTACCTCGATTCTGATTGGCCGACAGAGGTCACGTGATCTTAGACCCGCCACACACCCCATGAGTGAAATATAGAGCAATATGTCGGTGATCACCCTAGACCTGGATTTTTTTTTTAATGGTTATCCTTAAAGTTCCCATGAAGGGTTCAACCTCCTCCTTAAATAACCCTTTTTGGTATCATGATATTGTACTGAAGTTTACCTTAAATATTATCGTTCTCTTTGACAGATAAGATGATTACCAGCTTTTTTACCTTGATGGAGATCCTGTCCTTGAATTAGTAGCCTATGTCTCTGGAAGTAACAATGGTGAAAGAGGGGTGTCGCTTGTAGATTTCTTATAACACATTGTTGTGAGTTTAAGCGATTTATTGCTCAGTAAGCGCTTCATTAATGGAAACAGTGTTGCCAGATTTTTTCTACCTAAACTGCTCCGGTTCTTTTCGAAACGGTTCCGCAGAGTGCAAGAAATTTTAAACTAAAAATTTTTTCGAACTAAAAAAATTTCAAACAAAAATTTTCAAACAAAAAAATTTTCGAACTAAAAAATTTTGAAACAAAAAAGTTTCAAACAAAAAAATTTTCGAACCCAAAAAAAATTTCGAACTAAAAAAATTGAAACAAAATTTTGTCGAACTAAAACATTTTTTAAAAACAAAAGTTTCGAACTAAAGATGTAAATCACATCTAAAAATTTTCAAATCAAACTTTTTATCGAACTAAACTTTTAAAATTTTCGAACTAGAAATTTAAACCGAGTTTAAGAAAAATCCTAAGAAATGTTTTTCCAGGAATCGAACTCAGGTCTTTCAAACCAAAGATGTGTATGCTAACCGCTTAAATGAATTCGGTTTTAATCGATCTTGGTGGGTTTCGAACCATGGTCCTTGAAAAGGATACACATATACTTTAAGAAAATAAATCTGACATTGTAACGCTTCTCAAATCAAACTTTTTATCGAACTAAACTTTTAAAATTTTCGAACTAGAAATTTAAACCAAGTTTTAGAAAAATCCTAAGAAATGTTTCTCCAGGAATCGAACTCAGGTCTTTCAAACCAAAGATGTGTATCCTATCCGCTTAGCTATGAATGAATTCGGATTTAATCATGCTTGGTGGGTTTCGAACCATGGTCCTTGAAAAGGATACACATATACTTTAAGAAAATAAATCTGACAGTGTAACGCTTCTCAAATCAAACTTTTTATCGAACTAAACTTTTAAAATTTTCGAACTAGAAATTTAAACCAAGTTTAGAAAAATCCTAAGAAATGTTTCTCCAGGAATCGAACTCAGGTCTTTCAAACCAAAGATGTGTATCCTAACCGCTTAGCTATGAATGAATTCGGATTTAATTATGCTTGGTGGGTTTCGAACCATGGTCCTTGAAAAGGATACACATATACTTTAAGAAAATAAATCTGACAGTGTAACGCTTCTCAAATCAAACTTTTTATCGAACTAAACTTTTAAAATTTTCGAACTAGAAATTTAAACCAAGTTTAGAAAAATCCTAAGAAATGTTTCTCCAGGAATCGAACTCAGGTCTTTCAAACCAAAGATGTGTATCCTAACCGCTTAGCTATGAATGAATTCGGATTTAATTATGCTTGGTGGGTTTCGAACCATGGTCCTTGAAAAGGATACACATACACTTTAAGAAAATAAATCTGACAGTGTAACGCTTTCGTTCGTGGATTAAAATAAAATGCTGATAGACTTCTTTGTGTGACGACATAGAAGCACATATGATTGAAAAAATGCAAACGTCAGCGGATCGCATTACTTTTTGTTTTACTACGAACGTGTCAGCATGATTCATGGAAAAAAAAGCAAACATTGACATTCTCGTATGGAATATGAGGAAAATGAAATGTCGTCACAGTTACGACAAGTAGTGACATGATCCTGGCAGAAGGGAATTGGCATCGGAATTGCGATACTAGATGTTGTAACTATTGAGAAACGTGAATGACGTCACGATCGATTGTTACACATCGTTTTGGTTCGTGATTCATGACAAAAGCAGCGAGCGTTTTGATTGGTTCGTTGTGATGTCATTTTATAAATTTCCTCGTTTCTGATTGGCTGACGGTGACATCGTTTTCACAAAGACCTAAATAAAAATCTAAATTTCATTTTTCAAATCCTACATCGCTCTCAACTATCGTGTGAAGAAGATCTGCTTTTTTAGAAGTGTCTTCATTTAAGCTTTACTGCACCGACTTTGTGTTCATTGAATTTGAGGTAAGTTCAGTGAGATTTTATTTTTCACACAAGATTCGAAAATCATTTTATTTCATATTTGTGGGGGGTGGATCACTCATACACTGTTTTACTTTTAGTACGAAATATTTAGACTATGAAGAAATTAGTGGAATGGGAAAGTGGGAGTACGAATCAGGAACCTCCACACATTAGAAGTAAGCACGATAATGATATGGTTTAGCGTCCCTTCAGCGAGCACCCGTCGGGAATTGAACCATGGCCAGAAAAATGTGTGCGCTTAGTTTTGAAAAGAATGCATTACAGAATATTAAAAACTATGTCTGAGAATAATATGGTTCGATTCCCTTTGAAAGCATTAGCGGCCCCTTCAGCTTAACGTGATATTCGAGCAACCGCCCGGGATTGAACCAAGGCCAGAGGCGTGTACGTCAACCATTTAGCTTAGTTTTGAAAAGAATGTATGATAACGCATGAGAATATTAAATTTCAAAAAAGACTTGACAGCGATCCGATGTGGAAAGCAAACCCACCGAGGATTGAACCAGGACCTTCCACGTTAGAAGCATGTACGCTAACCGCTTAAATAAAAAAGAGTGCATGAATATTTGGTTAAAAGATTTACGCTATACAGATTTTGTTTTGACAATTACGTATGTATAACGTTAATGGTTGGTGAATCTCTTCAACTTGCAAACGCATCATTTAAAGGTCGTTGTGAGTAGAAAAAATGCTTACGCGTACTTTGTCACATCTCAGTACTGTTGAAACATTCATTCATACATTCTTTTTTTATCACTATAGAATGGTAGGTCAGTTACATGCTGATGTAATGCTCTCGAGTTTGACAGCAATAAAACACACATTTCAGTAACATAATTATTTTTTAAAAAACTTTGATTTTTAGTACACGTGCTTTCATAATGAGATTCTGAACGTCACCGCCAGGAATCAAACTCAGGACCTTTACATGAATTGCTTAGTTAAGAATTTATCATGAATGTTATGATTTCCTGGGCTAAGCGGTTAGCATACGTACCTTTGGCGTGGGAGACCAGGGTTCGATTCCCGGCGGGGAGCTCATGTGGTTCGGATTCCACGTTAATCAGTAGGTCCACGTCTCATATAGCCTCGCTACTGAAAGGGACGCTAAACTAAAAAATCAAAAAATCAACTCAAATTCATGCTGCTCAATTCCTTTTTTCCCATTACATATTTGTTTTACCGTACCTGTTTGTTTGTTTTCATTTTTAATCATGGTCCAATCGGGTTTTACTGTTCGCAATGAAATCACTCGTCATTATAGACGATTTATGTACGTTTATGTATTATGAGGTGTGCACGTCAACCATTTAGCTTAGTTTTGAAAAGAATATATGATAACGCGTGAGAATATTAAATTACAGAAAAGGCTTGACATGCCCCGACGTGGAAAGCAAACCCACCGAGGCTTGAACCAGGACCTTCCACGTCCGAACCATGTACGCTAACCACTTAGCCACGAGTGCATGAATATGTGGTTAAAAAGATTTACGCTATACAGATTTTGTTTCGACAATTACGTATGTGTATCGTTAATGTTCGATGGTTCTCTTCAACTTGCAAACGCATCATTTAAAGGTCGTTGTGAGTAGAAAAAATGCTGACGCGTACTTTATCACATCTCAGCACTGATGAAACATTCATTCATGCATTCTTTTTATCACTATAGAATCGTAGGTCAGTTACATGCTGATGTAATGGTCTCGAGTTTGTTTTCCAGTATGACAGCAATAAAACACTCATTTCAGTAACATAATTATTTAAAAAAAAAAAACTTTGATTTCTAGTACACGTGCTTTCATAATGAGATTCTGAACGTCACCGCCAGGGAATCAAACTCAGGACCTTTACATGAATTGTTTAGTTAAGAATTTATCATGAACGTTATGATTTCCTGTTTATCAAGTGATTAAGATTTTTCTTTCTTCTTTTCTTTTGTAGTAAATTCACGCTGCTCAATTCCTTTTTCCATTACACATTTGTTTTACCGTACCTGTTTGTTTGTTTTCTCCTTTTATTAACATGGCCGAATCGGGTTTTACTGTTCGCAATGAAATCACTCGCCATTATAGACGATTTAACATTGAGGGCAGAATGCTCGAAATTCAATTCAACGCACCGCCCGTAGGAACCGATATCATACAGTATGTACATAACAGTTTCCAAGCAATGCTAGACCATTTGTTAGCCAATGTCGACGATGAGGCGATGGTTGGTTTATCCGTAATATCGCCACGGAATACGAATAAACCATTTTGGGTGAGTTTTCGCCAAGCACGAAATCTGACACTGGAAACGATGTGGGCCTCGTTCGAAAGAGTGTTACAAAGTAACAATACATTTCTCCTGCACGAACCATTCACGGTTCATTTCCATCGTGTCGATATTCCACGTGGCTATGGCGGTTTGCGGCAAGGAGTACTTCAAAATGAAGAACGTAATCAGCCCATCTACAGCAATCCAGAAGACACCATGGAATTCCGTTATGAACGAACGCAACGCAAAAATGCAAGACTGCGTGAATTGGGGTACATTGTACATGAAATGTGGGAGTGCGAATTTAATCAGTTCTTAAAACAAAATCCTGCAATGGCGACGTATCTGAAGAATCACCCGTACATGAACCGCAGACCATTAAATCCAAGAGATAGCTTTTTTGGAGGAAGGACCAATTGCGTGAAATTGTACCACCAAGTCGACGAAAAAGCGGGGGAAGTAATAAAATATTTCGATATTGTCTCGCTTTATCCTTATGTAAATAAGTGTGCTAAATACCCTGTAGGCCATCCACGAATTTATCTACAGGGTGATGAAAATATACCACCAATAAATAAAGTCAATGGTCTAATCAAAATGACGATATTACCAAGTCGCCATCTTTATCATGGTCTCCTGCCTTACCGATGTAACAAGAAACTACTCTTTCCACTGTGTGCTGCGTGTGCCGAAGAAATGAACCCAGACCCTACAGCAACGTGTACACACAACGACCAGGAGCGATGCCTCACTGGAACATGGGTATCATATGAAATCCAGAAAGCAATAGAATTGGGATATCAACCAGTGGAAATTTTTGAAATTTGGGATTATGACATTGAACAATATGATCCCATCACGAAAACAGGTGGCTTGTTCACGGAATATATCAATACATTTTTAAAATCAAAAATGGAAGCGTCTGGCTGGCCCAGTTCCTGTGTGACCGAAGAAGACAAATCAAAATTCATACAAACCGTCCTGGAGCGTGAAGGTATTGCATTGGATCCGTCCAAAATTGAAAATAATCCTACACGAAGAAGTTTATCTAAGCTTTGTCTTAATGCTCTTTGGGGAAAACTTTGCCAAAGATCAAACTTTAGCCAGACCACAATTATTGATCGGCCGGAAGAATTTTATGAAAAACTCACTTCCCCCGACATTAAACTCCATCAAATTGTACCCATCAATGATACGATGTTGTATGCGTTCTGGGAGTACAATGAACATGTGCCTGTTCAAAACCGAAACACCAATGTCGTGTTAGGTGCATTTACAACATGTCAGGCACGTCTGGAACTGTACAAGTACCTGGAAATGTTGCAGGAACGTGTTTTATATTTCGACACGGATTCTGTAATATTTACGGAGAAGCCCGGGGAGCCAACCATTGAACCTTCAACGTACTTGGGATGCTTATCGGACGAGATGGAGTCTTACGGACCACGAGCATACATCAAGACATTTGTCAGTGGAGGACCAAAAAATTACAGCCTAGAAATATACAATCCGGATACCAACGTCACCAGTTACATATGCAAAATTAGAGGATTTACATTAAATTACAATGCAGGACAACAATTAAATTTCAATACGCTAAAAGAAATGATTACAAATCAATGCCGTGGACAAGTCACCATCACTATCCCCCATAAGATATGCAGGACCAAAGACCATACCATCGTCACACGCAAAGAAGAAAAAATGTACAGTATCCAGTACACAAAACGTCGATTTAAAGAATTCAATTCTTATGATACGGTTCCGTACGGGTACGTTAAAAAACAGAAGATGGAACTGGAAAAAGAAGATGAAGAAGAAAAAACTGTAAATACCCAATAAGGCCGCCATTTCTTTTTTCCTTTTCCTTTTCTTCTTTCCCTTCCTTAACCACAAAGCAGCAACACCAAGAAGAAAATGAAGTACCCACAAGAGTTCATAAACCATCAACACCACCATCAGTGGAAGAAATGCAGAATCTCATATTCAACGGGGAAATCTTGACCATAAAGGAGCAACACCAAGAAAAATGCAGTACCCAGAAGAGTTCATAAACATCCATCGGTGAAAAAAAAATGCAGTGATCCTGTACCCGAGGAGGAAGATGAGCCTAAACAGATCCATCATTTACGAGTAAGTTTTATTTCACTCTTATCAATATTGACTCATTTTTATTGTTTCAGAAAAAAAGAAATTCTTAAAGTAATCCGTCGTTTCTTCTTTTTCTTTACAGGATACGTCTACAAGATTCGAAGATGATGATACGTCCAACATATTCATTAAACTAGATCCTGTATTTATTATGTTAATAAACATGTATAGAAAGACCACATACTTTTCGTTAAATACAACAAGTTGAAAAAAAAAATATGTTTTATTATTTCTTGAAACCCTGAACACTTGTTTTCAAATAAATGGTAATCTTGAAAATTTAAGGTGGAAAATATATTCAAGATTTGGTTTACATGATTTTGTTCGAAAAAATAATTAAAGAATTTTTTTAGTGTCCAAAATTTGATTTTTAATTTAGTTCGAAAAATTTTTAATTTGAAAATTTTCAAATGTGGTTTACATCTTTAGTACGAAACTTATTTTTAAAATTGGTTCGAAATTTTTTTAAAATTTTTAGTTCGAAAAATTTTGATTTGAAAATTTAGTTCGAAAGTTTTCAGTTTAAAATATTTTTCGAAAAATTTTTAATTTTTTAGTTCGAATTTTTTTTGGGTTCGAAAATTTTTAGTTCGAAAATTTTTTGATTTGAAAATTTAGTTCGAAAGTTTTTAGTTTAATTTTTTAGTTCGAATTTTTTTGAAATTTTTGTTTCAAAATTTTTTAGTTCGAAAATTTTTTGTTTTAAAATTTTTTAGTTACAAATTTTTTTAGTTCGAAAAATTTTTAGTTTAAAATTTCTTACACTCTGCGGAACCGTTTCGAAAAGAATCGGAGCAGTTTAGGTAGAAAAAAATCTGGCAACACTGTTTCCATTAATGAAGCGCTTACTGAGCGTTTAAAAAATCGCTTAAACTCACAACAATGTGTTATAAGAAATCTACAAGCGACACCCCTCTTTCACCATTGTTACTTCCAGAGACATAGGCTACTAATTCAAGGACAGGATCTCCATCAAGGTAAAAAAGCTGGTAATCATCTTATCTGTCAAAGAGAACGATAATATTTAAGGTAAACTTCAGTACAATATCATGATACCAAAAAGGGTTATTTAAGGAGGAGGTTGAACCCTTCATGGGAACTTTAAGGATAACCATTAAAAAAAAATCCAGGTCTAGGGTGATCACCGACATATTGCTCTATATTTCACTCATGGGGTGTGTGGCGGGTCTAAGATCACGTGACCTCTGTCGGCCAATCAGAATCGAGGTACCAAAACACTCATCTTACTCGTAAAAAAAGGAAACGAATTTCAAAAGTCACTGGGCTTAAAATCACGTGACCTCTAGCATCGTGGTACCAAAGAATTCATCTTACCCGTAAAAGGGAACGAATTTCAAATATCGCAGGGTCTAAAATCACGTGACAGCTATCAACCAATCAAAACACACATCTTACCCGTAAAAGGGAACAAATTTCAAAAATCCAGGGTGAGGTCGGGGTGACTCATGACGTCATACCACGTGACCTGGAAAGTTTAAATTTCCCGCGTGGGCGGGGCCTAACGTCACGTGACTTCTCTCAGCCAATCAGAATCGAGGTACCAAAGCACTCATCTTAGCCGTAAAAGGGAACGAAGTTCAAAAATCCCGGTCGTAAAAGAGAGTGAGGATGAGTCATTCGGGCATACGGGGGGGAGTACTACTACCATTAGGGTTATATCGGACTAAATGTCCCAGAAGCTGAGAAAGCGTGTTTCTTATGTAACCTAAACCTATGTTTTATACACTAAGATGAACCCTTCTGCCTTCCTTCCTTCTGCCTGATAACTTTTCTCATAACAAAGGAACTACATGTGGAAATCTCCCTACAATCACTGTCGATTTATCCCCTAAATGCATTAATCAACAAAAGCTGCCACGAGTTGCCACTGTAACAAACAATGTGTGTCAGCCTGACACACATGCATACAGAGGGTATACTCTATCTTAATACCAATCTTTTGCCTCCTTTCATCAACATTTATTATAGCTATACCTTATTTTTGAGTTACTAAAATTTATAACATGGATATTGTTTCTTAAATAAAGCTTTATGTACCTATTTTACAGGCTTCTGCTTCCCTTGCAACAGGCAAAACTAACTTCTCTCCATATGCAACTTTTCACTAAGAATAGACACTAACCTTCCACGTGCTGAAAGATTTTTACTCGCATGCGCGTATGATCACTAGCTTTGCCAGACCTTAAAAGTGTAGAGATATCCCTAAATGACATTATGAGGTTCTAAATTCATTACATATAAAAAATAAATTTTTCTAAGGTAATTTTACAGTACGACTGATGAAATTACAAAGGAAAATGATTTAAATTTTTCGTCAGTTCATTAGAAATGGAAATAATTAGTAGTTATTCAGATATTGCTAACTTTTAATTGGACTGTGAGTGTGATTTATACACTCCTGCGTATCAACATTCCTGCGTATGAGTGACGTGATGGCAAAGAACGCATTTTTAATTGTAAGCCACAAATAGATTTGATTGTAATTTATAACTGTGTATCAACATGAGCTCTCATTCCAATAATTTAAGCAATCTACCTAAATGTGGAATAAAAAACTACACGAGAAAAAAAATACGTAGAAATTGTAATTTTAAATGCAACGTAAGCGAGCACTTTTTTTTAATTTTTATATTCCGTGTGTTTTACTATTTGCTTTGCCGTTTGGCTGCAAACGTAGGAGATTTTTATTTCGCATAATTCTTAGAGATATCTCATTCTACCTTAGCGGAAATAGCCCATCACGGTGTAGCAGGTGGTTTTAACTGCTAGACTCTATCGAGAGCTCCGATAACTGCTCCAATTTATTTCTTTGTAACAATTGTCTACAAAACTTTTCACATGAAAAACTACCCTCTAAAAGTAGAACAAAAAAATTGTGTAGGTTTCATAATACATAAATTTGATGGTAACAGCTAAATAAGGATATTACAAACCTTGTTTAAAATTCTATTTTGTGGGAAATATTTGTTTAAATGTGAGTGATACACAGGTCAGTAGATGCCACTAAGTAACTGCAATATAAATAACTTAAGCATACTTTAAAAATTTAGAAAGAACGAATTATTTTGCAAACCTAAAAATTGATATCGCCACGCCAGTTATTAAGGGTAATCACTTCTCTCGCCTTTGGTGCGAGCGGTCCTGGGTATGGATAGTCGGTCGAGAAAGTGTAACAGCTTTTTCTAGGCCAACCATCCTGAATGAGGTTTTTCACCTGAGTTTACCTCATTTACACCAGGAAAATGCCGTGATGGTACCTAATATAATAATTCCACGCATCTTCCTTCCATCCTCATCCTTTTCTTCCTCTCCAATTCCCCTGGCAGTGTGGTCGCCGAGGGACGTCATCCCTCGAAGCTATAGATGCCAAAAGCCCAGAAATTTAGTTCCTAATTCTAATCCTGATATATGGTTTATGATAAAACGGACAAAACATAATTTCGTGGCATTAAAAGCTGTCATTGATTTCCAATAATCATTCATAGTTCAGCTCGAACAAGTTGTTTAATTATTTACATACTTTGAATGTGAAAATAAATAAATAAATGAATAAATAAAATTATTTTAACCGCTTCCCGGTTTAACCCGAGATATTTCGTTTTACTAAGTAGGTCAGTTCTGGTTGAATTTTCTTCCCAAACGTGACTATGTTGTACACGAAATATATCGCAATAAATCACGAAAGAAGGGTCGACGAAACAAAGTGCGAATTTACTCGTCCTAGTCCAAATATAAATAAATGCAGAAAACTTAATAACTTAGGTTGCCTCGCCAGGACCTGGTTACTTCGGATAAAGTGGACCGGGAAGTGGTTAACAACTATGAGATTTTGTATTCTCCAAACAGTGATATATACACACACTACTGTAGTACGGTTTCTAACTATAAATTGACCCATTCCGGCCCAAGTATTGAGGATAGGTCTTTGCATACTCATTTATCTGCACGTGACTTAAGAAGCGAGGAACGTACATGCTACCTGACATATTTGTAATATTACAACTTAAATTCGAATAGAATCCGCATAAATAATCACAGATCTTCCATACGTGTTCTCAATGTTCTCGTCAACTCAAAGACCTTAGAAGGTAGACAAATTGAAGAGTATTTTGAAAACTATGAGAGAAAAAATTAGCTGCTCCCGTTATAGTAAGCACTAATGTAAAAAAATACCTTCACTCTTCTACCTTGATAAACTAAATAATAATTGACTTTATTATTGCAGAAAGACTTGCATACACTTTGTGTACCTTTGAAATCTTAATGAAGTTCTGTTTAAATCCAGGGCTACATACTTTATTGCGCACAATCTATAGGTCAATGTTGCGTTTACAACGTTGTAGCATCTTCGATATCTGCACTTTTTCTATATACGATATTGTGTGTCAGTAGAGAGTCGGATAAGTTTATTAACGAAATGTTGAAAAAAAATAGTGTTTTAGTGTTCTAACTATTGTATAGAAATATGTTATTGCTGATTCGCGTTTGGTTGAATTTTTGGGCGTTTATGTCCTTATGAAACACCGGTGCTCAGAAATGACAGAACCTACTCTTAACGAAGGCTAGAAAACACTATCGGAGCTCGAATTTGGTGCAGTACATTGGTGTAGGAAGTACCATGTAAGACCAGTCGTTGCAACACAGTATAGACAGTTTTACATCTCAGTGTCTACCCTTTAAACGGAGCTGCATTATAGGACGACACCACCAGCTCCAGCTGTTGTCTGTTCGACTTTCCATATTAAGGACAGTGGTGATTCCAGAAGATTTCCATCGAGGATAGGAAGTTTTAATGCACGAGGATTAAAGTAATACTAATAAGTCACATTAAGCATGAAAAGAGTATGAATATATGATTGTAGGAGGAAAGTTTCCCTCCTAGACAACTCCATGAAATCATCACTCATTATAATCGTGTTCTTTTTACAAAACCATTACAGCAAACTGAAAACATATCTAACATTTAACCAAACTTCAACATCAAAACTAAATTAGGTTAAAATTACCTTATGCAGATGATGATCGCTTTTGAACTGTAAGCAGAGAAAAATGAAAAAAAAGTTGATGATGGAAAATATTATTACCAAGAGTTTGTTTCTTTTGGCAATGCTTCTTCTGAGGTTTTTCGTTTATTTCTGTAACTTCCTTCTTCCCTAACTGTGAACCACAAAGTGACTTGTCTCTAAGAAACTGAGTTTCTGTGGTGTGTTGTGTGAGACTTTAGTATTGATGAGCGAAATCAAGGGATTTGTAACAAAAAGAAAAGAGGAAAAAGAAAGTAGGAGCTGGAAGATGAAGGCCCCAAGGGCGTCGTTTGTGTGGTGACGAGAGCTGTATCAAAGCTCTGCAAAAGGACGAATGACATCATTGGTATGAAGTGGTATCCAGGGAGCAGCTATGAAAAGAGAATAGAAGAAAAATCCAACAAAAGAAATTGAAAGAAAAGAAATTGTCAAGAAAAGGCAACTACTTATATTTTACGGACCTACTAAAGATTTATATATTGTGCTTATACGTTAGCTATTCTACGTTCCTGGCGTTGAAAAGATCTTTCAAAGATTACTTAAGATTTGAAAAAATGAGGTTTAGGATTTAACAATTCAATTCAATGTAGTTTCGTTCAATAAAACAATTCAATTTTAGCAAATCATATAATTTAATTAGCTGATTTGGAATGAGTTAATAAATACCAATAAAAATAGGTATTTAAATTGACACGGGTGCAATTTCTCCTCAAAAGTATTGATATTATACCATATTAACCAACTGTATAGTAATATGCCGGTAAGAAAACGTGAAAGTTGTCTCATGTCGTTGGATAAAGGAAAACCTGAACATGACATTCTTGAATAAAAGTTGGAGAAGGTTAGGAGAGTCAGAATACCTAATAGTGTGAAGTTGATAGACTCGTATTTTTTGTGTGTTTCTGTAAGTATAAGAAATATTAGCGGTAAACTCTGGTAAAGGTAGTAAAGGGAATCACTATAAATAAATTTATCCAGGTAGTTGAAGCGGTCACTATTACACATCCTCTCACACGCAAAGTATTTTTTGAGGCTTAATAAAAAAAAGTTATATTTATGGTTAAACTGATACAAACGACAACAGTGCTTACAGCAATTGTCTCCTAATCTTCGATGGCGAGCTACTAGTAGCTCGCAGGAACATTTTAGATAACTCGCGTCCGGCTGGCTATCCTTGATTCCTCCACTGAGCTAACGCTAACGACATTGCCAGACGATTACAATTTCTTGTTTCTCCCGCGCAACTGCCATTGTCATTGACAAACTCATCTCACAGTTGATTGTATACGCGTGTTGTTAGGCACGTTATGTTTTTCATGTGTATATTACACAATTGCTATGTTTTTCCTGTGTATATTAGACATTTGCTATGTTTTTCGTGTGTATATTAGACATTTGCTATGTTTTTCATGTGTATATTAGACATTTGCTAATTTGGATAGTTTGATTTCCTATTTACTAGAAATGTAACTCTGTAAGCAAAAAACAAATGTAAGATTTTTTTAAAAAAAGTTGGTAGTTCTTTTGGTTGGTAGCTCACAGTACGATTTATAAACGGTACGGTAGCTCAGGAGCTTCTTAAGTTTGGCGACCACTGCTCTAAGTTTCATATACCCTCTCATACTTTAAATACGTAAGGTTTTACTCTCACCAATATTTTTTGACATTTAATCAAAAATGTCATTTAAGTGTAAAAAAACCTACAGGATGTCTATAGGTCCCAAAAGTCCCCCCAAAAAGTCACGAAATCAGAAATCGGTCATGAACATCATGAAAAAGTCACGAAATTTAGCTTTTAGGTCACGATCTTTTTTATCTGTACAAATATAAGTGTTGACCGGAAAATTTATTCTATAAAACGTGAAAATTCACCACCAAAAATGACTATGGTCAGATTTAGACACTACCAAATCGCAACCACAGTATGTTTCTATCGCATGTATAAAAATTCGGCCTAATTCGAATCCGAATTTGCACTTGAGAATGTTACGAAATTTTATGGTTTGGTAAAGAAAAGGTCACGAAAAAGTCACGAAATTTTATTTTGAAATTTTAGTATACACTCTGAATTGGCTTTAACCTTAACAAATTCAAATTTCAGTACATATTTCTATTTATGGGGTATGAATGGACACCGTTATCCATGAAGATATTAATGGATTGATTTCGTTAACAAACTTGGCCGAGATATTCCCTTGAGTTGTCAATTAAAACAAACAAAAATTCACTTTCGTTCAAGAATTATAATATGTAATAAAGAACGGACGGAGATACTATCATCACAATCTTATAAAGCCACTAGTGTGATCTTAATACCTGTAAAATCTTGAAGTTACGAAATTAAAATGACCTTATATATATATATATATATTAGGATTAAGATTGAGATTTCTGGGCCTTCGGCATCCACGCATTATTTCTGCCTGTCTCTCTTTTTTTTACCCATTTCTAGATATGTGCATTAATACTCTAACTGCTACTAACTGTATTTGAAATACATACATTAAAATATCATGAGAAACACATAGTGCCGAGTTTTGATTTGGAATCCAGGATTTCCAGGGATTACTTACTTTCTTAGGAGGATTGGGAATCGACTAAGTATATGTTTGTAAAGTTAAGAATATCGTTAAAAATTGAAACAAATCAAAATGAAAGCAAAGTACAAAAGATTGATGGCATACGTTCACTAAGCATTGCACAGATTGGTTATAATATTCTTACTAGTTGCAAGATGATGGTGACATTTTAGGAGTACATATTTCACTCATTCGCTACAACATCATGTCGCTCATGTCACGCAATAATTTTATGGCGATTGTGCCTCAAATATTCCCAGGTAAATAATAAAATACAGGGAAATTAAAAGAGGTCAATGAAAAGCGACTAATATAGACTTATTTACTTATGGATTGACAGAAGATAGATGCACAAAATTTAGATTTTGGGCTCACCAAGCGAAGTCCCGATTTCATGCTGTCAAAATATAGTATAACTCTCATCAGGGGCTGATCCAGGGAGGGGCAATCGAGCGATTGCCCCCCTAGAGAAGGAAACTTTCTTTTTTATATATAAACAAAACCCATCCCAGAGATTGGAGCTCGTAAAAGTAGCTCTAAATAGCAGTATTACAACCCACCGCCTCCACAGAATCCGTTCTGGAGCCGCCTTTGACTCTCATAATAAAAATAAGCAACTACATGCTTTTAAAACGTTAGCTCGCATGAGTTAAAATCAGTATGAAATATAAACTTTAAATGTTTTGATTAATAATAATAATACTTTACCTCTGTGCAGTTTAGTATAAACTATAAAGTCTATTCGAAATCTTCTTTACTTGGGAAACCGATTTATAAATCCTGCAAACTCTATAACTCCTGTTTGATCTAACGTTAGGTACTCAACCAGTACTACCAACGTTCCAAATTTATTCGCAGATTTGGAAGTGCCATCAAAGAACTTCAGAACTTTTTTCTTTCTTTTACGCCTCTTCTTACTTTCAAATCAGGAGGCGGAAAAGGAAGCGATTTAAATTTGACAAGAAAAATAAAGAAGTCATCTACAACTTGAATGTTTACGTAAAGAAGTTGAACTTTACCACATCCTATTGAAGAGTTTTATAAGACGTGGTTAAGAAGTATTTCAACAATGAATCTCAGTAACAGACATACATACATACATACATATATATATATATATATATATATATATATATATATATATATATATATATATATATATATATATATATATATACAGAAAAGAAATGGCGCGTCGAAGATAGATTGATACCTGTAGAAAACCCTGAGGTTGTTACTTCTCATCAAGTGCTTATTTCGTTATTTTGTGCTACTGCGTTGAAATAAAATTTCCACTTCTCGTCTTACTAGGATTATGCTAGTGTGACTTATAATGTTGTAATCTTAATACCTCCGTTACTTCACATGAAAACTCTTGAATGAATCAGAATTTCTATTTATTTATTTATTTATAAATTTATTTATTTATTTATTTATTGCAATAAACAGCTAAAGTGATTATCTTGGCCAAGTTTGTTAATGGAGCAAATCCGTTACACAACTTAACGGTGACTTACTTCCGTTCGTTACTCCACACAATAACTCTTGATCGAAAGCTTATATTTTAATTGTGCTTTCCAATAGATTGGTGAAGCGATTATCTCAGTCGAAGTTCTTTTGTGGACTCAATTCACGGAAAATGTTAACTGTACCGTACCTTAAACCATTTTCTTGTTTTGAACCAATCGTAGTAGAAGTTACATTTCTTGTTGTTAGATGGCAACAGACCTCTTAAAGCGTTTGATATTTAACGGACAAAATTGAAACTTCTAGTGTGTGACGCTTCCTTACTGTCGACCAGAGTTCATTTATTTCTTTAGCATATATGTAAACAAATTGACACAAGACCAAACATTATAGCGTGTCTCTAGGTTGCAAAGTACAAGAACGAGAAAGAACATTCTTTTCATGTATCATATAAATCACCCTTAAATTTCACTTTTGTTAAATACCGTACTTCAATTTCCATTTTTTAATACACTACTCCTGGAAATTTTTGGCTCCCTGATGTATGCTCACAAACGAACCTATTTCTCACTCTTCCCAAAGATGAAATACACTAAGGCTATTGCCCTCCTTGAGCTTCAGAAACACATGAGTGGGTGGGTGCATTGTTACATTACTAATATACGAATATAAAACTTCAAACTCTTATAGCGATGGGCAGTCTTTCACGCCCTGGCAAAATCAGAATGACTTTTTAGAAGATGCTTAACACTTCTAGAAAGAAGTTCTCAACTGGGAACTGGATATTACTACACAAGAAGAACTTCAATGAATGTTGGGAAGAAAATTCAAGTAAATGTTTTCTTATATCCAGATGCTGTTGAAACTAGCATGTAAATTAATTATTTTTCAAAAATAATTTTAGTGACTTTATGTGTGCCTTTTAGGAAAAGTTAGGGTGACACTTTTACTACTCGAGGCTTGGGTTGAACACAGGCAGAGTAACATATATAACTCATTTAATGTTATTATGCTTCTAATATTCTTAAGCACGACAAACGTAACACGAAAGCTTGTCAAACGTCTCGTAAAAGGCTTTCCGGTAATTTACGTAGGAAATAGAAAGTTAAAATGATAGGTTTTAAAAACATTCAAAGTAATATATATTGTAGAATAGTAGAAGTAAAACAAAGTAATGAGTATGATAAGGTCGGAGAACAATTACAAAGTTATAAATATGATGAGGTGTAGAACGTGGAAAGGAAAGGTAATAGTCTCTAAAGAGGAAACGCCAAAAGCATATAATAAGTTCATACAGTGAAAGAAGACTAAATATCCAGGTGGTCATAGATAACATTTCGAGAAAAAGAAGAGATGTTTAATATAAGTCAGTGAAAAAGTAAAAAAAAGTCGGAAATGTTTGAGATGTATATATGGAATGATAATAGCATACATATTGACCAGCCAAAATATTATGACCTACCGCTACTTTTTGAACGAAGTCATTCGGATCAGGTAAAAGCCATAGCAGAACCGTTCGCCAGACAGTGACAGGGATCTAACTCGATCAGTTAGTGTAGTAGAACTTTGTGCGTAGAATGTGGAAGGCCGGCGATGTATTAGAGTTTGTTAGGGGCCAGATTATGATAGTCAGACGACTGGGAACGTGCATCCCGGAAACAACACGATGTATTGGGTATCCGCGATTTGCCATGGTTAATGTCTTCTGCAGATAGGAAACTAATGGTGAAACGAGCACCAAATCACAAAACATGGAGTAGACACACCTCATTCAAGATGTGGGAAGTCGCATACTGACGTAGTTAGTACAGCAGGGTAGGGTGTATATTTGGAACAATTAACGATAGATTTTAATAGACTTTAACAATGGATAATGCGTCAGTTCGTAAGAGCACACAGCTCACCGTAAAATGTTGATATCAGCTCCCCCAACCGACGTCTCGCACTTTTATCAATGATAACAGCACGGCATCATTTGATAACAACTGGAATGATGAGTGTCCATCACCATTAGACGCAAGTGCAATGGCACAATGTTGCACAATATTGCATGGAATGTTGTAACTGCCTTAATTACATCGATGACTTGGACTGAATCCATCGTCTTCCAGTAGAACAACTGTTCGAGACGTGCTGAGTAAGATGATGAAAGGGATGTGGCTGCTCCATTATGATATAAGTTACCTTTACATAATCGTCTATAAGACCTGTATTGCGTAAGGAGGGTATTATAATATCTCCTGGCTATTAGCAAGTCATTCCTAATCACGTACACCCACTCATATTGGCCATATTATCAGTTGAAAATAGCATTTTCAGCAGCACAGCGCTAAACGCCACAGGACCAACGTTGTACTATAGTGGATCGAGGAGTATAGTTGTGATTTTCAATTGCTACATTGGCCGTCTCACCCGATTTAAACCTAATTGAAAATTGTATGAGATGTCATTGAATGCTAGGTTCGAGACCATCCATCCCCTCTTCGAAATTTACAGGCATTAAGTGTATTGTGTGCGCAGATGTGTTGCGCCATGCTCGCACATACATGCTAAAAGTTTCCATGCCGAACTACGTACATTGCTACTAACCTGTGAGTCAAAGGTAGCACACTAGATATTAGTTTGGTAGTCATAATTTTTTAGTTGTTCAGCGAATAATTTGTCCCGTAAGTGCACAAGAAAGAGTCTATCTCGTTATTTTAAATCTCGAGTTTTACTTTAGATGATAAAATGAAATCTTACTTCTTTCCGTAATCTATAACTTAGACCCTACTTTCTTGTCTTTCATGCCTATAAACCGTATGACTTGTAGATGTGATAAAATCAACTTATTTTGTCGATATGTAACGAAAAGAAAATATTAATTTGTGAAAAACAAAGATTGTGTAAATCCAGCTTTTTCCAATCTCATAAGATATGTTAACATGAACGACTCTTGAATTACTCAAGTGTATAGAGAATTTCACTGCAACACATTGAAACAAAAAATGAATATTACATTACTTTTGTTCAGCATTTATTATATATATGCGTTTTTCTGTTATCATGGGAGTATAAACCTGACATTGTTTATGCATGAACATCATCATTTGATTCTACGAAATGAGGTAACAATGTAGGTACAGCATTGTTTGTGTGAGTGTGTAAATGCTAGAGGGAGAAAAAGTAAACTCTGGTAACCGTTCTTAAAGATGGGTAGTAGGCTTTATTCACGCTACAACCAGTCCTTGTATCTTATTTATAATGTATTATGTTTGTTACCCGTGCGACCTCCCCCTAAGGCCCGACAAAATATGGTGAGGGATCTCTTGAATACTTGATGGTTCTTGCTGCTGGGTTTTTGCATTTTCCCGAGGAATAGAAGTTGAGCAGGACCCAGGCGTGGTGGCTTAACTCGGAAGAAGTAACCGCATGTAACTCCTCTGAGAAATATTGGTCACAACTTAGTACAGCGGTAAGCCAAATTGATTGTATAGTTCCAGAGCAAGTGCCAATGATGTGCTTATTTCATTTTTTTACGTTGTTACAAATGAATTTTGTAAATGTTACTAACAAAAACATATATAATACATGTGTACGTAACAACAGACAAGATTAGCTTGAGAGGAGATCTCACTACAGGTTTCTATTTTTTTTTTATTTACTAAAACGCAACAGCATACATAAGAAGATCAGGTAGTTCTGGATCGTATAACTTTGTAATGAGTACAACTAATCCTACTGTTTTTATTCCAACTTTATACTGTTCACTTTGCTAACTATTAATTCTAGTACGTAGAACTTCAATTCGATATTGATCTTTGGCCAACTTGAAAAAAAGCATTATCTTTCCCGCTGGTACTTTCGATGTAACTGGTCCCGGATTTAATTCCAAGAAGAGCGTTTAATGCACTTACGGTGCTTCGGATTTCAACTTTAATTGAGGGGGTGAGCGCAACAGTGGTTTAACTCACATTTTTTAAAATGGAGAAAAATCAAGTTAAACTTAAACACATGTGGTTTTTTTGTACAATGTATGTATGTACAATGTATGACACATTCAATCACTTGTGCTTGCTTTTGGTATATTGTACAAAAAAACACGTATTTAGGTTTAACTTGATTTTTCTCCCATTTTAAAAATGTGGGTTAGACCACTGTTGCACTCAAGCCCTCAATTGTAATACCACGCCTTACATTCTTTGTGATGAAATGGATGCTAAACTTCAAAAACAAACATATATAAAATTATTTTCATATTTATACCTGGGATCACTCACATCCAAAGCATGCTAAGAATTCTTGCAAAATGGCAATGAAACATTCATTCTTTTACGCAGTTATAAATCCACCCCAAACCGTAAGACATCTTTCATATAGGTAAATTTATTTCTTGTCTCAATAAGACACGCTCTTACTAACTTTATAATCTTTTTAGGAATTGAAAAATTGCTCAAACTATCATATTAACTATAATTCTTAATCTATTACCAACTTTCTTAGATGTGTGAATAGTTAATGCAGCGTATAAACATATTTGCATCTTTTTCCTCTAGTATATATTTAATGCATATTATTTGGTCCGGAATTTTTCTATTACGTTTGAATTCACATTGAGCATCTCTTACCACTTCATCTACAAGGATTTTAGTCAAAATCTTTCAAGTTAGAATTGCAATATAGAGAATGACAACGTATTATTAAGAGTGATGGATTAAGAGATTGATCTCTTTGGGAACTTTTAGAACATAGCGTGTACCAACAAACAATTACATGTACAGTATTTATTGGTCCAACAGTAATGATGTATTAGTTCTTCATTTTCTCAGGGGATCAAAGCTCGAACTCAGGAGAGAAATATACGGTTGAGATATATGCATGGAATCAACTTCAGTTAGATAGTTCGTGAACTTTTTATGTAATCCTTTCATATTATAGATTTAAAAGCCTATCTGTAGTGGTGTCAAACTGTAGTAAATTTCTGTCAGTCAAGGTTATACTCAAGAACAGTGATAAAGGTTTAATAATATGTATTCTTTCTTTTAGGGACAATTTTAAAATTAAAATACGAAATAGAGAAGAATTTTTTTACCTCCCGAGGAGTGTATATATAAAAATTAAAATCAGCGACTGAGTGAAGTGAAATTTCAAAACGTAATACGAGAAACGTATAAATCCATCTGCTTCATCTCGAGGTCCATACAGTAAAATGCATGACACTCTGGGCGAGAGAGAGTGGCCCCTTTTGCTGAATATCCATTATGCAATAGGAGAGTTTTGTGTCACCGAGAAAAGTAGGATGAGGTTGAAAGCAGAAGGTCACAAGGCAGACAGACAGAGTTAGAGAGAAGAGAGAGACAGAGAGAGGAAAAATGTAGAGTAAAGCTTTTCGAATCCTCTTTGAAGTTCCTGTACTGAAACTGGGGTTTTTGGGAGCAGGTTTATACCCCATTTCGATCCTCTGATCTTGTCACCGCAAACCTCTCAGACCAAAGTTGAAAAATACATAGTCGTATATTCATTCGTCGTAGAATTAATCTTCTACGCTAACTCTGCTCTGTAAAACTAGTACCATTTCCGTATAATGGAGGTTACATGTACTCATAAAGTAGTAATAGTGAAATAAAGCGAAAAAATATAGATATTTTGTTCATTTTTTAAAGTCAAAGGTCAAATTGACATTTCTAATCTGATCACAGCAGTATATGTCTCCATAAAATCTGATTATTTGAAGTTGGTCTTCCTTCTGAAGTAGCAATTGTTGTTATATATAATCTTTTAAGTAGGAAGTAAATTTAGATTCTAAAGTTAATTATAATGTTGAGAATTTTCTTAATATATAAAGTATTCGGTAATTTCTACCTCGATGCTACGGGTGGGGCCGCCTATAAATTCCATTGTTTTTCACACATATTTCAGGGATTATAATAATGCCAACTCCATTTTTCTTTTTTCTTTTCTTTTTTGAAAATATCCATGTAACAATTCAAACTAAACTGTATTCCTGTTGCAAATGTATTCCAGGTTACTTGCCAAAACTCAAGAGCTTCCATTCTGCATTGGCTTCAGCTAACCTCTTTCTCCTCAAGTAGATTTTTCACCTGTTTATTTTCGTCCTGTTACTTTTCTACTTGACACCAATCGCTTCGTTACAATTGTAATGGGTTTGGCTTTGTAAAATTTATTTTCAATGAAATAAAGTATTACAAAGGGATTTTAGGAAGTCAGTGATTCAAAATTTGTATGTCTAATATCTATCTATCTATATCTATATATATCTATATCTATATCTATCTATCTATCTATCTATCTATATATATATATATATATAAGAAACATTCCAAACAACAACGTGCGCGTTTGAAGTAGTGGTTGATAGGAAAACAAAATATTGAAAGAAGATTTGATGGTTTTGCAGGTACTTTTACCCATGGAATCTGGGAACACTGCACGTAGCTACCTACGCTTGTTTGCATCTTTCCATCTCTTCTTCTATCCTCCTTGTCTCTTCATATTCCATTATTGATTCCTTGATTGCTTTATTAATATCCATGTAACAGTGTCCAGTATTGACACTGTATGAAGCAGGACACATTGTTTTAATTAGAATAAAAACGACAATACTCGTATTTCGCTGTTCCGATTGTAAGGGTATACTCCGGAGTCATGCTTTCGCAAACTGTAGATTAGCAGATTCATGTGCAAATAAACCATACAACTCATCTAACAACGCAAGCATAACAATAATGTGTAGTAATATAATGAAGGTCACTTACGAATTATACCTACTTGGTAGCGATAAGTATGTTCATTTGCTGCTGATAACTATGTTCATTTGAAATGATGGAAAATCATCACATAATGAGACCTCGATAACTCAAAACTGAAGGGAACAAATAAAAATTCGAGTTATCGAGTTTTTCCAGTAATGAATGTTCGAGTTATCAAAGTGGCCACAACATAAAGTTCAGCGTTCTTGGTTCAGGCTCAGGTTCTAGCCAAAATGGGTAATTGGCGAAACCATTACACGTTAATAATTTTTACAATAAACGTATTACCGGTATATTGATCAGTAGTTTGAATTAAAGTTAAGTTTACAAAAAGCAAATGGAAAGCATAACGCATTGTTATCTATTGTTAAAAGAATTTCTAAAATATTATGTAGTGTAAATTCAAACCATGAACCTCGGGAGATGTTGTTTTAATTAATGGTGTTGATCAATTTTCCTTTAAGCTGTTTGACTCTGTTTCATATAGTATCGATGCTGAGGTGAATATAACAGGATACTCCACAAAATGAAAGTGTATAGCTTCACTTGTCAGCCATATTTTGCATGTATTAAAGCAATATTGTATTGAACAGAAGCAGTATTCACATAAGAACTATTAACTTTGTTACTGATGTAATTAAATGTGTATAGAGTGTGTATATGAAATAATAATCCAATATTCTATTCTTTGTATTGTGGATGTACATGCTTGAAAAACGTAACGGAAATTGCATATGTAGAAACTGCTCTTTAAAAAAAAATATTCAAATTTTACTTAAACGGAGAAAATAAGTAATTCAATAAGAAGATTATGTTTTGATGGATTTTAAAAAATTAGGTCAAATTATTGTTTTCCTACAATAGAAGTTTTCCTACAACTTATCAAAATTAAGATTGCACTGCAAAAAACACAGAAACTACTATTAGACAGTAGGACACTATACACATTACCAACACTCTTTGAACACCTCCAAATGACACATATGCACCTCTCATAGATAGGTACTGTATTGTCAAAGTATGTCTCAAATGTATGTACAAAATGTGAAAATGTATGTCATCACTCCGTTTTCCAACTGTTTGCCGAGAACAAGTGTTTCAAATATGTCATACTAGATAATGTTTTCAGATAAGTAACGCTTTTCGACACGCGAAGCACACTTTATAAACACTATATCATCAATCTTCCCTCAACATCTGTACTAAAAGTGTTTCAATTGTGTTTTTTGTTGTTGTTGTTGTTGTTGTTGTTGTTGTTACAGTGTACATCATATTTAAACCCCTTCATATTTCGGAAATTATTATTATACGGTGTAAATTAATATTCAACATAAAAGATTATGAACGTTAGCTCAATTGAACAGTTAGAAAAATATTTCTCATTCAAAGTTAATTAACCTTTGTTAATCTATGCAAACTATTTTAATAAAAAAGTACTACAAAACGAATGTAAGATCAAATGTGAAATTAAAAACGTTTTAGTTAAAATACCGTATATATAGTTTCTATGAATTTCAAGAAATAACCTTATTCTTCTGCAAAAAGATTTAATATATTAATAGTTGTGAATCTAAATATTACCATTAATTGCATGTCTTTCTTTCTTTTCTATTTTAGGTAAGTAAGAACGCAACTGCTACGCGCAAGATAACTTTTGGAGCATCTGCTGATCGTAAGTCCACTTAATAATAGTTTACATGTAATATTAGCTCTCTTGTATTGCTTTTAGTTCTCAGACAACAGTAAATAAATATGAAATCACGAGGTCAACTAAAAATAACGGATTTGTAATTTCTGTATGTAAATAACATATTCGGTTCAGGTTGTGTGAAACTTGAAGTGACTGAAGATGCAAAACGGAAATACTTGTGCTTATAAAACCATATTTGTTAACGTCTCATTACGTCACTACAGCTCGTTGAAGTTGTCAGCAGGAAGGCAGAAGGTATGAAAGTATTATTGCAAAATTTCTACTTGTGTTATATCTCAGGTACCAGGGTATTCAGTTCCTTTATTTGTTTCTATTCATTGCTCTTGTGTATCTATATTGATAGAATTTGTACTATTGTTGTGTATGTCTTCATGGGTTTGTTTATTTCGAAACTATTTTTGTAATTGTTCAATTTGTTTATAACTATTTGATTGTATTCAATTTATGTATCTCTTATTGTCAGAAGCTGAGGATGCAAAAATAGCACACCACATAACGCCACAAAATACAAGGATCATATATCTTAGTTCATGCGACAACACAACATATTCTACAGCTATTTAGAATAAGTGCCAAACTAGCCTCTACTGTCTCGTTGCAACAATTATGTTGCCATACTCTGGTTGATGCACGATCAGAAATGCCGCGCTTCTTCTAAATGCCATCATGTGCAGATATGATTCTTTACTAACACTTATTCATTGTTCAGTCATACATCAAGCTTCTTACATGGCCCCACAGAAAATAATCCAGTGATGTGAGATCTGGGGAACAATGTGGCCACGCAGCAGGTCCGCCAATCAGGTGCTGATTGAGGTACTCGTCCATAGACGAGCGAAATGGGTCTGACAATCATCACGTTGGAATCACACCTGTTCGTGTACAGTATAGTAAGTGGCATGCCCTTCAAAAACTCAGGCAATACGCATGAATGCACGTCGCACATTTAAGTGTTCTGCTCAAAGGCGCGGAGCTAAAAGCGAATTAATTTTGCAAGCTAATACATTGAAAGAAAACGTAGGTGCAGGGACATATGGGTTGTCATAGTCCCATATGTAATTTTTTGCAACTATTGAAGAATCCATCTCGTGCAAATCATGATTACAAAATATGAGGAGACAATGGTTCCACGGCACTCCTTTATGGAAACCATAAACAGCAGTGATTCTCAAACTGTCCGATATCGCGGACCCCTGATCATTCGGAAAGTAATCTGCGTATCCCTTGCAATACTATCTGAAATTTCACATGGTATTAAAAAATATACTAATTAGAATTATCACTGAGAAGGAAAAGATCAAGAAAAATAATGCAATAAGTAATTTATTCTAAAGATGCAGAATTGTTTCATAGTGAACGAAATTTCAATTGAAAATACAGTAACTTTCGAGACTGAGAAATCAATTCCATTTTTTAAAAAGGAAATCTACTTGATAAACAATATTTTCAAGTATGGGGTCACAATGTGAGGAATGAAATTCTTTATGGTTTTACATAATTGCACTGAAATCTGGATTAAGTTTTCTCACCATCAATCTTAGGTCCGATTCTACATAAGGGCGATTTCGATTTAAGGTTTTAATACTGCAAAGAGCAGAAATGGTCTATTCCCATAAGCAAGTGGTAGGGAAAGACATCAAATGTTGTAATGCCTTTTTAGACACCCCTTCATACTCACAGGGCAGAAATTTAGTAAAACACAGTGGAAAAATATTTAAATTTACAAACGTAGGTATTATTCCTCATTGCTTTCTTTCTACTAACTGAAAAAAATACCTCTTGCATAATAACTGTGAGTTCCATTTTATTACAACAGATTTCAATTTTTACGCATAGCGGACACCCTGGCTAGGTCCTGTGGACCCCCAAAAGTTCGCGGACTCCGCGTTTAGAACTACTGATCTACAGTATTCGTGTCGGTGTTGAAAATCGGGTGAGATCAGTATGTGAACCCTTTATAGATGGCATGACCGCAATTAACATTCACAAAGTACTTGGAGCTATTCGCATGCAGTGAGAAGCTCCACAAGTATTTTCGGCTGTGTCCATGTCTACTCACTCTATTATGTCTTTCACAAATGCATTCTTAACTTTTGCACCGACATTTGCACTTCACCATAGTTTTGAAACCTTGCTTGCGCTTATATTGTGTCCCGTAAGTATTGGTGAATCCTTGGAATATGGAAAGCTGTGAATGACGTCTGTTCAGAAATTTGGCAAAATTAATTATCTCATTATTGTCTGCTATATCCATGTCTGCTGTATTCATGTCTACTCTTTCCATAAAACAAAATGTATATCTTTCAATTCTGCATACGTGAAACGCCCCATTACAATACTCTATGAAATTGATGCAGGTTGTGTGAGCACCTGCAAGGTCGTGTGTCACCGAAACGGAATTAACGAATGTTCGTTTCTAAGTGGCAAAGTGCTGCCTTTATGTTAGATAATTAGTATAAGTACTATGTGTAACGGATTTCAACCACAAATTTTTCTCAAATCTTGGATAACTGTAAAACTCTATAAATTTCGTGCTGCCAACTTCGAGAGCCTGCACTGTTAGTGCAAAAAAGTGGCTTCAATATAAGAAAATGTACAGTGTTTGAAGGGCGCAAATATTGACTGTGTATGACCAAAACAGTGAAGATTTAGAATTTATGAAAGTTTGAAACATAGGCAAGAAGCAACTCTGAAGTTTGAATATAAAAAGTGTAAAGCAAATGCAAGATATAGAAAAAGTATCTGATATGGTTATTATTAAAAAGTCATAAAATACATCATAATCGTTTGTATGAAAACTGTATGTAGTATACTATAGAACTATAAAAAGTAAGATTTTATAAAACCAAAAAATTACTATATTTACTTCATAAACCTATTAATAATAACCACAATATTTCAAAGCTAACGAAGAGCAATAGAGAAAATTAGTTGTGGGAAAACTAAAAACAATTCAAAATTGCTCGAAACACATATTAGGATAATAACATTAAATATATCTCATTATCAATAAACGAAGGGATAGGACATAATTTAAAAGGCAACAAACTCCTGAAGTATCTTGCACGATGGCCTTTCCAATGCAGCATCTTCTAGAATATCATTGCAGTATGTTAGGGATTGATTCCAATAAAAAACGTTTTGAAGTATTATTATTTTTTGGCGGAAAATACTAATCATGTTACTTGTTAGTTTGAGCTTTGGTGGCTATGCTGATGTTTGTTTCAATTTACAGTTGTGTTTAGCAAAAACTAAAATTTTAATAATGCCAGAATAATTAACCTCAATGTTTTACATAAAAATGTATATTTTAAATTCTAACATGATTTCCAATTCAAAAAGAAAAGATATAGTAGTTCAAAGTTATCTTCTCTGTAAAAAAATCTTAATTAAATAATAACAATAATATATGAAAAATTCTTCATAAGAAGTTACATCTTCCATCGGAAACGTATTGCTGGCACGCACAATTTCACTGCTGAGCTAAGTAGAAGGTATTCAGAAATCGTTGAATCTCGTCACGCGGAACAAATCGGATTTAAAAGGACTTCCGGAGGTAAAGGATCCTTACATATTATCTATTCTTCCATCATGTTAGCCATTGATTTCAGCAGATTAGATTAAGCCGAACATCGTTTGCTTGATCCTCTCTCCTCTTTTCCTTCTCCATCACTCCTCTCTCTCACACACACACACATAACGATACCCTCTCTCTTATTCAACGTGTGTGTATGTAGGTGTGTATTGGTGGGTATATGTCAGCAAAGTACTTTCTACATTTAGCTAGATTACTAGCTCTTTGTACGAACTCATGTTGTATAAGACTAGCATGCTTGTCTTTTCCACTAGTGAACATGAAATTGATCCTCGGTGGTAGATGAAAATTTGTTACCATTGACAACGTGTTTTAAGAACAGTTGGTTTGATAATTGCTTTGTTTCTTCCCTTATATTCATTTTTATATTTAAAAAAGTGCAATTGCTGATTACTTTAACAGTACAAACAGTACAAATTGTCACTAAAATGTGCCTCTAACACACATTTGAAAGATATAACAATATAGTGGAGAAAATTTGTATTCTACAAATATATATTTTTATCTATTACTTTTGAGTACCAACATTTTGAGAATAAAGGAAACCAGGCTCCTGCCGGATGTAGAAGAATCTTGTTGTTTAATCCTTGGATATATACACAAGAAATGCACTTACTATATTGGGTTTTTCCATACACAACTGTGAATATCATATTTGTTCTAACATATTAATATATATAATCTGTAACATATTATAATATTAAAATAATCTTTATGCCATTAGAACATTAAACATATTTATGTTACATTAAAACAATGCATTTTATTAGAACATTGTAAAATTGGAAGAAGAATAGCGTTATATACCTTAACGGCATTAAGAGAAAGAAAAATTTCAATAATTCATTGGTACACTAGGGCAGAAAATTAAGAGGTATATGACTCAGTGTTAAAGTATTCACCTCTATTTTGTAGTGTCCCTGGTTCGATTTCAGAACACGTGAATTTGTGATGATACCGTATTTTCTCGAGGATCTCCGGTTTCCTCCCACATTTTCATTGTACTAAGTATTCCATAATTATTCTGTCTCATTAATGATCCATCTCATTTAGATTACAGAGTATAGCGGGGAACGTAAAACTACAAATTGCCTTTCATTATGTCAGAAAAGCTTTATTTTACCATTTTAAGCCAAGTTTTAATATTTTATTCATTTCATTTTTTACTCGTTTCTTTGAAAATCTAAAACAATAGATCCATATTTCTATAGTATACACCCAGGGCTTGAATAATCAAAATTAATCAACTACCTTATTATATGGGTTTCACCATTTAAAAGGCGACTAATCATCTTTACCCTTATAGCCACCACACACATGCTATCACTAACATATTAAACTTCAATGAACATAGTCGAGAGACAACAGCATCAATAGTGTTGACCATATTTCGTCGTTTGCCGTCATGATAAAACCCGTTGTTGGCTACCAGAGTGAAGTTCAATTAACTCAGGTCATAGATTGTCTCTTGCAAGCATACACATGAATGTGTGTGTATGTATGAATGTATCGTGTGTTTGTATATCTGTGAGCGTTTGTGTGCTCGCATAGGGACCAATATAAAGGTAATGGAGCAGCGCAGAAAATCCATTGAATTTTATGATCTGTTGATTTCTGTTTGTTTTCAATCTTCATTAAGGAAGAACTCAATTGAGTCAAAATCATTTTTTTTTTTACCAGGGAAAGCAATAATACTTAAAGTAACAATAATAAAGATCTTAAAATGTATAATGAGGAACTGAAGTATCTTACTTTGTACTGAAGTTCGTTTAATAAAGACAAATTATATTCAAAATAACAAGAAACGTTGCAATGATCGAGACTTGTAAACGTTTAGATGGCAGAAAAATATTACGCCGTAATTCTATAACCCAAGAATCCCAAGCTACTTTTAGGTAACAATTCATCCCAAAAGAGCATCCTCAAACCTTCTTTGGTTTATTTTGTTTATATAAATGTAAGTTTATATAACTATACTTATTTTAAATTTTCTTAGTCCATAAGCACATATTTAATCTCGTGCATAAAACAGATAAGACTGATTTCGTTTTCTCTCCAGGAAAGGATAGTAGCCTTTGTTGATGTCGAAATGACAAGAAAGTGTATCAAAATAAACATATCTGCCACCAATAGTACAAATCTGTTGTCTTATTGAGTAGTGTCTTCAGATACATATTGGTTGGGCACGGTGGCTTAATGGTAGAGCGCTTACCTCTGGTGCATGGAGTCCCTTGTTCTATATCCGGTCAAGTAAGTTTGTGGTGGACAACAGCTTGTCCGTGGTTTTCTCGCGATTTCTCCCACTTTCTCATTCCACCAATTTTTTCATAATTATTCACTTGCTTTCTCATCATCTATATTAGCCTAAAGGACATACTCTTGTTACTTCGAACTGAAAAAATTAATTTCATATCAGATACACACTTTATTTAATGCGATGGTATGGAAGATACTATTATCTTTGCTTTTCTGGCCAGATATCAATAGTCTAGAACTTGGAAAATTAAATTTGTTTTGATATTCAAATGAAATTGTCGAAAATAGTCCTAAGGGAACCACAAAAGTAGTGGCCCCTCGAACTAACTACCCTAATTTCTAAGTCAGATATGAACTATTTTCATTTTATACACTATGGTAAATTAAATCTTAAGTAACTTAACCGTAAATAACTAAAAAATAAGAAAAGAACAAATGACTATATAAAATTGTTAACAGAAACTATTTTGTGCTCTCGGGAAATCCTCCCCTTAGAATTCTTATGACTAATATGGATTGGTTATTTGCTTACTTACGTCTAAGGTCCCTTTTTAAGATTGTGATTATAAGAGTTTCGAACCTATAGAGTTGGATTTGCGATCCGAATCACATTAACTTCTACTGATAATCAAACTTGGTTCAACGGTATCTAAATAGAATCTGTTACTGATATAAAATGAAGTAACAGTGTCACGTGTACACAACCTGAAGAACTTTGAATCGAATGATGTTTTCTAAATTATTATTATTGAAACCGGAAGTGATATAAATTTACTATTACTTCCTGTTTTATTACGTAGAGGGAGATTAGAGAGAAGGTGCAATATATACTTGTGTGATATTTAATGGATTACAGAAAACCTCTTCTAGCCACTTATTACCGTTTTCTATTATATATTGATCGATGTTAAAACTGGAAGTTGTTGATGTCTGGACTTTGTAGTGTATTTCTATCGCTACCAGATTTAGAAGACTGAGGGTGAAGTGAATTATTAGGGCGTTTAATCGATTGCAGAAAACCGCATCTAGTTATATATTCTAGCTTTTTTTCCCTTTAAAGATCAAGTTAAAACCGAATATAGTTTTTTTCAACCACTTATGGTTTCAATATCATCTCTATCAACGAACGTGATCCCTAACTATTGGCTCTAATAGCTGGGCTGAAATTGATGATGATCGATCAAACATATTTTGATTTTTTTGCCTCCCGTGCGGATGCACACCCACAAGTGGACAGATAGGTTAAAGGTAGGAGTTTTGGTTGCTAAACCCAACTTCTTAATAATATCAAGCTTAATAAACCCAAACTAGTGACAGATCTATTCTATCATTTTCTTATTTAGTTTGTACGTAATTGAGAAGAATTATGCAACATATTTTAGTACAGTCTAATCTCAAGACTATTTCTACTAGATTGTGCTATTAAGTAAAACGTTTTTTTTTTTTTTTAAATCGAGGAACAATGTCCTTTGAAGGAAGTATGCGGAACTGAAGAATAATAGATTAGATGGAAACACTTTGAAATAATAATACTAAATAAAACCACGAGTCCGAAAATAAACTATTTAAGTAAGGGCAAAGAATGTTTACGATCTTCGTAAGTGTACTATTTGGGAAAATTAAACCAGACCATCTCCTCTTTGTTGATATTAGATTTTACTAGTGGGTATCTTATGCCGTTACTACCTCACTGTCACCCTTTCGAAGACAGAGTAGTTAATCTGCATATGTGTAATACATGTAAGCCTAGTCTTCCTACTAGTGAAACGCTAACTTCTTATAATATTGGTTTCTTGGATCAATTTCAAACCCAGTTCTATGATTTCCAGTGAAATTTGATGTACGCAAGTAAGAAAAACTGCACAAATAGAACCACTTAATGCTAGTATTCCTTTATGCACTACCTCACATCAAGAAATGGATTCATTTTAAACATAACACAATATTTAAACATGTTATCCAACAAGATAAAATTCCATTTAGAATGAGGTAACATACAACCTGTAAATTAACTACATAACAAATTCTGCAAGCAGTGGTATATTCTAAATCATTTTTTAAATTTATTTTTAGTAAATCTTTCTATTCCATGTACATAATAGTTGTAGTATTATATGAAACAGTATTGGAGAGAGTTATGTTTATATTGGAATAGTTATTAAATTTCTTCGAACTGAAATTATTAATTAAATAGCTACTTCCAACTATTAAACACTAACCATGTTCTTACAGCTAATACACATAAGAAAACATTCAATAGCAAATACACACATTCATAGCTATAATTAATAATCAATAAAATTTAATGTTAATGGGCTTAGTAGCAACAAGCTCCATTTACACTAATCGTACAAATTCAACACAGTACTACTTCTTGCCTTTAATAAAACATGCTATGTAAGCACAAATAGTGGTTGGGAGCGCGTCTGTGAGCTTATGACAACAAATTATGTATTTACTAATAAGTACAAATAAACTACAAACAGAATTTGCTCCGGAACAGTATTTTACATGTGAAATATACTACATTGGATATACACTGTAAAACCAAAATACTACAACCACCCGTTTCTCTTTTAAAAGAAGTAGTTAGCCTGATATGAAAATCACAAGGTACAACAAAACCGCTCGCTAAATGGTGACAGGGATCTCAGTTGATCAGCCAATGTTTTGCTTGAGAGTAGAATAGAGAAGGCCTCGAGTTTATTACGAGCCGTATTATGATGCCCAAAGAACTGGAAGCGAGCATCTCGGAAACAGCACGACTTGTCGGGTGTCCGCTAGGTACAATTATTAGTGTTTTACAAGATGGGAAAACGACGGAACGACAATGCGTGGATCGGCCATCTCTCATAAAAGATATCGAACTTAGTAAAGTGTCAAGACTAATACAACAGATTATGGAGTAAATTATAGCACAATTAATAACGGACGTTAGCAATGGGCAAAACACCATGTGTCTGAATAGCAATTCACCGTACACTGGTAGATAAAGACGGCTACAGTATATGTCTCAGACCTATACCAATGATAATCCAACGGTATCGCTGGCTACGATTGTAATGGACACGTAACCATTATAATTAGATGGCACAACTTTACATGATCCAATGCAATACGACAGTGCCTTCTTCACTTCGATGGTCGCGTCGAATTCCAACGTTTTCAAGGGAATCACCTATTAAGAACACAGGCCAGTGGTACATCCACAATGGTTTGAGGAACTGTCACATGATTACTCATGGAACCAAAAGTGCTGATTCGAGAAATAGTGCTGGATTTCAATTGCTGCAATGGCCCTCAAACTACCCCGACCTTAACTCAATTGAACAACTTTGTAATATCATTGAACGTTAGAACCAAGTTCATTAATCCTCTAAACGGAATTTGGAACAATTAAGTGACTGCAGATATGGGAAGCCATGCCTCCAGATACACACCAAAGTCTCATTGGTTCCATTCCAAACAGACATGCGGTCTTTCAATCCAAAGGTGGACATACAAATATTAGGAAAATAGTCATAATATTTTGGCTGATAAGCGTATAGTGGAAAATATGTATTATAGGCAACCCTACTTAAATCGCCCTATATGATCGAAATACACACTACAGAATGGAATATGCGAGTATTAGTTTGAATGGCATCGCTCAGTAACATTAATAATCTGCAGGACCAGCTCCCTGCCGGAAAGCAGCTCGAGTGGCCGCTGGAGGTGATTTCTCATATTAATATGGTAAGTACTACTGTAAACAACCCAATAACGGACACCAAGCGTACTTAATTATTTGTCTGTAAGTGAGAGGTGTTAGTTACCTACAGATTACATAAACGTAGATAAGTCAGTTCATTTGATAATTGCATGTGGCCCCGCTTAGCGTAGACGCTAAAGTTCTCACCTTTGGTACGAGCGGTCCCGGGTTGGATTCCCGGTGGGGGCACTCGGTCGAAAAAGTGCAAAACGCTTTTTCAGGCCAGCCACCCTGAATGAGGTTTTTCTGGGGTTTCCTCATTCACACCATGCAAATGCCGGGGTGGTACCTAACTTATAGGTCCCAGGCCGCTTCCTTCCTTCCCTTTCCCCGGATTGTGTGCTCGCCGAGGGACGTCATCCTTGAAAACGTGAAGGACAAAGATGTCGAAAGCCTAGAAATCTAAATCCTAATTCCTAATTGATAATTGCAAGCAGTAAGCAAAAAAAAACCTAAGTTATACATGTAAATAAAGGTTAGTTTTGAAATACTGTATTCGTTTTTGAAGTGAAATGAAATGAAATCTTTGAGTTTTACGTCCCACGGTTATGCCGGTTAGGCTAAAGGAGACGGTGATTATGAGTAATGAATGAAATGGCGGAATGAAGAAAATGGGAGGAAACGGGAGAACCCCGAGAAAACCCACGCAGACGGTGTTTGTCCACCACAAAGTTCACTTGGCAGGGGCTGGGATCGAACCCGGGACCCCAAGCACCAGACGTGAACGCTCTACCACTGAGCCACCGCGGCCCATGGTATTCGTTTTTGAGTTACTTGGCAAAGGGGTGGAAAATTTCTTTTTGTAAAGAAACAAAAGTGTGGCTGGGAGATATGTTTGTGTGAGTGTACTGCAAAATACAATTCCTGTTTTATCATTTTCGTCTCAAATACATGTTATAACTTTAAAAAAGTTCCGTAATTCACCTCCTGACTGTATTAAAAGTAAACTAATGCTGTAAGAACATGGGATATTATTAGTAAGTATTGATAACACAGATAGAACTAACCAATCATGAGAATATATGAGTTTCTTGGCAAATGTTTGGTACAGTTGTCTGTCCTTAGCTTGAGTTGAAGAAATCTATTGAAGATTTATTTACAACTTGTAGAAAATACTTTCTTTATTAAAAGCATATGAGCTGGTAATATTTTCTGTCCGTTCTTTCTGCAAAAGTGGGGTACAAGAAAACTGATCCTGTCCGTATCTGATAATGTCCGTGAAAGAGAAGGTTATTTTCCATTGTGTTTCTACCCGAGACAGAAAGTTTGTCCATATTATATAGATGTCTGCTATAGAGATATCCGATAAAGATTTTACTGTATATGGTTTCGAGCACTATATATACAACATATTCAGTCTGTCACATAGTCGCTGATTGTAGCTCTACCATCACTATGAGATAATCTACTAACTCATTCCTTATCGGATCTACAAGAGTAATATTTCTTTTTTAAATCAAGGATTAGGACAAACGGGAATAAACTTACTAAAGGTAAGGAGTAAAAGGTGGGCTTGAATATTTTCTTTACGTTCGTCAGATCTCCAAAGATGTAAAGGCTTGAGTTTTTGTACTAAGGTTTTAAATGAACCCTAGATTAAAAAGTAATGAGATTCACGAAGTGAAACTGCTATGGAACAAAGTAGGGCTTAAAACTTTCTTTTCGATATTCATCAGTTCTACGAAACGTTGACCATCGAAACTTGAAACTGTGTACAAACTAGACTAGAAGTAAGATAATCGACCCGTACAATTTGATAAAGGGTTTACATTTGACCATATTTTAGAAAAAACTAGACACCTAAAACTTTGGTCAAAGATTCTTCTTGAACTCTAGAATAAGAATAAGCTAGAAATTTTCGGGAAGGGCTTACTGAATAATTTCTGATGTTTATCAAATCACTGCGTAGCGAAAAGTTTATATAAAACCTCCTTTTCGATATTCTCCAGGTCCTTGGAAACGACGAAGGTAAAGAAAAGTGGAATTCTGAACGAATGTTCTCGATAAAGATAAGTTGCCTATTTTATTTACTTATTCCTATGTTGCTTTTCTACTAAAGAACGAATGAGAAAATGTTACGAAAAGTAAACAAGAGGAGATAATATTAAAGAAAATAATTAACAATAGGAAATGTAACTTGAATTGTTTAGACATTAGTTGAGAATAAATTATATTTTGCACGATGTACTAGAGGTTGAGAATGGGTGGGAAGAAATGCTATTAAAGATGGTGTAAAATATTAAGTAGAACAAGTCTTGTATGAAAAAAGATTACTAGCATGGAAATATCCTGATTGGAAAGCGGTATCAAAGATTTTGTGACTATTATGATGATGATGTTAATTATATTCATTGCTATTTATGCAGGACATTAAGCAACGAAGTTACGGAAAATATAAATCTACAGATTAACGTGGGATCCGACATTGAATGCATTCTGACTGAAAATTGCACTCAGAACTTAATACAGATACTATAATGGTATGAGGAGTACTAGTATGTGTATATATTCTCTTTTGATAAAGCCTTGAATTGAACATGTCATAGTGGTAAAAATGCCAAAGAAACTTGGAACTACTGGATCAAAACAAACGAAAAGTACTCAAAGAATATTTTTTTAAAAAACTCAGAGAACAAGGTAGCCAGAAGCATTATTTGGTGACGACAGCCATCCTTTCGTTGTAAAGCTTTCTGTGTGAACGGATCAAAGTAGCGTACTCTCTACTTGTTTGAAAGGTTCTTTCTTTCTGTCTCTATCTTCCTCTTGTATGGCCTCTGGGAAATATCTAATGCTTTCCTCCCATCTCTCTGTCTTTGAAACTGGGAACTAATGACGTTGATCTAATGTCTGCTGATGTCTTTTTTTCCCCTTTTCGTTTCCTTTCTTTCTTTCTTTCTCGTAGTGTGTAGTGGACCTTTCTCTTCACATACATTTTTCATCCAGACACTCAAGTAACATTTCACATTTGTATGAATACATCCAATGCGCATGTGTATGTGAAATATGTTCCTTTTTATTTTTTGTATTTGCCTTCTGTTCTTTTAATGTTTCATCTATAAATTCGAAGATCTCAATACAGTCGACATTAAAAATTAAATTTTCAACTTTTATGTATATATCTTCTAAGTTTTTGCTTTCACTTTTATCCATGACTACATTTTTCTCCTCATTTCTTTCTCCACATTTACATATACAAATTTCGACAGCATATTTCAGAATAGTTTAATCTTCGTTGAGCTAATGCTATAGTTTCCAAGTAAATGGTAAAGTACTATAATTTTAGATATCAGCCCAAACGAATGGCATTTTGCAATCCTTAAATTTTCACATAATTTTCAAGTTATCGCATTAAAACAATAAGTATTCTTACTTAAGAGGTACAAAACAACATTACAATAACTGCATCATAAGCTTATACCGATGTAAAGATTAGCTGAGCAATTAAAGGAGATAAGAATATATTTCAAATATTCAATGGAGTTTTAGAACTCCATTGAACACATTATATAATATTAGGTTTGTGCAAATGTATTGTCCGTCCTAGATATGTCATTTCCAAAGCCCAAAGTAATGTAAATTGCAATACTTGGTTAATCAAAATAGTTGACCTCTGCAGATACATACTTTTTTCAATCGCTCAACCAATGACTTGATTTAGTGGAGAAAAGAGTCTGCAATATGCTATGTAAAGTAGTCAACAAATGCATGTTGCTTTGCCCAATTAAGTCAGATTGTCACTTTACAAGAATCTTGTAGCTGTCATAAAACATCTTGCAACCCTACTATACTTCTCCATGTAATCATAGTCTTGAAAGGGACATACAACATTTTTTTTTTTACATCTTGCAAGGAGTCAAGCCACGTTGAACTTTCTGGGTCGTGTTGCTTCCTACCTGCTATCGACCTCCCGCTGACATAAAGAAAAAAGTTTTGCCGTTTCCAAAACGACGGATTCTTTTGGAAAGCGAGAAGAAGCGCGCCAAAATACACTTTCTTAATGAAGAGGTTTACTATTTGTCCACCAGATTGCAGTTCTGAATGGGTGTAGATATCTTTCTTGATTCAGAAAGTTGTAATGTGTAAACAGTAAATAGAACGCTCGGGTTGCAACATTTTTAATGACAACTACAAGATTTTTGTAAAATGAAAACTGGCTTTAGTAGGATAGATTTTCCCCCAGAAGAACGAGCTGTTGAAAGAGACTTTAGTCGGAGGCAGAAACATGAGCAGAACATGGAGGTGAGGAAGGGTTATACAAGGTGTTGTATATTATTACTCATGAAGAGTCTACTGTCCACTGATACTAGTGGGCATGAAATTGGGGACGCTCGAAGCGCAAGTGATTCAAATCACATTCATATATTTAGAATGAATTAAGAATCTTCTGATAATCAGCCAGTTGAAGACAAAACCATCACTTTCATCACATATTCTTTATGTTTATTACTTTATTCTCCAGGCTGGTGGTCCAAGAATTCAAATGACCTCGAACTTCGAGGAAGTTTTGTTTGTTTCTCTAACATATTCGATTCCTCCTACTAAAATCCTAGCCTGATATTATTCATATCATTACATCTACAAGTTTAATTTAAAGTGTAACCAACTGACCTGAGATGAAAGATGAGGAAGAAGTCTGATATTCCGAAGTGTTCACATTCATATATTTAGATGAATTTTCACACTAAACCCTCTTGAATTCTTGTAACAGCTGCAACTCCTTCAGCGGGAATAAGGTTTGCATATTGATCATGACCCTACAACTGTCGTGACTATATTCAGTTGTTATAGAATACACATATTTATAGAAGTAACAATCCGATTCAAGAAATCATCCAATTTATCCGATACTTTCAGAGAACTGCACACGTCTATTCTGTAATTCTTATTTTCCAATGTCAGCTCATGTTGTATCTACAAGTCTTACTTTTTCAACTTGCCGATTACATTGGTTTACCGAATGATAGTTGCATAATGAATGTGTAACTCGTCTGCGATATCATGAAGACCTTTCCTGCGATCTGCTTCCACGGTGTTCCTGAGGAACTCATACTATTTAACAAAGCAGTGCCTCCTGAATTCCTGTCTACAGAAGACTGTTTGGTGTGCATGCACTAAGTTTGTAACGTTAGTTCATCAATGTGTTGTATTGCTTAGGAGAGGTTCGTACTAAACGTCAAAGTGGACATTTCGTTCGACTCAACCTAATAAACGAAACAAGACTTTTCCTTTTCTCTCCAGGTGTTGTTTGGTTTTACCTAAAATGTTGATGCAATAATATGCCAAGAAAATTTTAACCAAAACTCAGTTATTGAGAGAGATCAGATCGGTAAAAATTAAAGTTGCATTGCTTCAAACTGAAAGAAGAGAAGACACTCAATATTAAAAGTGCCATTTGCAGGAATAAGAGCATTTGAAAAGCATTTGAGATATTTGAAAAAATAACTTTCTTTTGTTAATGCCACAAATGTACAGTCGACATTATAGCTTTCTGTTATAACGTGCAAGGTCTTGCAAATTGCACTGCTCTTCATTACAACTTGTAGTTCTATATCTTTAGTGCTATTTTTGCCTTTACTTCAAAATTATTTACTTTGGACTCACACTGTTTTCCCACTCGCGGATTCAATTCTAACGTTGAGTTATTACTGAAAAACTCATTTTTTATTTTGATATGCACAACCAGAATTCTAAACACGTCAATTCACATGGATAAACATATAATACTTATTAATGGATATGGAAAAAGTACACATTAGGGGGCCTATCTTGCGTACAAGATAGCCCTCAAATTTCATCCCCTGCTTATCGAAAACTATCAGGGTACAAAGAAAACTTTTTTCGGTACAAACAGTACAAACGATTAGCTTTCGAACGGTGCATTTCAATTTTTTGTGCTGTGATACCTGGGGGGCTATCTTGGCGCCAAGATAGCCTCCCGCCCCAACATATCATCCCATCTTCCTCGAAAACTATCAGGGTATAAACAAAACTTTTTTCGGTACAAACGGTACAAACAATTTGCTTTCGAATGGTGTATTCCAATTTTTTGTGCTGTGATACCTGGGGGGCTATCTTGGCGCCAAGATAGCCTCCCGCCCTAACATATCATCCTATGTTTCTCGAAAACTATCAGGGTACAAACAAAACTTTTTTCGGTACAAACGGTACAAACGATTTGCTTTCGAATGGTGTATTTCAAATTTTTGTGCTGTGATACCTGGGGGCTATCTTGGCGCCAAGATAGCCTCCCGCCCCAACATATCATCCCCTCTTCCTCGAAAACTATCAGGGTATAAACAAAACTTTTTTCGGTACAAACGGTACAAACGATTTGCTTTCGAATGGTGTATTCCAATGTTTTGTGCTGTGATACGGGGGGGGGGCTTTCTTGGCGCCAAGATAGCCCCCCCGAATGTCATCCCCTGTTTCTCGAAAACTATCAGGGTACAAACAAAACTTTTTTCGGTACAAACGGTACAAACGTAGTACAAACGAATGACCTAAACATTGTTTCAATTTTCTAAAGTGGTGGGGCTATCTTGCCATACGTACTGTCATCACTGCCAGACGATCATTATAGTTATGAGTCGAAAATTTGAATGTTATATAGTTAATCGTGAACACATTCTTAATGGTACTATTTTCGTCATTATTGTATGATCGCAGGGGCCGCGGTAACTCATACGATAATGCGATACAGCGTTCACCTCTGTGCATGGGGTCCGTGGTTCGATTCCAGCTCGCGCAAAGTGAATTTAAGGTGGACAAACACCGTGGATTTTTTCTCGGAGTTCTTCGTTTCCTCTCACTTTCTTCATTCCAGCAGTTCACTCGTTTCTCATCATCCAGTCTTCTTTAGCTTACCGGTATAAACAGAACGTAAAACTTAAAGATTCCATTTCATTTTATTGTAATATTGTGAGTGGTTATACACTTCCTAAGAAGTTTTTTGTAGATAATATCAGAATGAGGCAATCTATTTTCATTATTTTTAATATCATAGATTTTCTTAAAACATATTTTTGCATACAGTATTGAAACCTGTATTCCGATTTTTCAGGATACTCAAAAGGTATTAACAGAAGAGCATGGGAGTTGTGAAAAGCTTTTTTGGTTAACAATTTTAGAAGTAATATGCATCATGCAGTAAGTATACATTATATACATGTACAAAAAGGCTTAAGAACTCAAGCGTCTGCAAAATTATTTCTCTATATTTATCTAATGGGTATATTATAGTCAATGGTGAGGTATTATCGGTTAAACATGTGTAATTTCAATCGGTAAAGGAGATGTCCAAATTTGATATACGTTACCTACAGTTTCGGAACGATCCCAGGCTGTGATTGTGCAAATATTCTTCCACTGTAGCTTTGCCACTACGCTACGTTGAGCGTGCTAGAAGTAATGACGACACAATCTTCTTCAGTTGCCATCAATGTGCTTAGCTTTGTCATGATGAGTTCGTTAGAAGAAAGGTTTAATTACCTACATGCAAGTCTCTCAATATCTTACCGACCACTTTTCCTACTTCACTAAAACAAATACTTTTTAAACATATAATCAAAATAGTACCTGAAATCTTTCGGTCTAAACTAAATGTATTAACTTCTACAAAGGATATCTCGCTCGACCATATTTAAGCGAAACTATTATACGAAGGCCAAAGAAATATGCTTGAAAAATGGCTTACTTTCATGTAGCCAATCAACACATATCAACGAAACCTGACCAAAACATTTAAATAATCTATCTTTGGGAAAATTCACAAGCAGTACAGATACTTATCAGTTTAATGAACACATCTGAGAATTTTCAACTTATTAAACTAGTTTTCATTGGATCTCCGTTTGCTCTCAGAACAGCAGTTGATACAACTAAAAATAGAGTCATAGGGGTCATGAATGGCACATATGGAAATACGGAATATTACACCATTCCACGTGAGATGCATCACTCAAGTTCGTGAGAGAAAGATGGACATGAAAATCTGCGCTGGATTCATGTCTCCAGATTGAATCACAGACGTTCAATTATATTCACATCAGGAGATTGGGTGGGCCAAAAGAGGTGTTCAACTTCATCTCGCCGCAATAGCTTTAATTTTGTGAATGGGCGCTTATTATCGTGGAATAAGTCATCATTTCCCGAAAACTACGTCTGAACTACAGAATGCTGATATTCTCTTAAAATGGAGATACAATCAAGGGTATTGACACGACCAGTAAACGTCAACACAGGGCTCACTGAAAACCAATATATTGCGGCCTGAAACATCACAGAGCCGCCGTCATGCTCTACAGCTTGCTGGAGAAGCATGCGATTATACGCTTCTTTCTTCGTCAGTCACTATTAAAGATAACCGATGTTAGGAATAAGGTGAACGATGACTCATCCGACCATATTACACGTTTCCATTAATTGACAATCCACATCACATGTTCACGAAACCATTGCTGTCGAGTTAAAGCGTTGTGGTTCCTTATCAGCGATTTCGGCAGTGCAACATGACATCTATGTACGTATATGGTCTGTCGCTGTGGATTTCCTTCGACAACTGTTCTTCTTCATCGATATGTTTTGCCATGACCTCTGGAGGCCGTCATTACCTTATACAGTGCTCCTCGCAACATACCCAATACATTTACAATTTTCACCACGCTCCCATATAATAAAGCACCAATTTGAACTCTTTTAAAATTAGAGAGATCTCCATTTTACACTAGCATGGTCTGCTTAGTTCACTGTACACTGGCGTTCTACTGTCCCTAACAGAACGCAGACTTTACAATAACACATCACCACCAACAGTTCGGCATTTTTGTCGTCTGATTGTTACAAAACCAAACATCTGACGTGTTTCTATGAAACTATCTGCAACCGTGAAATGTTTAGTTTGCGACATGAAGATGACAGTTGTTTTTAAAGCTTTTGTGTTTGTGTCTTTACCCAATACTTCCTCCGAACCATGACCGGGACTTGCAATCCAGCATAATATGCGCTTTAATTCACAATTATGGAAGAGTAATCTAACTGTTGCAGCACAGGATGTTTCCTATCATACTATACTGCCTCCAAGAGAACTGACAGAAATACGCCACCGCGTCCGTGAGATTTTTTGATCCCTGGACGCACGAACAGACGGATATACCGAATTTAAATTCATAAATTAGTTTTGGCAAACTTAACTCCTTAAAAAATGATATTTCAGCTTTTATTAACTTCTGTTTGTCAATCTCTCACAATTATCTTACGGCAGTAAGGAATAAAGCCTGAGCATTCAATTTTCATAACTATTTTTATTCGCCGCCTTTATATTACCATTTTCTTGAAAGCACCTGTCATGAATATATTAAAATATTTTATCCATAATATCCATACTGAATGCTCCCCTTTTGTGCTCGAATTCTCTTATTCAAAGGCGTTTGGTTTCAACTACAATATTGATTTGAATCTTGCAATGAGCTGGAAAGGACATCACGGAATCTGTGGCTCATATATCGACTTCCGATGCAATATAGAGCGATTAAAGAAGCGAGGCAGTTGAAGATATGGGTAAGCGGCTTCATGGGTGGGATATTCCATGAATCAATTAATTCAAAACATTTATTAGCAATATATATTCAAAAGGAACATTTTTCATTAGATAATTTTATATATTTTAATATTTCTCATGTGTTCAAAACAACTATACATTATTTTAATACCAAAGAAGTCAAACATTGTCCATTGTAATTCTGAGTTGTGGTGTGGATTTGTTTTTTTTTATTGTTAAAATAAGAAATACTGCACAGTAAAACCAAAACGATATTTACCGTTTATGTAATTAATAGTTGCTGGATAGATAAACTTTAACCGGAAACCTATTGCATTATACTTTTTTTAAAAAACGGAGGCCAATAGCAACATTAATATTAGATTTTCCTTCAAGAAATTCATTTCTATTTTATTTTCACTATTTTAAACTTTATCTGTATATGTTTTAAAATATTAAATTTAAAACAATGACATCGTCATTTCACACCCCTGGTCTGGTGCTAGTGACCAGAATTTGATGGACTTTATCCAATGCTCTATTCCCACTGGGAGGGATTTGAACGAATTATGGTGTTTCAGATTCTATCTTAAACCATGTATAGTAAAAATGGTCTTTCCAATGCATCACAATTTTAACAAGATGCCTGTGGTACCAGCGTGACTACAACTTTTGGATGTTATTTCTACGCCAAGGCTCAGCTCTTGTGATATATATTACAAATCCAGTTACATAAGCATTTTGACTTTTATTGGGTTCAAATCAATTGTCAAATTATCAAACGCACCGTATTTTTGATAGAATTTGCAAAACGGATCTTAGAACGACTGGCTTCCATGTTCCATTATTATCAACTAACTAATCTCAACCCCAGATAGTCCTCAAATCAGGAGTTCAGACGCCAATTTGTATGGCAACGTTTTCTTTAAACCTATTGAAATGTAAACATACACAAGACTATGAATATAACCCACCTATTTTCAATAATAATTGTATTTTCTAATTGAATAATTTTGAAAATATTTAACCCAATTAAAGAAATCGAATATTTAAAATACGATAATATTAAAATGATAAAAAAAGCACTTAATTTAGAAGAATTTTCCTAAATACATATAATTCAAGAGGTAACAAAATCGGAAATTAGTATTACCACTACGTCCTAATGTAGGCTAGTCAATTTAAGAAATAACTAACTAATTGACGTAAAGGTAGACGGTTTAGTTGACACATTGAAGAAAGCTGTAATCTAGTTGATTATGTTGTCCTTTATCTCTTTAACAGCTGTATTTGTGATAGTAGTTTAATCTTCTGCTAATCATGAGTGTGAGGAAGAAGTGCTAGTTATTATAGAAAACATGAAATATTTAAGTTTTACGGTATGCCGGCTAGGCTAAAGGGAACGGTGATGATGAGAAACGAATGAAGTGGTGGAATGAAGAAAGTGGGAGGAAACGGGAGAACCCCGAGAAAACCCACGCACACGATTTGTTATAGTAGAGTTCGAGTTGGCTGCCTTTTATGTTGTTGGTTTGATTGGAGTAAGCTTTTGTATTTATTGAAAACAGTTTTTTACTATTGACTGCTTAGTATGTAGTCTGATTAGTATATAGTATTTATTAGTTGTGGATATGGTGCAATACTTTTCTTTCCAATGATTTGATAGATAGTACTTTTTTTTAAGAAAGAAATTTAGTGCACTCATGGCCTGTTGTGTGCATTTTATCACTTTTATCGTGAAATTGAGTCGCTTTACAAGTAGTCGACTGGTGTTCATATTTTAAACATGTGTTGCATAGAATTGATCTACCTTTGTTTTAAGAAGCTTCAACTCTATAGAATAAATCATTTGTGACGATTCTATTAGTGATCAAAAAGCTAATTTGATTACGATTGTTGTGATAATATGCTACCTAACTAACGGTATGGGACCTCTGTCTGATGCATACGAATGACGTTGTAGTAATTCGATTTTTGACCTCTGAGACTTAATTTGATTTCTTTAGTGGTGTGGCTTATGGCCAGATCTATTATGACACACGTAGAAATGACTTTACGTTAGTTTTTATTTTGGTTAGAGTATTTTCCTTCTGTAAAAACATCTGCTGTCGAAATTGAAGTTTGAAAGCATAAAAGAAACTCTGTTTATCTCTCTATTACGTTTTTTGATGCGTTTTGCATATATGCTACCGATAGTATATATACACGTATAACAAATTTCAAATAACTTAGTCTGAAGATAATTCTCTAATTCAGTATTCTTTTATTATATTATTCATTACGAAGGTTGCTGATCGTAACACTTAGGTTTTCTAGTGATGTAGCTTGATGTGATTAGTTGTTATTTGACTGGAGTTTCCAGGACTGTCAGAAGTAGTGTTAGTTGATTGAAGATCAATACCATCACTAATATTATCAGCGTTATTTTTGTGGTTGGTGACTTTTCTTGTTCGAGATGAGATATTACGTCCATAAGTGATTCAATTTTTACTCGATATTAAATATTTGCTCTAATTTCTTCATTAGTATTGTGTTTTGGAATGGAATGTGATCTTGAGTTGAGTTGATTTTGAGTTTAACGTCCCTTTCAGCGGCAAGGCTATATGAGACTGGATCTACTGATTAACGTGGAATCCGAACCACATGAGCTCCCGCTAGGGTTCTCATTAACGTGGAATCGACCTAGGGTTCTCCCACTACCAAGGCGCGTACGCCAACTGCTTAGCCATGAAGGAGCTCAGAACGTGATCTTCCAAATGATCTGAAGTCGGGGAGTGTTCACTGAGGTCACACTAATTCAGTAGGCGAGGTGATACATAGAATATTGAAGGTGACGAAGAGTTGCACAGACTTATCATCCCGAGGACTTCAGGAGTGAAACATGAGAAAGTAGAGCTTGACGATGAACTTTCTGGAGAGATGGATTTAGAAGACAATTCAGTATCTTGGTGCTTAATGAGTATAAGATGTTTCTCAATGATATTTGAGAGAGAGAACTGAGGATGAGATACTTGGATAACTAAAAGATCTTGTGACATGCTCGTCATCTCACAATGTTGACATGTTGCTTCGCTGAAAAATCTTTAGATCGCGTAGAAGAATCTTTCTGTTTCTTCACCTTTTCGGAAGATATATTGAAGGGTTGAGAATTTTTAGGGAAGTGTGATTTTGGCGGAAGAGTTGAAGAGACATATTGAGATAAATTGACAAATTTGAGTAGTAATGTCTGCGTTTCTTAGCGATAAGTTAATACAGTTCCTTTGGTGTTACCATTAACTTGTTCAGGCCACTTAATAGTATAATGTTGTAAGTATCTATGCGACCACTAATTGGTTGGCTTATAGTTGATTCGCATCGACCCAGACTGTCGGACCAACCCTGTACTTCACCAGGACCAGAGCAAATTGTGGAACCCGAGAGGATCGAGGCTACGCAAGCCAACTGAAAATAGAAGTAGTTGTCTAACTTTTTTACGTCTAGTCAAATAGATACTTCTGAAAAGGGTCAATAATATACACTAGTCATTATCAGACGTTTTGGTGATGTAGATATGCAAGGTTTATTCGTGAAAGACCGTTTCTTATTAGGGATAGAATGGGTTATTCTCTAAATACATGGTAAAGTTTAGCTTTTGTTTTCGCCTTCCGTTTCTAGTTTTATTTCCTTTCTTTTTCAAAGCTTCAAGAAATGAGCTTTTATATTTGTTTCTTTGTTACGGTTTAACATTTATTTCTAGCGCCGAAAATATTAAGGTCTACTTTTTATCGGAATCACCTTTAGTGCACCCAAATTTTTAATGCTCTCCCAGCCGATCGGAAATAGAATCTGGAAGCAAGGGCACCTTTGGCCACTAGACAAGTATGGGGGTGTCCAAAGAACTTTAAGAAATGCAAACATGTTTTATGAATAATTACATTGCACCCATTTTCATCTTATGAGGAGCACTAAGAAACTTGTGTTTAACTAATTAGATAGAAAAACGTCTCATATCATAGCCACTATTCCTATTCCGTCTACCTGGAACATGACGAGACGTGACACGGAAACTTTTGAAAAAGAACTCACTCCTTTTTGGCTTGTTTTATATAGGGAAAAAGGTCAAATTTCTTCAACAACAAGATACTGTTTAAGTTTTTGTTCTCCTTTCTGAGATATAAACTAAGTCATTTATCATATCTCTTCCCTCTTCTTCAGTAACTTGTTGCAACTTCCCTCCATTTTTCTTCAGAAGACAAACTACCAGCAAATAAAAGCGAAAATGTAGTGGAGATGAATATACATAGGTAGATGTGGAGAAAAGGTCTATTTTATATGGACAAGCACTACATGGGAGGACATAATGCAGCAAACAATGAGAAGAGGAGGAAAAACGAGCATTGACCCCTTCTTTTGCGGATATTTTAGCGTTCTTTTCTTTTCTTGGAAATAGGAAGCAAAATACACTCACACAGACACATATACAATGAATATCTTGGAGATGGCATAAACTGAGTTGAGAAGAAAGAAAGTAAAAAAAAAGATTTCTTAATAATATCCTGACCTAAACGAGTGGATGGTCTCTCTTTTCTTTCAACATGGTTCATATCTCGTTGCTTGTGAGGTTCCGCTTGGTCTTGCGTCTTCCGGAACCTCCTGGGATACGATGTGACATTTCCATCCTGTAACAACTCTTTTTTTTCTTTCCTTTGCGTTCCTTTTTTTTCTCATTTTCTTAGAACTCACTCTCCTCATGATTTTCTCCCTACCAATTTCCCTTTTGACCCCCCACGTCTTAGGAATCTTTTCATTTCTTATTTTTCCTTCCTCTCTCTATCTTATCCCAACAAAGAAAAATGATAGAGTTGTCGTCGGGTACGATCCAGAACCATCATTTTTTTTTTCGTTTTTTTCTTACTCCATTCCACGTATATCTTACATTTTTTCCTTCCTAGACTCTAGTATTTCCCTCTTCTGTACGTCAACATCCAGGCACCTTATTTCCCCCATTGAACAAAAATCTTTCCACTACTGAACTGATTGCTTGCTACTGGACGGACGAACGGAAGAATCCTGCCTTCAAAAGCAGGCCGAGCCTTCTCTTCTCTTTTCTCTTTTAACCTAAACTTTTACTGTCTAACTTTTATAGTTCAAAACTCGGGAACGGAAATCACATTCACCGCATTCTATTCTTTCTCTGTTTTTACTCCTTTTACGGACATATAATATCCTTTTAAACCAACAAGTAAAAGTGAAAAAAGGCTTGTGTAATTTTCTTTATTCAAACATATTCGTTTTCTTTTTTCAAATACTTAAATATCTGATTTACAAGTAATGTACACTTATTAAGTTATCGTGTTACCAATCATATACCTTCCGATCAGTTTTATTGTTCATTGTTAAGTGCTTAAAGTATTCTAATTAGAATACACCAGTTGACTGGACATCAAAATATGAAATCTAAATCTAAATAATATCTAAAAATGTTCTTTTCTCACCCACCTTTTCTAACACTCTTTCATTCGTTTTCCGCTCGACCCAACTACTTCTTTCCATTCTTCTCCACACCCATATTTCGAAGGCTTCCAGTCGATTTTCAACACCTTTACGTGCATACCACGTTTCCACGTCCACGTTTCCGCCCCATATAATACAACACTCCACACGAAGCATTTTATGAGTCTTTTTCTCAACTCTTTATTCAAGGTCTCACAAAACAGACTTTTCTTCTTCCTAAAGGCTTCTTTCGCCATTCCTATTCTTGCTTTTATTTCACGTTCGCACTTAATGTTATTACTAAGAATACTACCCAGATATAGAAAACTATTCATTTGTTCTATTTTCTCCCCTCCTTTTTTTTATATTTGACACAGACCCCTTCGTTCCAATCACCATGGCTTTTGTCTTTCTAACATTTATTTTCATCCCATATTCTTCAAAGCCCTTTCTCGTTTTTTCTAACATTTTATTGATTTTCTTTTCAGATTCTGCAGCAAGCGCCATATCGCCTGCAAATCTTATGCATCTAATCATTCTACATCCTACCGAAATGCCACCATTATTATGTAAACTGTTTTTCACTATCTCTTCTAGATTGGCATTAAATAGTGTTGGTGAGAGGCAGCATCCTTGTCAAACTCCCCATCCGATTGCACTCTCATCCGGCAGTTCTTCCCCTATCCTAACACTTACTTGTTGGTTCATATATAAGTTTCTTATGAGTCTCCTTATGAGTCTTATGAGTCTTGCCCGCATCAGTGCTCTTAAAATCGTCACATATGAAGAATGACGTCCTCAGGCGAGCATGTTAGGGAACGAGGGGGGAAAAAGAATGGAGAAGGAAGGAAGCGGCCTAAAACTTGCATGTGTATGTTAGGTATTATCACGTGATTTCCCTGGTGTGAATGAGGAAAGCCAAAAGAAAATCTCATTCTGGATGTCTGACCTGAGAAACGTGTTACATCTTTTCGACCGAGTGCCCCACTGGAAACCGAACCCAACATTACTCGCCCGAAAGACGAAAGCGTTAGCGACAATGCTACGCGAGGCCACTGATTAATTCATTAATGCGATTTATTGATTGCAGAATATCCTATTGGATTATTGTTGGAAATATTTTTAAATTCTGAAATTATTATATAGATACATAAATTGAGTTTTTTTTTAATTAACACAAATTTGTGGACTTCCATGCAGAATTTACTTAGAATTACTAAAGTCATCATCTACTTAATAAATTTTAAACTAATCTATTCATGATACAAGATTATTATTAGTTTTAACTAGACCGTATCACATCACCAGCAAAACATCAATAATAAGACCAGCTCATATTAAAATACTGTGAATTGAAAGAGTTACCTGAGAATATCAAAATTACGAACAGAACGTATCGTAAGAATCTTGTAGCTACAGCATCGTTGAAAATATATGTGGATCCGGGGTGGTTCAATGATAGAGTGCTCACCTCTGTTGTGCAGGGTCACTGGTTCGATCTCAGTTAGCACCAATGGCCTTTGTGGTGAACAAACAAAAGCCATGTGTATGGGTTTTCTCAATTTTTTCGGTTTCCTTTCTCTTTCTTCATTCCACCATTGTATTCATAATCATAATCTCCGTCTCTCTTAGCCTTAGAGCATAATCGTAAGACGTTAAACAAAAAATTAAAATATATATTGGGCTTTCGGGCCACAAGACTTACCTAAGTTTTGAGAAAGAAAGGTTAGAAAGTTAGTACGGTGCTATTAAAAACCTCTCAAAGTTGACAGTACGTACTTTTACATTACAAGCGTTATTGACAATATCTCTACATGAAATTTTTCAACTCTGAAAGGAGATCCTGATATAGATTGTAATGAAAAAAATATGTCCAAAATAATCAAAAAAGTGAACTTGATTCTCTTGTGCACTGAATGCTCCATATGTCTTTGAATACCTCAATTATCTGTGATGCTTCTTTGAATAAAATATTGTTATCCGAATGCTAATAACGTATAAAAGTTATCTACAAGCTGTCCGTGCAAAGTGCAACATGAACAGTTGCCAAAAAGAAAACGAAAGAAAGATCGAAGAAGAGTAGTATCATATGACATGGAAAAGGCGTAGACACATTCATGATTCTTATATAGTACCGTGGAAGACTAGTGAACGATAAAAGGTCGCTGTAAAACCTGAGTAACAAGCAATCCACTTGTCGTAAAAATGCAGGCAAATGAACACCGAGAAAGACTAACGCCAGTGGTGGAAGGGAGGGGTGGCAGTAGGTCCTCAGCACAACACGACTCATTAAGACACATGGCGAGTCTCTGTTAGTTCAACTTAATGAGAAAAGAAGAAGAAAGGACTTTTTTTTTACTTGTTTTTTGTTACGCAAGAAAGAAAAGAATGTCGGTTTTTCGTTTCGAAATGAGATGAAATGAAGTCTAACGCTTATTTTTCGTTTCTAAATTCAAAACGTTGTTTGCATACTCAAAATGTATGATTCTTCCTTTCTTTCAAATCTTTTGTAGGTGGTTGGGTATTTGCCTATCTACGTTGTACTACATTTCACTTAAATTAATTACTATACAGAGCATTCATAAATTCAAGATGTGTCGGTGATGATATTGCGTCTTATACAAATGGTAAGGGTTCTCGACCAGCAATCTTTAGGTCATAGGATTCGATAACCCAGAGGTAATTGCAATTGATATTTCTATATATTTCCTCCTCTCCTCATTTCCTCAACGTTTTATGATTAGGTACCGAGGCTCAGGGAGATAGTGATGATGGGATGAATATTAATGGTTTGATAAAAAAGAGTGAGAGAAAACGGGAAAATTCCAGAAAATACCACGCACATACTGTTTGATCACCACAAAGTTCACTTGACGAGGACTGGCATCGAACCAGGGACATAACGTACCAGAAGTGGGCTCTTTAGCACTGAGCCATCGTAGCTCCCCTTATTAGAAATTTGAGAGGATTCGTGTCATAAAATTCTAATTATTGACATATGTACCCAAGTTCAGCTTGTTACTAGCATTATGAAACCATTATTTTTTATCATACCTTTTAACTTTTTTCCTATGAAACAATTTCTCTCGAGCCAATACGAGTATAATTAAACTTGCTCAATTACGCTTGCCAATGATAAGTGTGGAAATTCATAATACTATTCTTAAAATTTTAGTGATTGTAAAATGGAGAATGATTAGATTGAATAAGCATAATATTTTCACTGTTTAGATAATATGTCAGAAAAGATATTAAAATGCATATTCAATATATATATATATATATATATATATATATATACATATATATATATGTGTGTGTGTGTGTGTGTGTGTGTAACGAAACATTAATGCCACAGTTTTTACTCAGTGTTACCAACTGAGAATGCTACAGTATTAAAAATACCAAAATTTCGGAGGAATCTACAACAGTAATAAAGCAACTCAGATGAGCGAGGCGATGCATTTCTAAATTAATTTAATGCCGAATACTATGACCATAATACAACTTATTTTAAATAAATAGAAACAAAGTTACAAGAAATTAAATATTTAATTTCTTTTTACATGCTTTATTTCTGAAAAAAATGCTAAGTTAAGTACTGTATCTAAAGAGTAAGATGGTTTTCAACACACAAAATAATCATAACGCCCTTTTACAGCAATTTAATATCTCAAACCACTCCGGAGACATGATTAACATTATTGGAATTGGCAACACTGCTTAAAACAACGAATTTATAGGGAATGTTTAAAATGATCGCTGCTTTTTTGTAACTACATATAACATTATAGCGATAGTATTTGGTAGTTGCAATTACAATAATTTTAATTAGTGTTGCAAACCTTACCAATGTTTGAGATATCAAATTGCTGTAAGCAGCATTGTGATTATCATGGACACTATTGAACTCACGATTGATATACTCTGTATTAATCTTGGGGGCGCGGTAGCTCAGTGGTAGGGCGTTCACCTCCGGTGCTTGGAGTCTCTGGTTCGATTCCAGCTCGCGTCGTGTGGACTTTGTGGTGGACAAACACCGTGCTCGTGCGTTTTCTCGGGGTTCTCCCGTTTCCTCCCATTTTCTTCATTTCATTCATTTCTCATAATCACCGCCTTCTTTAGCCTAACCGGCATAACCGTGGGACGTAAAACTTAAAGATTTCATTTCATTTTTTTTCTGTATTCGTCTTATTATATTTGTGCGTACCTTCAAGTCCATTTCATTCTAAACTTTCTGCATGTACTTTTCCGACTTTTATAATACATTTAAAATAGTTTATTTTATTTTGTTTACGTTAAAGATTAAAATACATATCTTTCTGTAGATTTTGTGCTACACTTAGGTACACTTTTCAACATAAAAGAAACAAAATAGAAAACAAAAAATGCGGTCATATAATAATAACTTGAGAGACGGATAGCGCTTTCCATCTTGAGTTCTTTTCCCTCAGCACAATGTGTCTTTGCAGTACGTCTTAATTAACTCAATGAGATGTACTTTTTTTAATATTCCATCACGCTCTGTACCTTACAGAGTTTGGGAGGAGCTTTCTGAAAATTTTAGCATGCACTAATGGCTCATACATATGCATATGATAACTGCAAATGTATGCTATTTCGCAGAAAATCCTTTTAGTCTTTTTTTCATAATATTTTCGCAGACATATTTAGCGGTTTTTCCTGTTTCATTCTTTTTCTGTTTTTGCCGTCAAGCTTTTGCTTGTATAGACATTTGCATTTGGTGAAAGCTTGCTATGTACTTCCCATTCTATTGACTAATTTTTAACGTTTATTTTGATTTTTAAAGTAAAGAGAATCAAGCAGTTGTTTTTAATTCAACTGCAAATAGCAAATTAAAAATGTGACACCATTTACTTTTTTATTGCTCAGTATCAACAAAAACATGTAGCATTTAGAAAAGATAATTAGTTACAGTATTAAGCAAAGACCAATGATCACGAAGAGGAAAATAGAGATTTCACTTTGGAGTAAACAATATTTTAGAATGAATGGCAAGACATTGGAGTATTTTCTTTTAATACAAAGTTCCATTATTTGTTCTCTGAACATAAAACAAAACAAATTTTATGCGATGTGTTAAATTAAAGCCGTGCATATTCAGCAAATTATTTACACTAATTTTTAGAACAAAATCTTGAAATCTATTCAGAAAAACTCAATGCAAATTTAGTGAACTATCGGGTCTAGGTCAAAACCCCCACAGCCAAAACCCCCACACTCAAGAAATGTCAAAACGCCCACACGATCGGTCATAACTCCCACACAAATGGACAAATCCCCCAAACGCACGAACGGTCAAAACCCCCACACTCAAGAAATGTCAAAACGCCCACACGATCGGTCATAACTCCCACACAAATGGACAAATCCCCCAAACACACGAACGGTCAAAACCCCCACAGCCAAAACCCCCACACTCAAGAAATGTCAAAACGCCCACACGATCGGTCAAAACTCCCACACAAATGGACAAAACTCCCACACATAGCAACGGTCACAATCTCCACATAAATGGACAAACCCCCCACACAAATGGACAAAACCCCCACACAATCGGACAAATCCCCCACACTCTGAAAATACCGTGATTGCACGTCATTGTTGCGGCTCTTTACGACGCCCACTTTAGTGTTTATGTCATTACAAAACAGTGCAAGAAGAATAGTTGCAAAATCGGTTTAATTGGAATAAAAAATGTTATTAAAAAGTACAAGGGCAATACATGCAACCAGGATCATTTCAGAGTGTGGGAGATTTGTCCGATTGTGTGGGGGTTTTGTCCGTTTGTGTGGCAGTTGTGACTATTTCTGCATGTGGGAGCTATGTCCATCTGTGTGGGGGTTTTGTCCATTTATGTGGGGATTGTGACCGTTGCTATCTGTGGCTGTTTTGTCCATTTGTGTGGGAGTTATGACCGTTGGAGGTTATGACCGATTACCAGTGTGGGGGTTTTGGCTGTGGGGGTTATGACCGTTCGTGTATTTGGGAGATTTGTCCATATGTGTGGGGGTTATGACCGATCCTGTGGACGTTTTGACATTTCTTGAGTGTGGGGGTTTTGGCTGTGGGGGTTATGACCGTTCGTGTGTTTGGGAGATTTGTCCATTTGTGTGGGGGTTATGACCGTTTGTGTGGGCGTTTTGACATTTCTTGAGTGTGGGTGTTTTGGCTGTGGGGGTTTTGACCGGTTCCCGAACTATCTACTTAATAAGATATGGACACTTAATAAAGTATTTATGTGTTTTCTCAGTAGGACTAAACCTGCTATTTAAAGTGGAATCGGAATCACTGTATAATGAACTTGATGGTTCACACCAAGAACTGAGAGTGGAACCTCATTCACCAAAGTTACGGGACTCTAGACAATAGACTAGGGAGGAAAACAGAAGGGGCTAATAGTGTGATCTTCCTATAGATATGTTAAACCATTGTTCGAAGTAAATTTTACACCCCTTTTTTTAACGACCAACCCGCATCAGAAGTCTATCAGACAGGTCCTCAAGTAGGGACAGTTTTACTTTCATTAAAGACTTAGTTTTAATCTTCGTTTTTGATAATTATCTAATGGTTATGGTAATGGAGAAACACTAATCTCCGAGGGTAAACAAAATCCCGACTGAGTTAATTTTAGCTAGAGGAGTAAAATTTTGGAACAAGAAACTTGTTCTCCTTATCTACAACAAGGCGGGATTGGCACACGAGTGGAAATAACCGATCATTGTTTCAATTAATAAGAAAAACGACAAACTTGATTCTAATAATTATCAAAGCATTTCTCTTCTGTCAACACTCTACAAAATCTCAAACATTATATTAGTAAAATTTCCCAAAACGCAGCGTATTTTTTTTTATTGTCAGTGCAATTTAGGAGAAATCGATCAACTATCAGCAAGATATTTAACATTCAACAAATACCCGAAAAGAAAAAAGAATACTATACGCCCATACATCAATTATTTATTGATTTTAGTAAGGCCTATGACTCGTTAGGAGGGGAACATTGTACATGTTCTTACAGAATTTAGAACATTGGCGAAACTAGCGAGATTTATTAAGATGTGTTTATATTAATCCGAAAGTAAAGTTCTAGTAGCAAAATACTTGTTCACTAGCTTTTACTATGAGAATAGCCTTAACAAGAGGATGTGTTGCCCCCATTACAATTTGACTTTGTTCTGAAGTACGTCATAAGGAAAATTAAAGATAGTAGAGACTAGAGCTGAATGGTGTTGACCAGTTATGGCATTTACTGATGAAGTAAATCCGATATAAGATGATAGAAGAACAATAGAATGTAATGCAAAGGATATATTAAACACTTGCTAGGACATGGATTTAGAAATAAATGTATAGAAAAATAAATACATGAAAATTAATCATCATGAGGAAAATTATGGATATGTCAAAATATCAAATAATTCTTTCGAAAAAAGTGGAATCTTTGTCTTTGCGAATTTTGTCGAGGAATGTGAAGTTTAAAAAATATACAAAACGGTAACCATGTCTGTCGGGGTGTGTAGTTGTAAAACATAGTCACTTACTCTCAGGAAAGAACTACAGTGAACGTATTTGAGAATAAAATCCTAAGGAAAATGTTCTGACCCAAAATGAGCGGGAGTATGGAACGGCTGAAACTTCATAATGAAGATTCCATAACTTATACCGTTATTGTTAATATCATCAACTCTAGGAGGTTCAGGTACGCAGGGCATGTAGAATAAAAGAAGGTAGGGATGCTTTCAGAATTTTAACTAGGAATTTAATAAAAGTGACCATTAGGAAGACCTGGGAGCAAATGGAAGTACAGTGTTAAGATGGACATTACAAAAATGAGGATACAAAGTAAACACTAGATCCAGTTGGGAAAGGACAGAAATCAATGGAAAGGTTTCGAGGTCGCGACATTGAAGTTAGTATATATGGTTTGCGCTTAAGTCAAACCTGCTTTCGAGTAGTTGAAGAGAAAGTATTGCTCTGTATTTTGAGGTTTCGTTGTAATATAACAGTAACATTTAACTTTTGGTTGTATAAAGTTTTATTTGTATGTTCGAACGTAGATTTGATTAAGTTCAAGCAATTATGTAAACCTTTTATGATCATTTAAAAGTATGTATAACAGAATTAAATGTTGCAATATATATATAGTATTAATTTTCTTTATATTTTAATAGCAAAATTATTTTTGAAAATATTGTGTACTAATAATTTCATTTATAGACAAGTTTATTTTTAACTACATGCTGCCCTGATGAAGTTGTGGACGTCATACGGTGACAGATTGTCGGAATCTAGTGGATCTTATTATTAGCCGTATAGTCCTTCTCTTATTAAAGATAAGGCGTAGACGAACTACTTATTTGTCTTGCAAAGAAAGAAAAGACAACTGTTAGGGAACAGGATAAAGAAATGTTTTGCGGATACCATTAAGGGAAAATTTTATGTATATGAACTACTGCTGACACATTAGTGTGACCTCCGAGATTTTAATAGTATAAGAAACCTTAAGAACTGACGTGTGAATGAAATCAGTTCTAAAAGATGGAATGTTAAAAACTTGTAAGTATGAAAATTTCAGGTATTGAGGTAGGAGAATATATTGCACAGAGGGCAAATGTAGAAGCAAAAGGCCTTGCCATCTTCAAAATAATGTTGTCTGTAAGAGCCCTCTTGTGATAGGACGAAATACGATTTTGTCAGAATAACAATGCAGACATTATTATATTAAATAGTTGCTAGGAGTTTAATGTCCCTTTCTAGAACCGACATCATGTTAGACATAAAATTACGTCCAAACGTGTGACCTGAACCACATGAGTCAATCAAAGACGGACCTCTTGCCCAGAAAAAGCGTAAGATACGCAGGAGCTTTATTTTAGTTTTAAATTTGAAATAATTTGGATTGCAAACACTTAAGCTTGATGAATTCTTGAATAGAAGTATTAATCGTCATTAATAATGGCTATAAATCTTCACTCATTATTGGAAAGAATGAAAAATGTCTGTGAAATGCTTTTATAAATAAGCATAATAAAGATATGAAGACTTTCGGATATGCAACTATGTAAATATCCATATGTGAATTGAGCGCGGAGAGAGAAACGAAATAAATAGTTAGTATCAAAAATTACCAGTTTCAGAAACACGCATGACAATAATAATCATAATACAACAATTATAGTGCATTTATCACCATCTAAGAGCAGTAAGTATATTTCGAGTCCTCCAAATGGTTTCACGGTATAACAAATTGGTCATGTGTCAATTGATCATTGGTAAAAGCACTAAACAGACATCCGTTCATACAAATTCAATTGCATGGAGGACAATGTACTATTATTAGAAAAACAACTCTTCGTCACGATTAATATTAAATTCGTTCATGATCTTACTGTACGTAATTAAAATGATTGACAAGTTAGACAATAAGGAACTGCACAATACTTACACTTCACAAAAATATTACATTAGTGGCTTGTTTGTTTGTCTCATTCTAGCATGATAGATGCCTGAAATGGCAGCAATTCATACTTCATGTCATGGATTTACACGGGCAAATTTACAAAAATATATTTGTAAATATATAAAAATGCAGAAATGCATCGGATTTCTATTTATGTAGCATTGGAAGATTTTGTTTGTTGTAGAATTGGTAGTATTTAAAATACTAAATAATTTTAGGATAATATTTTAATTTTTCATATATATATATATATATATATATATATATATATATATATATATATATATATATATATATATATATATATATATATAATATATATATATATATATATATATATATATATATATATATATATATATCCAGAGAGAGAGAGATTGATCTGTGTCTCTCTGTGTGTGAACTACTTGAGAGAAGGCAATGGTATGTCGTATTTTCTAACTTTTGAGTAAACTTGAAAAAAAAGTCATCGTTCACATGCAACGTAACCAAATAAGCTTTCCCTACCATCTGCAGATACCATTTCCAAACTTGAGCTACTTATACGCTTTTCTGTGATCCGATTCCAATCCATTACACCTAATAACTCAATTTTACCGGAAGTGACGCTTATCCTTGACTTTCCCGAACAAAAGTATATATACATAAATCTACTCTCTTTGTCTTGCAACGAATTTCTTGTTATGTAACGTTTTACTTCTTTTTACGCACTTCTTTCGTTACATTTATAGCCCACAGTTCGAATACTAAATATCAGTCACCACTAGTGATTGCACAAACATGAAATTAAAATCATCACATACACATCACAATTACCTTTTTTATTTTTCAAAATCTCCATTAATTTTTATTTTTCAGTTGTCATAGCAACTCGAAACAAACAGTTATTTGTAATTGCTTCTCCTACGATTACTCATTAATTATATATATAAAATCAACAACATATTATTTATTTTTTCTTCTTCTTAACAACAGATTGTGCACTATTAAACACCTTTACCCATAATAGCTACAAGAGAAATAGAAGTAACTAACATGAAAATAATGCACAGATATACAATATCGTTGTATTCTTTAATCTAGTTGGTAGTAAAAGTGAACTAAACTAAGATATCTAGTCATTTGTCATGTTATTTGTTCCTCTTATACTGTCTATGAAATATTGAAATCCATTAAGGCAACATTCACAAAAGATGTCAATTAATTTATGTTCTTAGTCAATTTATAACAAAATATATATTTATCAATCACAAACTCACTGGTTCATAAATTGGTAAAATTGACCGACTCTAAATTACCTTGTTAAATCTTTTATTATCTTTAGATGCTTCGTAAAACATTAACTCACATACAAAATAACAACGAGAGTATGACATTACATTACATAATATCGTGTTTGTTACTATGACAACCTTCAGTTCGTCGTTCTGGTTACATATCAACATTCCAATTATATATTCGAAATATACATATATATTAATCTTATATTATTTTGTTCTTTTTCTTCCTCTATAAAATAAACTGGCTTGTACTTATTTGTAAACCAACTTTTGCTCGAAGGGAATGCAAGTATACAATAAAAAATACAAGTATACGATAAAGAATACAACATACCCTTGTAAATTGGATCCAGTTTCTGCTCTATATTCCTTTTCTTCTGCGATTTCCATCTTAATATTGTCTCCCATCTATCTAGGACGTCGTAATGATCTTATCCGATTAGGTTTCGAGTTAACATTTTGATAGTTTTCCTACTTTCTTCCAGTCGGGTTACATGTCGTGCCAACCTTAGCCTCCTAGACTTAATGATATTAACAATGCTAGATGAAAGGTATAAATTATGTAATTCATCTTTTTGAAATTCCGCCATTGTCTGTTCTCGTCCCTCTTAAATCCGAATGATTACCTCAGTATTGCATCTGAAGTAATATTTACGTGCTCAGAAATTGATACCAGCCTTGATTGGTAGGCAACCCAAACTACATTGCAATGAAGTGGGTAGCCTGAGCTAAATGTTATCATTATTTTTAGATAACTGGAAAAGGAAAGGAAGTTCATAATTTTAATTTGACCTCTACGTGAGTATATTTGTATGTAAGGCTGTATGCGATTATTTGGAGAACCGTTGATCATATTTCAATGCGGTTTTCACTAATCGAATAAGCTACCGTAAACGAGGGGTACTTCAGCCCAGATTTTGAAACTTCTAACATAAATTTGTGTAAATTGTGCACAACAAATTTTTCTTTAACATAATGACCTTATATTGTGAACCTACAGTTTATTATGGATAGGTTAACATATAATTCTCGATGTTTGTGAAGTAGTAAGTATTTTATACTAGTGTTTTTTTTATCTGGGCTCAAGTTAACATTACGGTTGGGTTACTTGAGCCCAAACTGTTAAGTCCAATAGATACTACCATTAGAAGATTTGAAAGCAGTTTGGGAGCAAATAGGTTGATGGTTATTAGATTAACATAATTTATGCACACCCACAGAGATCCAAACGTTGATTTCAATGACAAATATGAATTTTAAAAAGTAATTTTGAACACAATTTTTGAGACGTAGGCATATAACAGTATATATTTTTCAGTTAAATTAAGCAAATCTCTCTTGATTAGTATTGGGGGTTCTATTTTTATTACCACATTTTCACATCATTATTACCACATCTTATACATCAAGACATCCTTGTCTTTGGGCCACCTTCAAGCCTTTCGTATAGGCTCTATGCAGTTGACTCGAACATCTGCTTCTATCGTAAGGACGACTCCTGTATATTTCTTCCCGTTCCATTTTACCAGAACAAAATTGCCTATTTCGAGGTCATCTTTCGTTACAGGTGCCAGAGTTGGTGCTGATTTGGTTTCGTCCTGGCCACAGTTTATAGTCAAGTGTCCTATATGTTCCTAATCAGGATTGCTGATGTTGATGTCGATATCATCTCCTGATTTCAAGCTGAATGCGTCGCCTTCTGATGTGTGTCTTCCAATGCTTGGACTTTTTCCTGTTGTTTGCTGTTGGGCTCAAGTAACATAATGTGATTGCATAACCAGTCCTGCCACTAGCTGTGACTTACAAACCTTCCCACACCCCTACGCGGGTCTGCCTAGTACCGTTGCCTACCAGCAAACACTGAACTACGTAGTTCTACTGATGTTGAGAGTCCACAGAGAAACAAATAACATTTTTCCGTTTTGGGCTAAAGTTAACCTGCACGGCTCAAGTAGCCCGCGTTTACGGTATATCGAAGAAATGTGTCCACATATAAAACGCTTTAAAAAGTATTAAGTAATTAAGGGATTTTTTAAAAAATTTATTAGAAAAAAATCATATCCTGAATTTTACTGCAACCTCAAATTCAACAATGTAAGGCAGGTTGCATACTTCCCAGGGATAAACTTTTTTCAGGCAGCTTTTTTCGAATGATTCAGACCATGGGATTTAGTGACGAACCTGAAAGAGAAAGAGAGAGAGAGAGAGAGAGAGAGATTCAAATTTGGAGATAGAAAGGAATAAATTCATGTATACAAGTTTAGAATTGCCGAAACAAATGATCAAACAACATCCATATTCTGAGGGAAATTGTAATTTTCTGAAAAGAAAAAATAAGAATCTTAGGTTCTCAGTAAAACCTGCGAGAATCCCATCGGTAATTGTCACATTTAAGTTGGAGAACTTTACTTTTGAGCATGAGATAACTGAGCAGTGAGAGAAAGACCATAAAAGCAAAGTCGCTGAACATTACTATGTTCTTTCCGTCTTTGTTTTCAAATCAATCTCCTTGCTCTTCAAATTAAGCTGTTCTATTACATTTTGCAGTTCTGAGTTCTTATTTGGAGGAAGACGACGGTAATAGCGAATCTAAGGTCGGTAAAATATTCTTCTTTAATATGTATCTCTTTGTTCTCCCAGTTTAGATGTAAAGGAAATTTAAGTGTTTGAAAAAAAAACAGGATAACTTGTTTTTGAATCTTATACCTTAGGGTTGGCACTTGTCTCGAATTAGGTTGAAAATCCAAATGTTTAAGAAATTTTTAGCGTCCCTAGTTTCACTTTAAATTGGTACCAAATTACTCTAAACACAAGATATGCAACAAAAATTTATAATAACATTTAAAATTTTAGGCCTACATTTTTAGCAGCAATGGAATAACTACTAATTATGTTATGTGTACCAGTCTTTATTTCTACCGGTTCAGTTTGTTCATTGATTTTTGTCATACTAACTAGCTAACAAGCTAACGGTTCAAATTTTCTATGTCTTGTGTTTTTGCTTTAAATTTTCATTTATGAATGTGCACATTTCCATCAAATATGCTTATTGTTTTTGGATATGATAAATTGACAATCTATACATGGTCGATAGCTGTGATCGGGTTTAGCCTTACCAAAAGGTCCCAACCCTATATTTTCTGAATTTTGTATTTTTTTCGCTTTAGGTTTTCTTATTTCTTTCTCAGAAAGAAAAGTTTACTTAACCAAACATGCTAAGATATTCAGCTAACCTCCTCCGAAAAGTAATCTCTTAAACAAACATCAGAGTCTTTGAATAAATTGATGTTATCTATTTTATTATATTTGCTTAGAAAAAGAAAGAAACGAAAAATATAGATAATTGATAAAAATAGTCCTCCAATATGAAATTTTAAGTATTTAGTTTGCAACATATCTTAATACTTCATTTAAAAAATTTAAACTTTTGATTGTTTGTAATAATGTTTAGTAATGTTATTGTTGAGGTTGTGATGTCTCTTTGCTTCTTGTAGTTATTGATCGACGTTATAAATATGCCAGTAGTTCTTTGGAAACATTTGATTCGTATCAAAACTTCATACAGGTATAAAGAAAGAAATGACATTAAACAGTTTACGTATGTAACTCTATCTATACGTTACCTAGAATTGAATTGAAATTAAATTACGTGGCGTTCAGAAATGATTGGCACTACAATTAATTTGTTTTGACAGAAACCATTTATTGAACAAACGATTACAGTTTATTTTAGAGGTATTACCCGGCAATGTCTATGCACCTTTGCCACCGTTCTGGAAGCTTCCTTATTTGTGTAGCAAACCATTCTTTGGGGGTATATCTCTGTCACTGACGGACAAATGCGTGGAGTTCATCATTTGTGTTGAACTTTTTATCTCTCACGTCCTCTTTCATTATGTCAATAAAAGCCTCTCGCTAGAAGCCAGATCTGGCGAATATGGAGGATGCGGCAGTACACTAAACCCTAGTTCATGCACTGTGGCAATTGTCTGGCGAATAATATGTGGCCGTGCATTGTCGCGTTGGAGAAGAACTCAGCGGCCCCAGTTTCCTTGTCGGCGTTGTTGGATGCGTCGGCGGAGTGTATGGAGTGAACTGCAGTAGCTCTCACTGTCGATGGACTATTGGGAGGGAGCCATTCCACCAGCAGTATCACTTTCTGATCCCAGAAAACGATCACCATTTGTTTCCACACGAATAGTCCTATCCGTGCCTTCTTGGGACGAGGGCTTCCAGTATGCCTCCATTCCATGGACTGGCGTTTCTTTTCTGGAGTCTCGTAGAGGAACCAAGTTTCGTCTACTGTGACCAGACGCTCAAAGAACTCAGTCGGATTTTCACTATATTGTTGCATCAACTGCTGGCAAATCTCCACACACTTTTGTTTCTCTGCAACGGTGAAGTCATGAGGTACCCAGTGTGCACACATGTTGTGCAGCTTCAAATCATAATAAATTATAGTGTAGAGGGAATCCCGTGATAGATCTGTTTCTTTCTCTAGTTCATCAAATGTGACTCTCCTGTGTTCCATTATCTAATCATTCACTCGCGCGGCATTGTTTGGTCTGCGTGCAATTGCAGGACGCCCAGTGCTTTTGCCTTTTGCAGCACTGTCTTTGCCTTCTTTGAATTCGGATACCCAACGAAACACGGATCTGCGACTTGGTGCTATGCCCTCACATACGGCTAATCTGTTGTGAATGTCTGAAGTATTCACTCCTTCCCTCAAGAGAAACCACACTGTCCACCGTTGCCCCTGTGTGTCTGCTTCCATGCTGTCTTTTTGCTGTCCACTAGCGTTCTGGCATGTTGGAACAACTGCTGCTACAATATGCTACCTACGGAAAGAAACCCATTTAGTGGGGTTTCATAGTATTATAGTCTATCTTAATGCATACATCAACAAACATTTCAAACTGCTACTTGGCACCAGTTATAGGGGGGAGTGCCAATCATTATTGAACGAACAAAATACATATTTGAGTTTAACATCCACGATAATGACTGTTAGGTTAAGGGAGAAGATGATTAAAGCAGATGAACGAAGATGGAATGAAACAGTGAGAGGAAACGGTAGTACCCCGAGAAAACCCACGGATACTCCACCACGAACTTATTTGGCCGGAGATCGAATCAGATAATGACTGTTAGGTTAAGGGAGAAGATGATTAAAGCAGATGAACGAAGATGGAATGAAACAGTGAGAGAAAACGGTAGTACCCCGAGAAAACCCACGGATACTCCACCACGAACTTATTTGGCCGGAGATCGAATCAGATACCCCATCGCCGTTACTTAGAATTAAAACGAAATTCATCTCTTATCAGAACTAGTTGTAACAAGTAGTTTCATGTCTATCTGTTGTGTTTGATGCAGCAGATTTGAATCATATTTTAACTTTCGCGTAGCAAATGAGCAAATAATTTGTTCTTGTGGCCTGTAGAATCATCTTTATCTGAATATTTTGTAGCTTGTTAATAAAATAAATCAGTCATTATAGAATTAGACATTAGTTTTATTTTTAAATTTGAAGTAGTATTTCAAAAAGAGATGCAAATAGCATCACATTTATTTTCTAATGATTGAAGAAGAAAAAGTACAGCAATAAATATAAGATATTGCATTAGAAAAAAGTTAATAGTGTTGACGTGCTTTTGTAAAGGAAGCACATTAATAGCGCTTTATATATTAATCTAAATGCAATTATATTGAGAAACAGTATGTATAGCATATTTGCTATTTTGGGTATATTTTGTCTTTTAATGTTTCAAATGTTTATGTGGTGTCCTAGGTCCATTTCTAAGTGACATAAGCAATATAGGAGACTCTTGAATATCCGGCTAGCGACTATCTGGCCTAGTTTCCTTTTATCGTAATTAAATGAGGAAAGCTATGCAATTGCAACATTGACAAGGCATTGTAAGCGGGCGTCTGCTGCAATCCTCCTACGTGTTGTACCTAAAATACAAGTTGTGACAGGTACAGAATAGCATTCTGCTTCTTGTTCACTGTTTCGTCAGTGTGTAACGGACATCAATACAGTACGCTTGCCACTGTTCCTGATAATAACTATACAGTGGGTACAGTACTGTATTCGTAAATTGTTCTTCAAGTACGCTTATTGAGGTACTACAGTGAAGATTTCAAAATGGGTGATAAACGAAAAAAACTTGTAGTGACTATGGAATAGGCTATTCATAGAACTCTGACCTAGCTGGCTTTTTCGTTATCCGGCCTGCCCTTCCGCCACATTAGACCGGATACTCGTGAGTCTGTTGTATTTAAACTGAATAATCAAACATTTAATCCTATTAAGTTACTATCTTAGCACGATGTAAGACAAAAAAAAAATCACTTGACTCTGGAATATCCTTGTAGTATGAATTTATTCAGTTTTAACTTTGTTGCATTGGGTTTAAATTTTACATTATTCAAGAAATACATAATATTTCTAATTTTTGGTATAGTACATTTTGAGCTTTTTTTTTTTTTTTAAAAAAAAAATGAGCGTTGTAATATCTTTATTTCGTAGAATGGATAAACTCAAAATTCTTGCCACAATTTCCAATCATGGGAGCGTTATTGCATCGGTTGCATCTACGGTTATGAAATTTCTCCTCGTTCTCCTAACTAGTAGCCTTGAGGCAGTAATCTCGTCTGCAAAACCCGAAAACTGCAACACATCCGACTGTTATATCCTTCTCAAAATATACAGGATAGAGTAACAACGAGACGACTTTCAAAAACATGTATAATACTTTCTTTGTCATTAATTTTATTCAAGATTACTTTATTGTCCTGAACCTTATATTGTATTATATGTTGGTATTGCCAGATAATAATAATTTGTGTAAGAAATTATTATTGTAATTTCATATATCAAATTACCTAAATTAAGCAATGTATCAATACATATATATAGGATGTCTGAAAATTCAGTAAATATTTTTTTAAAAAAGAAAGATTTAATGTTATAACTAACGAACATCCGTTCATTGGACTATATTTTAATTTGGAGTAATGGGAAAAGTAAAACTTTACCTCTCATATATTGATATACTTTGGCAGAGTACATGAAGAAATGATTTTCCAATTCTCAAGTTGGGATATTGAAACACGCGAATTATGTGTTGTTTATTTACTTAATATGTGTTATAAATACATACGAGATGTCCTTGGGAATGTAATTCCGCGTTGACATGGCAAATTATACGAAGTTTCTTATAAAAATGTTGTGTTGACATGGTAAATTATACGAAGTTTCTTATAAAAATGTTTTGGCAAATTATGAAAGGGGTAGCAAATGAGTTTAAGTATATTGTTAGTTTCCAGTATAGCACCTGACAATTCAAAGAATTCTGTCTGTTGGTTTTAAGTGTGTTTATACCGTTGATTAAAATGATTTTGTAGAAATTATCTAAAATGTCATTTACAGCACGCATGGGATTAACATCAACTTCAAAATGAACGGTAACCATCCTCTTTGAAAGTTTGAGAACAGAAATTATGAAATCAGTCAAGTAAAGTGGGTGGAGACCAGTTAGATGAAGAAATCGTGAATTAATGGCATATCAATGATCGAATTGTGGCTTTGATATTAGCAAGATGGAAAAGTATGATAATGAACCATTATGTGTTTTCCTAGCCACCAAATAAGCAGCAGAAATTAACTTTCCTGCTAAGAGCATTGACTTAGCCTTATTTCGGCGATGTGTTTACAGGGGTTTCCGCTACTTATAACCTTGTTTTAACTCGAATTAGTAACAGTAGACCCACGTCTCACTGAATGTCATAAATTAAATCAGAAGAGGATTTTGTTATTTTTAGAGAAGCCGAAGTTTACTCTTTGAAATGTTGCACCTGGTCATCTTTCGGTTTCGCGTTAATCTTTTGGTACCCATCTCACATAAACATTTGGGTCATTCTCAGATCTTGGATGATAATAAAGTCAATGTTATCAGTTGACATATCTACTATCTGTTGCATCTACCTGATAATCAATCGGGGATAATTTGTTAAATTTCCATATGCTTAGTGTTTTTCCAATGTCAGTGCAATTCGAGGATTATCTTTAATGCTCTTTCTTCTCATCCTAAATTTATCTGCCCATTTCTTCATTTTGATATACGAAGGAACACTACATGTTAATGTAACTATGACAGAGATATAGCTATCATGAGCCGTTAACCCCTTTTTATGCAGGTATTCAATAACAGCTCTTATATTCAATTTCTCCATTCGTTAAAAAGTCGTTTACTCTATTGTCTTTTTTTACCTGTAAAAACAGAGAAAATACGTAAATTAACACCAAATTTGATTTAACATCCTATAAATATTCAGTTTATATCTCCTAATATTTGTACATATGTTATTTATAACATTCTCACTTAAACTTCACAAAATTGTTCCATATCCAGACAAGTGACTTGATGAACGTAAAGAAAGAGTTGGCTGTTAACCATAAAACAACAAGAAAATGGTGATATAGAATTATGGAGAGCATAACTATTTGAGTGTACTAAACGTTTCTGGAGAGAGGATTTCAATGAGAGACAACTTATTTCATCGAGCATAAACTTAAGTAGATTTTCTGGGATTCATGGTCACCAACGTTTCACGTTTTCAATTCTTTACGAACAATAAAACGATACGAAACCTGTAGAAGAATACTTTGAACAACAAATTAAGATTTAGATGGAACAGTAAATCGATATTGAATCACCGTTTGTCGATATCTCTCATACGCTTGCTCTCTTGAGATCAATATTTAAACCGGATGTAGTAGTAAATTTCTACCACTTCCGGTTTTAGTGAAAAGATCCCGGTGAAGCTGTATAGCTTTTTCTTTACACGCAAAGTCAATTCCAGAGAAAATCATTTTTATTAACCATTGCCGCTTTTGCTATATGCAATTAGCATTGAAATTGGAAGTGGTTAATTTCTACCTTTTCCGGAGTAAATATAGAATTAACGAATGGTGTGCAACCTATATTGAGACACTAATTCGATCACAAGAAACCTCTTCTCAATACATTTTATAGTTTTTGTTCTGATATATTTTTAACAGACAAACGGATATAGCTCTTCTATAAGATTTCCACCAATACTTAAGCACAGCATAGTTTGAAAGCATAAAAGTCAAGTAGGCCTACTAACTAAATAATTCTGCGGAATTAACAGGCTAATGACGACTTCAGACTACTGCTGTTCCGATAATCAAGTAATTGATAACAATTCTATTAACTTTCGGAACCGTTTCCTCGATAAAACATTTTAATTTTATCGAATTATTGAACTTTCGAGATTGTCGAAATGTTCAAAGTAGACCTATTCGAAATGTTCGAGATGTTCGAAGTGTTCGAGGCACTCGAAGTGTTCCAGACATTCGAAATCTTAGAAGAATTTGACGATTCGAGATACTCGCTAAACTTTGATAATATTCAAGCTTTCAATAATACTAGAAACTTCGGTAATATTCGAACTTTCGATAACATTCCAAATCTTTATAATAACCAGAAACTTTATAATTTCAAATACTCGAACCATTTTGAGTAACCGATGACAACTCGATAAATTTCTACACTCAAAGATCGATAGGTTCTCAGCATTATCGAGCACCTTTTGTTTAGACATGAGAAATCAGACAGCCTCATTACGAGTTTAGAAGTAACATTAAGAGCTTTAGTAGTGTTGGTAATACTTTCTATTGAATAATAATCGCTATATTTAATATTTATAGTGAACTAAGTATTAATACGCATGAATAGATATGGATATAAAACTTAAAGAAATCGCTCCAGTAAATTTATGTCTCAAGTAGATCTTAAATAATATACAAACAAAATAAAAAATAAGTTTACTAAAATCGTGTAAGTAAATAAAAAAATACATCTCCAGAATTAAACAATAATAATGCAATTAACATGGATTTTGTAAAGAAAATATCATGCAAGATATAATACACGGTAAAGAAAACAACCAAGTTAGTGCACAGTGGGGAATTGAATCGTAAAATTAGCATTATGTGTCATGTAAATAATAAAACCACATGTGCATATCACAAACTTTCTCTTTTTGCTTTTATTTCCATCCAGAACTGATCATATGTGAATTCAACCCTAGTAAATAAATAGCCTAAATAATGTTGCCAGGTTTCTATAAAAAACAGGGTGGAGAGACACAGGCGAACGAGATAAAACGTTTTTGTTTAATAATGCATTCATTCATTGTGTACCGTATTTACGGCCATTTGCATTCATGCCTACTTTACAGCTTTGCCAAACATTCTCTTACTAATTAATTTTATCTGTGCTTCAAGTGAAATATGCATGTACTCAAAATGTTTTTTTTTGCGTTACTGATTTCGTTACTATATATATATATTGTGTGTGTGTGTATTATTCATCAGTAGGTGTAACACTGTGTTTTTCTAATTTTGTTTTCTGACTTGAATGAATACGTGTAAAAGCATTTAAAATGCTACTCAACCTATCTTATCAATATTAAATCATTAGATTGAAATCACTCACGTATTTTTATCATATGTATTTGCTTTCTTTCTTTTATATATATATATATATATATATATATATATATATATATATATATATATATATATATATATATATATATATATATATATATATATCATTAGTCTATCATGATTGGCGTTTAGAAACACACGCTGCGCAAGTTTTCAAAATTTTCCTTCCAATACTAACCAGCTTCGTTTAGTATATAGCTAAATTTCTATTTAAAGTTTTAACTTGCGCACTTTTAGGTAATCTTTCGTTAATTTAATCTTCTGGTCATAAAGTTAATAGCAATTTCTCAAACGAAGTATCAGATAAGTGTAATTATTTCTGAATACTTATATGTAGCGTTCAGTAAACAAAGGAATCTAGTCCACATTTGATCATTTTGGACATATTTTATGATTAAGATCACCCCTTTCAGTTCTTAAAGGGTTGACGAGCACATATTATAAATAACTCTTTTAACGTGAAAACAGTGTTGACGTCATCATACACTTCAGACAACTCAGAACTTTTGAAATTCGACTTTATTTCATCGTGCTCTGAACGCCCTATATATACAATAATATTTTATATATAAGATAGGAATCACGACGTGTATTGTAATACATGAAAGATTCTTTTCCTCATTCAACAGCTTTCACTGTATGCACTTGATGACAGTCTTATCGTCGCTTCACATATGTGAACGCCTTGGAGAATAGTGTTGTGTGAGAGGAGGTATAGGTCTTGCAATACTATAGATATACTTTATAAGTAAATACATTATCTTCACACCTTTCCAAAATAACACAGATTCCATTGGGTCAATTCTACACGGAGACTACTTTGAAAATCTTAGTTTTTCGCTATATACTATTGTACCTTTCTTTGCATCTTAGTACCTTTGGGTTAATTAATGGATATTAACGTTGGATTGAAGGGTGAACTAGTTTGCATATAATTAGTGGTTGGCTCCTTGACACAGACGCCATTTGTTGGTGATATTCAGAAGCATTTTCCCATGGTCTTAAATGTGTTTAGTAGATTTTCATTGCTCCAGCCTTTCTGTAATGAAAATTTTTATGGGTTAAAAAATCATCCTCATATTTATACCGATGTTTATTTATTTACTTTTTAAATAAACTGCAAAGCGATTAAAATTTTTAACCAACTTTTACCTCTGAAGCAAGTTGTTGTAAGGGAGCCATGGCTTTTAGGAGCCGGGCTTTTTACATGCATACTAGTACACATACATACGTATTATTATTATATTTTCAGTATGTTACCTTTTGAAAAAGGGTCTTGATAGTTCAGGAAATTTAAAACAGGTTGAAGGTTGTACGAAATGTACAAACAGGCAATTCATTAAAAAACGTTTAGAAAGTAATTTGTTTTACTGCTTTCTCCCTAATGCAAATGTTTTTCTTTAACCTAAAAAAATTAAGATTAAACTCTGGCACTGTTATTAAGCTTGTAACTTTGTGCATTTAGTTAGCCAATGAGAATATGAAATGTATGATTAATTTAAGTTGTTTTGGTTATTACAAAAGAATGTTTCTATCACGTTCCGTTAAACATTCTCCATTTGCTGTAAGTTATAAACAATTGTAATAAACATATATCAGATTAGACTCATTTGGGAAAACCGGCTGCCGTTTCAAGGGGAGTACTCATTCGTTCTCGCTCCCATGGCTACATACCTGCTGTCAGCGCTCCGCAACCATTTGACTGGGAACAGTTTCTATCATTACAGTTTGCAAACATCACTTCCAAGCTGCTCTAGAAACAATATAAATTTCTTTGTTTGTCTTGTACATACATACGTGGTAGATAGCTATATTGTATACCAGGAAATACTCGTCACTATTTTCCTTGAACACAAGACTGACTTTGCTTTGCGAACATGTATACCATGTAAATTTCGGATAAGAATGTCTACCAAGCTAGCTATGTGGCGAAGAGTTTACAAAGCGAGCTAAGCAATTCGTTCGAAATGTTCAAACAACACTGGGAAATTATATCACTATAGTAGTTAAATGAATTGAAACGAAGATAATTAACATCGAATGTGTAAACATTTGTAAATAGTTCTATACAAGGCCTCAAAAGAAGTTAAATATACGTTGTGCGAAAGTGCATGCAAAAATTGATATAGAAAAATTACTTTAATTCCACCTAGCTTCACAACTATATACCAAAAAAACTCATTCAAGAAATTCTCAGGAAAATATTGGCTGAAAGTTAAAATCTACCTTTACGCATGAACTGTTAAAGGGAGGCTATTTTTACTGACTCATAGCATGATGAAGAAAGTAAGAAGAAGTAAACGTTACTTCCACTGTTTTCTCTGTTGCCCGTAGTATTACAAGTTTACACATATTACATATAAAAAGAAAAAACGTTACAATTTCAATGTCTCCCTGTCATGCTCTTAGGATACGTGCTGTGAAGTGCATGTAAAGAAAAAAAATGGCTGATATTTTTTACGATAGGTTGTCAACATTAATGAAGCTGACCATATGCATTCTGTGGTTGCAAGATTTAGAATCGTCGAGTACGTGCGAGTAGCAGTAAGGTGAAATAACTGCCGTAATAAAAAAAATATCACGCCTAATATAAAATAAGGGCTGTCATACAATTTCCGAACGTCAAAGGACAGAATGCAACTTACATTCATCGGGAATCGTTAGCCATTAACGAACTATCATTAACGAATGAAGATCAGGCAATAATGCAGAAAGTTTCGGGAAGGGCGCTCAAATGTTCATAACGATGTGCGAAGCGGAAGGCCTAGTGCTCAAATCGTTCAGCTAGTGGAACGCGTTAACGTCAAAGTGCTATCTAATCCTGGCTCAGCGTAACTGAACTCGCCGAAGGGATTTCAGAACTGTCTGCGAAAACAGTTCATTTTATTGTGACCGACAAACTGGGTTATCAGAAACTATATGCAAGGCGGGTGCCATAAATGTTCACAGACTCTCATAAAGAGCAAAGAATGACAACTGCGCCTGATTTTTTTACGATTCGGGTCAATGGGGATGACCTGTTTTCTCACATAGTGACGAGGATGATACTTGGATACCGTACTTCACTGAGGAGTCGAAGAAGCAGTCAATGAAATGGTGGCACTCTGCTTTCCTGAAGCGAAGAAATTCAATCAAACACCATCAGTTCACAAAATCACGGAAACCAAGCTTTGGTTCCAAAGAGGTGTGATTCTTGTGGAATTCTCGGAACCAGGACGAAGTATAACAGCAGATATGTATCGTCAAATACTGAATAATCTGCGAAGTGCCCTCTAAAATCGACTGAAAGAAATGTTACTCGGATTTCTTCTGATGTATGACAATGCCGGACACACACAGCTGCTTGTGCTGTTGACACAATTCAAAGATTTCGATGGGAACTATTCTATCATCCTCATTACAGCCCTGACTTTGCCTTCTGCATTTTCTTTCTTTTTCTTCACATGAGAAAGTGGCTTGCATCGAAGTGTTTCAACAATAGTGAAGTGCTCGAAACATCGGTTCTGAACTGGCTGCATTCTCAGGTGACAGAGGATGTGCGGAAATTTGTGTCACGCTATCAGAAATGTTTGGAGAAAATAAAAAACAAAATAATGAAGATACGTATTTGTGTGTTAACCACAAAAGAATAGTTTCCGTATCATATTTTTTTAAAAGAAAATGGCCATTATTTAAATAACCATTTTGTAAACGAAATGGGATGATAAAAAAGCATTTAGTGGAATGTATTTTGCAAACGGAGAAAAGGTAAAGCTCTGAGAAATTCGTGCTTGTAACTCTGTTCCCCAGTAGTTTAAAGCATAATTTGTACAAGGAAGAAGTTCAAGTTCTGTAGTTCAAATTGTTCATGATTTTACATGAATTTCTTAAAATATGTTATAATTTTTTTCCATATCTTGTTCAAGAGAGCAATGCGTACGCTACTGATATTCAATACAAAATACTTATTGAACAATACAGGATTGAAGCGTGAATTTTAAGATCTTCAATTTAACAAATCATGTGTACTCCTATTGTAGTTAGAAAGTGACCAGAGGACTGAGGCTCTCCTACTACTACTCTCAGCTTCTCTGAGACTTTCAGTTTTTCTTTCTTTCTTTTTCTTTTCTTCTCTTTTTTTGTTGTTGTTATGAATGTATGATTGTAAGGTGAGCTCTAGTCAGCATTTCTCTCCTTCCACCCACTCCTTTCCCGAAACGAAAACATAATTTGAAATTCCATTAATGATCTTAATGTTTTGGCCACTGCTTTGCTGATCTGGTGATGGTCTGTGTGTTTTGGTTCTTTTGCAATCTACACACAATTTCACGAGCTTGTACTCTGAGGGGACAACGACTTCTATGTTCTTTAAACAGATCATTACGCATTTTTTAAATAAGCTATTGAATTGCAAATATATATATATTAATATTAACTGGAAGAATAATTTCCATTGTAGATTTTCTTCTCCAGAAATCAACATTTCACCCTCTATATCGTATTACCGAACATAATACGTAATTTTAAAACCTATAACTCAAAACCCACGATAAATAACGATCTCGAGTTTGTATTAGAACAAAATTTTGATCTTCACTTTTCAGATGTCGCATGCATATGTGTACTTTTTATAGGTAAAATGTTTCTAGCATGCTCTAATTTCCATTTGTCAGAATATGCTAAATAGCAAGTAGCTGCTTTTTATTGTTATTTATAATATTACTTATATTTTCGAAACTAGTTTATTCTCTTCACAGTTTTTAAGATATTTCAATATATAACGTACTCAAATAGCAAAGAGTCACGTGCTATTCTAGATACAAAATGGGAATGCAAACATGATTATTATTTTGCCATAAAAGAGCTCAACGAAATTCCTTAGGATGGTAACTCTGCTCATTTAATGTGGAGAAGTTAAATAAAAAGATTGGAAGTGTCAGGCTACTCCTACTGACACCCGCGCCTACGCAGTTGGAGGAAGTTTACTAAGTTATCAACCTATACGTTGATAAATATGCTAATTTAATTAGGGGAAGTTGAAGGAAAAGATTGGAAGGGGAAAGCCACATCTATTGAAATGGGAATAACAAAACATTGTTTTAAATGCATGCATTTAGTATAATAAAACTTTTTTCGATAGAGTTTAAAATTATTTTAATTTGCTCTTACTGATAAAAGATAAATTTTTATATTACATACTACCAGTGGCGTACACCAAACTTTATTAAATAAAGTTCCAGTTTATACCATTTTAAGACACATGCTGTTTTTGTTAACGTATCCTAATACGATAAACGTTTATTTTTCATTGTTAAAGGGAGGCTTAAATCTAGAAATCCCCATGTCATTGGATTCCAGTTTTGTATATCTTGTAATTACGAAAACGTTTGACAGCTGTTACGCAATCACATGTTTAACTGCGTAGATGACACGAATTGCAATATAAGTTGATAAATTGAAATGAAATTTTCGCAATTTAAACATAAGTTGTATTCTTGCTGACTAGTAAAGTTATTGTGTTCTAGCCAGTTTGTGAATATAAACGATAAACCATTATTTAAAACTTTGTTGAAACAACTTGACGACCTTCACGCAATTAGCTTTACTGATGATTAGATAAAGGGTCACAATTGATTAGATTATTCAGAGCCACAGTTTCCTAAAACACGTATACTAATTTTAATAATCTTAGAGTAGTAAAGGTGTACAACTTTCAATCAGAGACGCCTTCAGGAGTTTGTTTTCCCAAAGGGAGAAGAAGACCAATATAAAATTGTAATCGCAAACAAATGCACGAATATTGATGCGTGCTTGCACATCAAATTTACTGTAAAACATTATTTATGCAAGTTTCATACTCTTATTACTTTAGCAAATTTAGTAATACAGTACTTCAGTATTTAATATAAATATCTTTAATACCAAAGTGCATGAGTAAGAAAGTCTAATGTGTTTTTACATATATTTCGAAGAAGTACTACAGTATTTAATATAAATATATTTAATACCAAAGAACATGAGTAACAAAATCAAATGTGTTTTAACATGTACTTCGAACAAGTACTACAGTATATAATATAAATATCTTTAATACCAAAGAACATGAGTAACAACATCAAATGTGTTTCTACATGTATTTCGATGAAAGTACCATATTAAAATGCTAGGTTTATATGTTTGTCCCCAAAGAAAAATTTATGTTTGTCTCCAATCTTTCGACAATGAGATCTCAGAAACCACAAGTGCTAGAATCATGCCGTTTTCACTGGTCGATTCCAAATTTTATGTAGATTGTCCAGTTCTAATTGAATATTTAAAAATCGTGGCCATTATTTTATTACATTTTTTTAGGGTTACATTAGAAATGTTGGAATTTCAAAAAAAATCATATCCACAAGTTATACATTCCAACATCACATAGGTGTATACGGGTGTTGTATAACCCTCAGGCGTTTCAGGGCCAAATGATAATTGAAAAGGAAGGATAACCATTTCTCCACTGTAAGATGAATCTTTATTGTTTAGAGTGTTTAACCTAATGAACACTATATATCACTGGCATTATGATTAATTGTGTATGTAGTATATTTGCCCTTGCCCCATACTGCATATAAGAAGAAAGAAAACACTGATCTTACATGAATTAGAAACTCCAACCGGAAGTAGGTTCAAATCTTGCAAACAGAGCGAGATATTGAAAAAATCATCGAAACAATCTCTCCCTTGTGGTAGCCCTTACCGTTTTTCTATTTTAATCAAGACGTTTTTCACTTTTGTCTATAAAGGAACATGTACAAATGTGAGGAATGACAAGGAAATTCATGTTCAGATTGGAATGATGCGCTGTATAGAGAGCGCAGGTTCAGGTAGTTTAATATAAATATCATCATTACCAAAGTGCATGAGTAAGAAAATCTAATATGTTTTTACATGTATTTCTCAAAACTGAATCTTTTATGTTAGGACAATTGCCCCTTGCCCCACATGCGATTTTTTCAAAACTTTTGACACCTTCTATCTATGAGACGATACATTTTTTTTTACTTACTCTTTTTTCCTTTCTTTGAGGTACTGTGTAGAAGGTTACTCTAGGAGCAGTATTTTTCCGATATGTGAATGGAAAATTCCATTCCTTTTTAAACGTTTGTAAATAACACATATATATCTAGAGAATACATATAACACAGAGAATATTGAAACAAAAGAACGGAAAATATTAGAGTGGATGCTATGTATAGAATGTTTTGGAAAAAAGCAAACATAGCAAAATCGATGAACGTGAAGAGTAGCTGATAGACAATGATGGTAGTTGAACAAACGAGCAAAAGAGAGAAAGAGAGGATATCGTAGAAAATCACATGTAAACCGGGAATAGACAAAGAGAGAAATTAGAGTGAGAATGGAGTGTGTTGTCATGGATGGGATGAGAAACACATGTTCGAATACATTTTTTTCGTCATGTTTTTCCTCTTTAAATGATCTTCTCGTGAATTTAACATATGTCTGGTGCAGGTTTGTAACGCTATTTTGCACTGCTAAAGTAGCACGAGGGATGTTTCCAACGTTCTAGGAATTGCTTGTTGATGAATAATACAGAGTTGCTAATGAATAATTCTGTGTACAAGTAAGTCGAAAGTCGTGACATTATTGACCAAAATTAATTCTCAACTTCAATAACCCACGTCATTCATGTCTCTCTGTGAGTATGGGAACATTATTTTAAAGTAGTTAATTTCTAAAACATGGATGACTTGCGATTTTCTTTTTCATGGAACTACGCTTTTCTAAAAGGTCTGAAATTGTTCAACAACACTGAGAAAAATCCGTTCTCCGAACAGCGGTATATTGTGCAAATATACGGAATAATCTTGCTTAGAACAGAAATCATTACAGATCATACGTTATCCATATGCTACATACGCACTGCCATTGGACGTTACATCATGCCGTTGCAGGATATCTGATATCTAACAGTCTTCCTTATATTACATATGTATATGTATTTTACCTGCGCCAGCTATATGTTATACACACCCATTTGTATGTGAGATCCTGACCGCCTATATTGTTTCAAACGGAAAGTACGAACAGATGGAATACTCATATGAAAGTATTCTAAAAGATGTGTTTTCAGTTACACATTTGCTGTACGTTAAGTCCAAAAACTATAGGATTTACAAATGTAACTTACGATTTTACGTACGCCACATAGAACTTTTTTTAGTGAATATTAGAAGAAATATTAGGCTAGACTGTTGACTTTAGAAGTGTAGTTTAATACTAGTTTAATTTGTTTTAAACTAGAAGAATATCCATTCATGACATTCCTCGTGGTGGACGTCGAAATACAACCCGCAAGTGACGTTATTAAACTAATATGCACCTCTTCCAGGACGTTACAATGTAAGCGTTAGCATACACAACTGTTGTTTACTTACTTGCTGAAGTATATGGTACGTTTTTAGTGCCTAAGTTATATGAGAACTGGATCTAAAGTTTAGGGTGAAATCCAAATTACCACAATTCATTTAAGTGTTCCCCACTTAGAACCCAACCCGGGACCATATTAACTAAAGATACGTGTGGAAGACACAATACCATCAAAGAAGGTGTAATATAAGCAAAAGTATATAGATTCGAGATGTGTTGAACGATCTTTTGGCACTCATAAATGTTTTAACTCTTCGGATAGCCTATTTTTAGAACCTGAAGATAAACTAAACAAGCCATATTCTTTTCACTATATTCAAGAGTCGTTAGATTGGTTCGATATTCACTTTGGTAACGTGTTAACAACGTGCTCAATATAAACTTGACTGTTTCATTTCGACTGAAGGTTTATCTGGGTGGCAAACAGATTTGAGATGACAATAAGCTCATTGCGTGTCTAAAAGTGTATAATGATCAATCTCAAGAGATTTACAGATGTGCGTTCCTATCGTGGAAATGGAGGGGAACACGATTGGTTGAAAGGTAGAGCGATTTCATCTTGTACGTATGGTCGCTGGCTCGCTTCCCGGCCAAGTAAGATTATGATGGATAACATCGTATCAGTAGGTTTTCTTCGAGTGCTCCCGTTTCCTCCCATACTCTCATTCCATAAATTTTCCAATTATCTTCATTTGTCTCCCATCTTCCGTCTCCCTTAGCCTAACGGACATAATCGTCGGACGTTAAGATGAAAGATTTCTTCGTGGGGTGTCAGTTGGCGAAACTGTTACAGGTTATTAGTTTTTACAATAAGCGTATTGTTTTGCTCACTGAGTAGTTTAAATCAGATGAAAGATTTAATTCCATTTCCCATTTTTTTCTGTGATTGAAAGAAAAGTTGTGGCAGTGGAGAGAAACAAATTAATCATACTTCATATATGTAGTGCCATTTCCAAAGGATCAAAGGACCAGGACTGAAATTTGGAACTTTCCCTATAGCGGCTAACACTAATATTTTTGGCTCCCTAAAAAAAAGTAATGAAGTTGTTCCCTTTATTAAAATATGAAAAATGTTAAGCCCCTTATAATTTAAAACCTTAATTACTATAGGGAGCCCCAGTTAAATGTTTTAGTAAAGTAGGGACCAAATTACATTACACTTCGTCACTGGAAAATATAATTTCTTCAGTTGATAGGCAGTGTTCGTAGGTTTCCTTAAGAAAATTTCCCTCGACTGACACAAAGTTTCCCCCTTTCTTATCAAATTTTCCCTAGTTTGTTCAGTGACCAATTCCTATGACAGAAGTTATAAGATTAATTTAGCTATATTAAAGGAAGTGTAAGGCGTATTTGTATCGATCATTTCTATTTCTCTTCGTTTTTTTTCGCTTTCCCTAGGTTTTTTTTTTTTTTTTTTTTACAAAAATATAGAAATACATTCGGCCAAGATTGGGTACAAATTATGCTACTTTAAAAAAACACATATATACTATTACTATTGTATTGCTTCATTTCTGAAGAACAAAGAAAAGTTTAAACATTTGTATTGGTCAACTAGTCTCAACGAGAATTTCCCTGAATTTTCACGATTTAATGCAAAAATCTCTTTTTTCCTTTATGCTAAATTTACCTACGAAATTTCCATAGATTATTGAAATTTCCCTCAAACTACGAACACTAATGATAGGTAAACACAGCATTTTAAATTATTTTCAGTTCTTTTGGAAATGGTACGTTGAACTCGTTTCATGTTTCACAAGTTAAGTTGAAGGAATAACGTTTGCCACAACTTAAGGTCTTGAGAAATATATATTATTTTGAAGGTCCGTAGTAGTAGATAGTTTACTGAAATGAACCCAGGTCACAGTTTTTGATTCATTTAAGAAAATGTCTCATGTCGTTGTTATTATTGTTTTTGGCAGGTGGTGAACTTACTCTATGTTTAATTTATATATTCATGTTAATATCATCTTATATGGAGTAGAAAATTTTTATCTTAAAGTGGGTCCCCCGATCGAACGGCAGGGAAATTAAATAGGAGCAATTACTCTTTCTCCATCATAATTCACTTGAACGTGCTACTGATTCCATCTAGAAGATTTCATTTCTCTAGTGCTTACCATTATTGAGCTGCAGAGAACTGTAGCTTATATTTCATTGGCCTTTTTGGTAGCAGTTTACTGTTAACTGAAAGAGAAAAAAAAAAACTGCAAGTATGTTTTGCACTATATTAAAAACTTTTCTATTCCATAAACTAGTATACCGATATTATGACTAAAACTTAATTATAAATTTATTGTTTTGGAAATATCTGAAGATATACTTTGCACATGTAGAACAATGATGATTTCAGAAGCTTTTTTTTTCCGGGTGGAGTATGAATAAAACAGGAGATGAATGTAGTACTGCGGAAATATCGGTAACCTAGGTTCAGTCAGATCAAAGAAATGCCCCGGGACTATATTCACCCTCGGACCAACCCCTGAAATCACCATTGTGAAGGATCTTTGTAAGATTAATTTACATTTTATTTCAAAAATTAATTAATTATCTACGAATAAGATAAATTTGGAATAAGATAATTTTGAAAGTATTTACTAAACTCATGATACCTATCATAGTCTGGGTTCTGGGTGCTCCCGCTTCTTCCCAGTTTTTATCTTCTAGGTCCGCCGCTGGTTAAATATAACCAGTTTAACCAGGGGCGGATCTGGTAGGTAAAATCTGGGGTCAACCACAACCCAGACTGATAGGTATATCATGAGTTTACTATAAACTTTCAAAAATATATAAGTAATATCCTCAATTATTTTTGTCATTCAAAAACCTGCGGGACCTAGGCCCCCCGGCCCCGGGCTAGACCCGCCTCTGAGTTTAACTTTTTGCTGCTCAAGCTACGTTGTGTAAAAAAAAAAAATATTTTCAATAGTTTCGTTTTCGACCACTGATATCAAACTTTACGTTACATTTCTGTTACGTAATTCCTAAAGTTACGTTCCGGTGCTTAGAATTTTTTTATATATGCAATTAAAAAGAATATCGTTGCTAAACTTATATCAAGTTAAATAACCATGAACACATAATATAAATATTAATATACGCACAAATTTCGTAATCCAATCAAAAGATAGTTTTATAGTAGAGAAATGTTCTTACATTTTTTTTATTTATTTATTTTTATTTATTTTTTTTTTTTGCTTTCTTCATGGAAATATAAACAAATTTAAAAGGCAATACCTACAATTAACATGAAAAATAAAAACAAAATTTAATAAACGAGCTAAATCGTCAGTTAAGAGGCTCTATCACGGCGAAACTAAAATATCGCTAATTTTACGATATCTTCAAATACATAAAATATAATCGAAAAGTTGAACAAGAGCTTATTAGACAATATTATTTTACAAGAGATACCGTTATGACGACTCACTTATCTGCATTCAATTTCCAGCCATTTAGAAAATCGGCATTTATTTTCGCGTTTCTAAATGGCAGCAAACGGAAAGCCACTAGGTGACTCGTGATAACGGTACCTCATGCAACATAATATTGTCTAGGACACTGTTGTTCCATATTTCGATTATCGTTTATCTATTTGAAGATATCACATAATTACTGTAAAATTAGCGGAATTTTAATTTCGCAGTGATTAAGCATCTTAAGTAAATTCCACACACAATGATCATAAAACAAATCTCCTAAGGTACTAACATGTAATTATTTCATTAATACAGCAATCAATCAGAGTCGGGCAAGAAAGTTAGTGATATTGACCTATATTTTTATCTTTTAATATTTTTTTCTAGATGTAAGAGAATGTGAGGGAAAATAATAATAATAAAAATGGACATATATTTTGCAATTCGTCTTTCGTGACAGAGAAGAACGAGAACTCATCGAATTGGATGAAGAAGACGGAGAAACCCACGCAAAACTACCATTTAGGTGTGTAATGTTTTTCGATGCTGGTTTCGTGGTTCAAAAATAACAAAAAGAAAAAAAAAAGGCAGAGAGAGAGAGAGAAGAAGAGAGTGAAAACAAAAAAGACAAACGAAAATTAATGTTTTCTTTTTCGTCTTTTATTTTATGGTTTGATTTTCTTTTCTTTTCTTTTCCTTTTTTGAAAGAAAACTCGAAACAATTGATTTCATACCTTATTTTATAACATTCGTTTTGTGCAATGTGCTTCTTCTTATGTTTTTGTCACTTCGGATTGAGATTTAGAGTTTTTGATTTCCTTAGGAGCTCTTGAGATCGCACAAAAGCTCGGTTTCCATTTTTTTTTTCAGAGTAGAAACTGAGATATAAATATCACTGTTAGAATAATACTAGCAGCAATATATGAAAATGAAATGAACTATTTCAGTTTAACGTCCCTTGTTCATTCCACCATTTCATCCGATTCTCATCATCACCATTTTCTTTACGGCATAATTGTGGGGTGTCAACCTGAAAGATTTTATTACATTTTGTGGAGGTTCCGTTAGGGCTTTTTTCCATTTGGGAATCATTTGACATAAATGGTTTGAGAAAGTGGAATCGTATCATAAAGTGCACATGGTTGGTGACTTCTTATACTTTATAGCTTTCTTGTTTGTAGTTTAAAAACTGGTTTAAACCTTAAAAAAGGTATTATGGGATGTGTATTTTCAACCAACCGACACGTAATATTTACATATGTACTAACTTTCCATTTGCATGTTTAAGAATTTTTTGCTTTGTTACCATTTTTGTTAGAAAGAAGTTCCCATGACTTTTAAGATAACCCTCGTATTATTTTCAGTTTAGTACGTATACCAACAGTATTTGGTAGTTTTTACCAATTGTTTTGACCAAATTCACTAAATGCAGGTTTAGTATTTACAACCAAATTATTTAGTTCCATGAACAAACTCTGGATCATTTTAACCAAATTTTTGGTATTCCAAAACCAAATCCTACTTATTTGGTCATTATTTGGTCAAAATTACCAAATGCATATTTGGTACTGGTTACCAAATATTAGGTTCCTGCAACCAAACAAATCGTAACCAAATGATTTCTTGCTGGTGACCAAACGTTTGGTTGGCGCTACATTGACGAAACGATTAGGTCACCAGCACCTATTTTTTGGTCAATCTGACGAAAGCTTTTTTTTTTCGGTGTAGATGTTTAACGAAGGAGATGGAACCTATTATTAAGAGACAGAATTGATTACTATGTAAAACTTCTTGACAGCTCTTACAGTTCTTCCTCTATGAAAATCTGGATCCAGAAGTATAAGTAAATTCAATTACTTCCGGTTTTAATGTAGTGTTGTCGAATGTGATGATATATCTACACTTGAGGCGCTGTATTGATTGTAAAATCCGTTTGTTGGTAACTATTACCATTTCTGTTCTATGATGATAAATTTTAAACCGGAAGTGGTTAAGTTGAACCCCTTCTGGTTTCAATAAAGGATTATCGGGAAACTTGAAACCTATTCTTGTCAAGCTGAATCAATTGCAAAAAAAGCTCGATATATCTTATCGTTTTTGTTACATACAAATCAGTATTGAAACAGGAAGCAGTAGCAAATTTGAACCACTTCCGGTTTTAATAAAGTGATATCGGTAGTCATATTATGTTGCCTTCAGACGCCGATTTGTTTGTAAATAAACGCTCCTTGCTGTGTGTTACACTATGCGTTATATGGAGATAAATGTTAAAACTGAAAGTTACTAATTTTAGGCACTTCCGGTTTTGATAGAGCTTCAAAGAAGAAGATGGATTATATTCTAGCAACTATCAATCGATTGTAGAAAACCGCTTCTTGATATATTTTTAAATATATTAATGTGTGGAATTATGTATTGAAACCGAAAAATAATTATAAATATGGACCACTTTCGGTTTCGGAAGATGTGGATAGTCGTGATATGTTGTCTTGAAACTCTGAATTGTTTACAAAAAAGCTCTTTTCGCTATGTGTTAAAATTCTCTTCCTATGGCGATAAACGTTGAAACCGGTATTTAAATCGGAATTAATAGAAAATTTGAACCAATGTAGGTGTTGGTAGAGTGTTTTGGATAGTCATTGTATGTTACCTTTAGACGCTGAATCGTTTACAAAAAAAAAAAAAAAAAAAAAGCGCTTCTTACTACTTGTTACCGTTTTTGCTCTATGACGATGAAACGGCTAACTTGAACCACTAAAAGATTAGATAGAAGCTATTCTTTGAATGCTGAATCGATTACAATAAACTGCTTCTTGGTATCTCTTACCGTTTTTGCTCTGATACTTGTTATTCAGACAGACGGACAGACGAACGGACAAAACCATTTTATAGTGCTTCCAACACGTATGCATACCATAGTGCGGAAGTCTGAATAAATGGATTCAGAAATGTAGCTGAATAATATAGTGGCCGGGACAAGTGTCTATAGTAATTAAAGTGTGGACTCGAAGGACGGCTTGAAGATCTATTTGTATGCAAGATCTATTTTAGGGCAAAATATACAAATGATTGACAAATGATTGCTGTTCTCTGCCTTAAAATAGCTTCATTTTGATTCTTTCATCTTCCTGGGTTACGGCATACATTGGCATCTAGCCACCAACTTACTTTACATTGGGAGAAACAACAATCGCACCTCCTGTACTCATCCTGTAAACATAAAGCACTTGCTTCTCAAAACGTTGACTACAAGCTGTCTATCTAAGAGATAAATATTTATTTCTCCAGTACGACATGTACGAGCAAATGATAGACGTCCTATCTCTTGTATGGACACTCCTTTGCGCGTTATCACCAAAGCCGAATTTTATTAGCGAAAAAAGAAAAAAAATAGCCCATTTGTGGTCATGTAGGAACGCGCTTGCTTTCTGTAGGTAGAACCCTGTGTTCGATTCTCGGTGGAGTCTTACCCTCTAATACAAATTCAAGCAATATTTTTATCTTAATTCAAGTTTTACATGAGTAAACATATTGATTGATTGGTTGATTTTTATCTACAGTTTTTGTCGGCAGCGAAGCTATATAAGAAGAGACCTATACTTTAAAGTGGGGCCTGAAACACTGAAGTGTATTCGACGCGTTCTTGCAGAAAATTGAACCAAGAAACTTGTTTATCAAAGATATATATCCTACCCACTAAGCCAGCAACAAGACCTATATGCTATAAGTTCTTATTTAGTATGTTATATACATGGTGTTTCAAAACAACACTAACAATGTTTGGAAGATGATTCGTGACACCAAGATAAGACAAAACGTATAGACCATCCTGGGTGCACAAATGCTTCCTTTCGGAGATATAGGCTCCCGAAAACATGAAAAAATGAACTTTAAAGACCCATAATTCCAAAACTATGGGACCTACCGTGGTCGGATCAAGACTTCACTTAGTAACTAATATGTGCCCTATCCAAAAATACACGGTTCAGAATCCTAAGATACTCACGAAGCAATTTTTATAGAGGGAGTTTGGCTACCTTTATATAATTTGAGTACTCTCCAACTGCCTCTATAAAAATTGTTGCGGAAGTACCGCAGGATTCTGAAACATGGATATTTGGATAGGGTACATACTAGTTCCTAAGTGAAGTCTCAACCCGACCATAGTAGGTCCTATAGTTTTGGACCTATGGACCTTTAAAGTTCATTTTTTTTTGGAAGCGTGTGACTCCGAAAGGAAGCATTTGTGCACCCAGGATGGTCTATACTTTTTCTCTTATCTTGATGTAAGGAATCGTTTCCCAAACTTTGTCGGTGAAGTTTTGAAACACCCTGTATTTATATCCTTAGTATCAAGAATGAGCTCAGTAAGGTTGCTAGTTTAATTTGAAGTCATATTGCATTCTACGTGGGATAGAAGTGAGCATACCATTATAAAACTGTGTGGGTGTAGCCTGAGTATTATTTCCAGTATGCTTTAGGCTATCAAATTGCTAATCCAATAACAATGTCACTCCGATGCTTGGTTTATAATTGTTATTGATGATATTGCATAGTATAATGCATCTATTGTAATTTATTCGTGATCTGGAGAATTTATTGATGGATGCAGACTACTGCTAGAGGGAGAGGGAGCAATAATGAATAACAGTAAGGATGGGGCGCTAGAGGCAAACTGATTTGCAGTTAATATATTAGTGTAGCAATCCTCTATGCTACAGGCTCTATGGCAGAATGCTTTGATATAATTATATTTAGAAATAAGTAAAATCAGACCAGCTAACGTCGATTAAAATACGAGGCTGGATCAAAAAGTAATGCCTCATTTACCATAATTTTGTTTTAATTACAGCTACGGAACTATTTATGCATGATATTATAGAGGTAACCTAACTCTACTACTGTAGTTTCTTCTTTTTCAGATTGACTGATTAGAACTATGGTACTGAAGCTAAAAGAAAGAATCGTCATTGAATTTCTGGCAAATGAAAGTTGTACAGATAAAGAAAACTATATTCGCTTGAAAATTTTTTAAGGGGACGCAGTAATGGACGTTGGGTAAAAAAGATTAGAAACAAAGGAACATAAATTGCTGATAAACCGATAAGCAGCCGGCCAACAATATCAGTCAGAGATGAAAATCGAGAACGTGCTGATGAATTGTTTCGAAGAGACAAGCACATTACAGTCCAGAATGTTGCTGATGCATTGAACGTCTCGTATGACTTTGCCTAAGGAATAATTGCGAACTTGGGATATCAAAAACTTCCAGTTTCTATGACTTGGATAAAGTTAAAACGGCTTTAAAATCATGAGTCAAGAAGCAAACACCTCAATTTTTCTAAAATACTTTAGATGTTTGTGTTTGACGATGGAGCAAATATGTTCAAAATCATATAGACTGTATGAACGGTAGTTTTCTGTAGAGGACAGTTCAGGATACCATCTGTAATACCTTTTGTTGCTATTTAAATATATATTCATTAATATATATTTTTGTGTGCCAGAGGAAGCATTACGTTTTGATCCACACTCTTATATGGAAAAATAATATTATACTTCAAAGAAATCGATTATTAAAGTAACATTGAAGTTTTGCAATTGGTAAGAGAGTTTTTGTATAATTTTAAGTTTTTATTTTCACATTTTAGTCTTCTATAAACTATCCTATAAATAAGTGTCAAAAGTCTTATGGTACGAAAAGAAACAATAAATGCGTTCAGTACAGCGACACCTAGCATATTCATAACAGTAGATTATGGTACGAAAAGAAACAATAAATGCGTTCAGTTTAAGCAATTCATAACAGTAAATTATGGTACGAAAAGAAACAATAAACGAGTTCAGTATAGCGACACCTAGCGTATTCATAACGGTAGATTATGGTACGAAAAGAAACAATAAACGCGTTCAGTATAGCGACACCTAGCGTATTCATAACAGAAGATTATGGTACGAAAAAAAACAATTAACGCGTTCAGTACAGCGACAACTAGCATATTCATAAAGTAGATTATGGTACGAAAAGAAACAATAAACGAGTTCAGTATAGCGACACCTAGCATATTCATAAAGAAGGCGAGCAGCCATCTTCTTGTATGTCTTTTGCAAAAGTATTGTTGTAGTAATCGATTCACTAGATCTACACCGCCATTATTTTCACTGTAATACTTTATAATTTCCGGTTTGGTTTCTTTTTGGAATGATTTTCATGAATTTTTGCATCACTGCGCATGCTGCTGATGAGTACAACACTCCTGTTCTTCTTTCGGTACATAACCAATTATTGTAATGCTGTTACAAAATGCAGATCGAGACGAAAAAATTTCTTTCTTATTTGACGCAGTCATTACGGGAGGCTTTCGTATTCGTCAATATTCGTATTCGTAAAAATATTCGTCAAATGTATAGCCAGACTTAGCGTCACAGAGCCAAAACATTTTTGTACCATATTATGCTGACGTTTAGTCATGTAATGAATAAACGGACATCTAGCTCTAAATGGGATGAATTGTTCATCGATTGTCAGTGACATACGACAGATTTGCAATTATGAAAGACACGGTTCCATACTAGTATACAATATGCATATTTTTTAGTTCTTCCGGAATTCTTGATTTCTTTTATCATATAGCCGTTAAGAATTGAGTATAGTTTTAAACCTATTCAAAGCATTGTAACACTATAATGAGATTTGAGTCCGAACTTTGAAACAGTTTTACAACAGAAACATTTCAATTTTTTTGCATCACCTACTAACAGTAACAGTGCAAACAAAGCCAACATTTCATCTCTCACCATTTCCTTCCACTTCTCTTGCAGTTCGGTTATCTTGTAAATTCGAGCATAACACAATTTATTTCAACATGTCAGATGTAAGGTACAAATCTAGTGTTGATCGAGGCGAACCGGTAAATGTTCGTTGATCTAGCCCGGAAGTTGCTCGTACAATATTATGAGACCTGGTTTGCGAAATCTTTAGCGTAGTAAGAGTCCACACATTCCCATCTCTTCAACATAACTTTCCACTTCCGATATTTAAAGGTGTATTATCGTTTGTGCTTTACTCTCAGGACTCCTTACTTTGACTAACACTTACTTTTCTATCACATTCTTGCAGGATTTATATCTTTCCCAGTATACGCATTAGGGTGATGACTTTTTGATTTTTTTTTCTCAAAAATTATTTCCTGTAGCACGAATGAATGAACTTTTGTCTAATCATGACTAAAATGACGTTTATTCCATTGAAATATTGAAAAAGGTCACGCACAAACCACTTTGAAATGTAACGTTGACTATTTCAGCATTATTATTATTATTATTATTATTATTATTATTATTATTATTATTATTATTATTATTATTATTATTATTATTATTATTATTATTATTATTGATTACAAGCTGACCCTTTATGGATCAGTCTGGTGACGAAGCGAGTTTAATAGGTACCAAAAGTGGAAATAAAATTGAGATATACATATCCAGAGTTTATTATTATAATTGAGCATATAATATTTTATTAGTACCTGCCTTTTTTTTATTTTGTGTAATTGTTTGCTCGTATTAGCTTGTTTTTAAACAACAAAACTCAATAACAATATGAAAACTTAGTAACAATTTCTTTAATTTGTTACGTATTTAATATATACGTTAATGCCTTTTCTTTATGAAAAAATGAAATGAAATCTTTGAGTTTTACGTCCCACGCCTATGCCGGTTAGGCTAAAGGAGACGGTGATGATGAGTAATGAATGAAATGGTGGAATGAAGAAAGTGGGAGGAAACGGGAGAACCCCGAGAAAACCCGGGGGATGGGATCGGTGGACACGGTGTTTGTCCACCACAAAGTTCACTTGGCGGGGGATGGGATCGAACCCGGGACCCCAAGCACCAGAGGTGAACGCTCTACTACTGAGCCACCGTGGCCTTCCTTTTCTATTTGAGTTCCTGAGTAGAAGACAACATGTAGTTTAAGAAGAGCTTTAAAAAAACACGGAGAAGAAGGAAACCTGGACAAAACTCCCTTTAGTTTCAAGCGCCATCAAGAGGAGGCAACGCGGCAATTTATGAAGCTCCCTTGAGTAAACGGGGTGGCATACCCCTGAAAAACCACATCATTGGACGCTTCAAATTTCTTGAGCCGAAGAACGGTAACCCTATGGAGCAAAACATTGAACTTCCTGCATGTATCTATCAAGCCATTTGTGGAAAATTACTCTCAATGATTGTACTTGTTGGATGTGGTAGTTTGCAATATAACTCTCAATATGTCATAATTACCTTGTAGAAATTGAAATAATGTGGCATAAGGTTCATGTTCTGTTGTGGGATTGCACAGTGCTAAATAGCAGGTCACACTTGTCAATAAAAAGTAAACTCTGTTTTCATTCAACTGCAAGAGTTGTCCATGTGTTTGGAAAAGTTTCAAGAAAACTTGCTGAGAGAAAGCAGTGCCAACTGTTGACATATATATTTTCGAAATTTTTAAAATTCAAATAAGTAAAAACATTAAACTACTAACAGGAATAGGGGTTTGCTAAGATACCAAAGTACAAACACGAGAAAAGTTAAATAAACGAATCGTGTCATTTATATAAAAATAAGCCTTAAAATTATTCAATGCTGGTATATAAGTTTCGAAGAAGTGATACAATATGTCCCAGAGTTTTGATCCTGAAAAAGAACATTAAATGGGTTTTAATAAAAATACGAATCAAAATGTAAAGGAGCCTGTGAGTCCCCTATTGTGCTTTTAAGGGTTAATGGATCACCATCAGTTTTGGCCAGGATGTAGGGGCAAGACCGTATCTAGGGTTGCCCAAGGGGTCTAAGTCCCCTGAAGTTTTCAGTTTTTTTGTTAGTATGTATATATGAATGTAAAGTGAACTCAAATCAGTCTTACCCAGCCCCCGCCAAGTGAACTTTGTGGTGGACAAACACCGTGTGCGTGGGTTTTCTCGGGGTTCTCCCGTTTCCTCCCACTTTCTTCATTCCACCATTTCATTCATTTCTCATCTTCACCGTCTCCTTTAGCCTAACCGGCATAACCGTGGGACGTAAAACTCAAAAATTTCATTTCATTTTTTCATTTTCAAATCAGTCTTACTAATATCTTGCTCCTCTTCCTGTCTTAACACAATACCCAATAAAAAAAAAATATACACCTGCAATATCCAATGGAGTCATTTTGACTTTCTCGACAATTTGGAGATTTCGGGTAGGCTTTTTGTCCTTGATTGTCTATAGTACCGGTACGTGCACACAAGTTACTACGAATATGTTCATTCACACTATATTGATATATGGTTCTTTGTATATATAATTTTGATTTTTGACTACATACTTTATAAAATTTGTCAACAAATGTATGATATACTAGCAGCGTTCACCCCGCTTCGCTGGGGTCACCCCGGAACGCAATAAACTTTGTTACTTAGATAATTTTTACTTTTTCGCTTTCAAGTGATATGATAAAAACCATAGAAGATTGGAGTAAATGTTAACATTATATCGCCTGTCATTTATGTTAACCCGCCGAGTGACACGGTCATGTGGGTTGCATATAAATACGGTTAGATTTAGCTATGATGAGCTAACAAAGGATTTGTACGTTATGGACACTTGAATGGTCAATTATCTCAAGACACTGGTAATTGAAAATTAAAGTGATATGATAAAAACCATCTAGGGTCCAAATCTTAATAACCCCCCAAAAATGAAAGAAATTGCTTCAGCCGTATTAGCGTGATGAGCTAACAAAGGATTTGTACGTTCTCCTTTATATATATAGATTGACCTTTCGATAAAAATATAAACAAATGCGAACATCAAAACAACTTCACGTGTTATTATTAATCATTGTGATACATTTGAGTTGGGACATAAAGAAGTTCTTCGCAGACCATTTCGCATCTAATAATAATTTAACAATGAAACTAAGTCTTATTCACTTCATTTACCAAAAAAATTTTCTTACATGCGGGCACTGAATCTCATTTGCTGTGAAGAAAAGTAATTCTAGATGAAGGTAAAGAACCTCACTTCCTGAACGAACCAATATTTAATGAAACTTTTCACCGAGCAGTGCATCACACAACAAAAACGCACACCTGTTGGAATACTTTGACAGTATAGTCTATACGTAGTTTCTGTACCTTTCTCTACTCACGAAGCACTAGTATTGCGCACGAGACGAAACGAGAAGGACGCTATGTGACGAGACGAACTTTTGGTAACGAAATATAGAACGAGACAGAGCTCGTCGAGTAAATATAGGGCTCTTCCAATAGACATAAATATAGTTTTCGAGACGAGTCGCCAATTTTAGGACACCTTTTTTTTTTTTTTTAGACAAAACAGTTCTAAATCTCCTCTCGTTGTCAATACTACAAATCTCACACACATACATTGAACGTTTCAGCTTTACTTTCCGTATACAGACTTCTTAAATTGTAAAAAAAAAAAATCCTTTAGTGCTATTACCTTTTACAAGACACTTCATCATGAAATACTTACAATTGTTCCCGGTTCTTTCTCTTCGGCATTTTGTTGTAAAAGTACTCTAGACACCATATTTACCTGTGCCAATTTTTGTCGCTAGAAAGGTTTTCCACTGTCACTTCATAACACAGGACCAAAACGTTTGGCTGCTAAATTCAGAGAGCCTTATACAGAGTGGTTTTCTAGTGTTGTATTAACAGCTTGGCGAACGCGTGACGCTTTGCTAGATATTTAGAAACAAGTTTGTGAAGTTGACAACGATTGGGAGAAACCTAGGTAAGAAACATGTATTCTATCTTATATTGATATTCTCAATGTGTTTAGACAACCCTGGTGACAAGTCGTGGCTGACCTTCTTTGATATAAATGGTTGTTAACTCCACGAACGTGTTTCTAAATACGAAATTAGCATCACGTGTTAGTCAAACTGTTAATACGCTGCTAGAAACGACTCTGTATAGGGCACAGAGTGATTAAAAAGTGAATGAACATCCCACGTTATAGTGTCTATTTGCACTGAATATTTCTTCGTTATCTGGTTGACAATGTCAACATCTTTTGTGCCATAGTAACATTTCAATGTATCTGAAGTTCTTTCTTTTTTTACTGCTCGAAGTTACAACATGTGAATGCATTATGCCGAAGATCAGCGAATCCTTCCTCACAATCCCTTGGTACATTGACAGTGTTATTCCAACGTGTTTGTAAAGTACAGCGGAACACAAGTCAATTTTGATCACATTCAGAACTGTAGAACCTCGTCCTATGCGATTACTTACAGACGCAACAAGGCTGGTGGATTACTTTCTAGGTTCCTTTGCGAGATCAGTGGAAGATAAAAAGTTGTCGATAGTCACATATTGATCATTCTCAAATTATAGGGGTATCAGTTGTCTCATTAGAGAGTGTAGTGACTTTTCACTGTCTCATGCTTTGTGTTTTCCCACGTACTGAAATTGATGCGTTACGTACTTAGTTTCATTGTCTACTGCAATAAAATATATGAGAACATTTTGCCTTACTTCTTGGAAACAACTGTTCATCACTTGACAAGAAGATGAAGAAGACTCACATAAATAGCAGTGTCGTACGCAAAAAATTTTCTTGACCAAGATTTTTTGAAAAAGTTAAATATATTTATTAAGATATACAAAAATCCGGAAGATGTGCGATGGCTCAGTGGTAGAGGGCTCACCTATTGATCCTTAATTCCTTGTTCAATCCCAGTCCCCATTAAGTAGGGTTTGTGGTGAACTCGTTTGTCGATTTCCTCAGGATTTTCTGTTTCCTTACGCTTTCATTATTTCCTCACTATCATCCATCTTCTCACCACTGTCTCTCATCCTCAATGCATAATCATAGGACGTTAAACCTCTTTTTTTTCTTTTTTTTTTTAAAAAAAGAAAAACTCTGAAACTATATGATCCTTTGCTTGAGCAAGGGCAATGTGAATCCCTTTCTGTCCCTACTTATATTCTGTAAACACTAGTGGTGAACAGTAAGTTTTGCCTTGAGTTTTGTCTTCTCTCCGATTGCCATTTTCATTCCATTAAATATTTCCTTATCATTCTATTTCAGTGACCACATATCCTAAGAGCACTATCGGTAACAATGAAACATCAACTTCTCCTTATAATACATGTAAAATGTTTTGTAAATCAGTGGCGGATCTACAATGTAAAAACTGGGGGCTAGCTAGAACCCAGACTGTGATAGGTATATCATGAGTTTAATATAAACTTTCAAAAATATATAAATAAGAGCTTAAAATATTTTTCCCATTCAAAAAACCTGCAGGGCTAAGATCCCCGATCTCGCACTAGAGAAGACACTGGTGTAAATTAATATGTTATATTTTCGCAGTTGGCGATAGTGGAATTAATATCTACTACTTCTTATTTTTTCTACAACGCTAAGAGCGGAGGATGTGTCTTCTTCCTCTCTACGATCCGGCTGAAAAGGAAAATTTCTAAGCTCATAAGCTACAATTATTTTTCAAATTTTTAAGTTTTCGCTATACAGAACAAAAAGTAAGAACTGAAGATCGGGAACAATGTTGTCTTTTATGATGAAAATAAGAGAAGTTGAGCTACTTGTGCGTTGCACTTGAAATTCTAGAGGGTTTAATAGATGTACCTGTAATATTCATAACAGTTACAAATCTGGTTGTAACTTTCTTAAAATTGAGTTATGAAAATATAATCGAAACGGCAGAAAACAGTCGAATAAAGATACAAAATTTCCTTCCTTAATGCTTGGCTTTTCACTCCTTAAAGAAGATTTTACTCCCTTATCCATGTATTTTGGTGTTCTTCACTAGCAGAGATATAGTAAAAGAAAAGAAGTTTAAAGACATTGTTATTTTTATTTTCCTTTTTGTAGGGGTCAAAATTCTACTGGGAGTTTTGTTATGACGCACAAGGGAACATTACTATCCTTTTTCTGTATGGTTGAGGGCTTGTACAGCCGCAAGCCACAAGTTCTCTCGGTTTCTCTTCAAAAACAGAACACTCCTACTTGCAAAGCACATGCAACTACCCTTTTAACCCTACGCTTACACACACACACGAAGTAAGCTAACACTCATAAGCTAGCTTTAGGAAAACCTCAAGTGTATGCCCCAAAGGAAATTTTAAGAACCAAAAACCCCTCAAAGAGTAGTGGAACGAAAATTGCGATTGTCTTTTCTCCTTAGTTACTTTTACAGATGTTGTAACGGTTTATGTGGTTAAGGGTGGAAAGGGGAGATTCATAAGGGTCCCTCAAGAGCCTGAAGTATAAGAGGTAAAATTTCCCTTTTTCTCTAGTCCTCTTCATGTCATTAAAAGCATTCTTTAGGGGCTTTTATTTTATCTTCCAAGATGCCAGCTAATTTTCCTTCCGTTCTTTTTGAATCTTAGCATTAGATGTATCTTTTTTTCTTTTAAAGTAACAACAAAAATTGCAGTATACTTACTTATTGAGGTTGTTCAATATGATCGTGTATTCCCTTTGATTTAATTATTGCACCACTGATTTATTAGGAAATTCTTTTAACAATTGTAACTAAGAGATGAAAGGAGATCAGTATGATGATATTTGAAATCTTTATGAAGGTATGCATGTATATCTAAACGCGTCCACGGGATGTACTACGTACGGTAGCGTTCACCTGTCCCGGAAGATTTAGATTCGCAGTGAAAACTTGAAGGATAATTAAATACCAACGACATTATTTGAATAGGATATGCCTGTCATTGGATATTATAACGCGAAGAATTATGATTATAACGCGAAGAATTCATAAATATTCTTGAGGGATCTCGCAGGAAGCCCAGATTTATTTGGACATAAGCGGACTTTTAAATTTCCACAGAATCTTAAATGACAAAAATGTGACATCCGTGCACATTCGGATATCCCGAAACCATGGATAATGGAAACCATGGAAGTATTAGAGAGTATACGAACCTAAAATATTTATCAGCACTTTAAATTCATGAAAAAACGAACCTGTAAGTGGGTGTACTGAGAAAAATCCGTTATCCGAACGGCGGTATATTACACAGATATACGGAATCCTCTTGCTTACTACAGAAATCAGTAGGAGCATACGTTATCCATATACTACATAAGCACTGCCCTTACGTAGATGTTATACGTAGTATTATGACGTTGCAGGATGTCTGACATCTAACACGCTTCCTATATTACATGCATATACATATGTTACATTAGTCAGCTATATGTTATATACGTCCATTTATATGTGAGATCTTGTCTGCATATTTTGTTTCATACGGAAAGTTCTTATAGATGAAACACTTATACGGAATGTATTATAAAACATGCGTTTTCACTTATGTGTTTGCTGCACGTTGTCGAAAAATTGAAGGATTTACACATGTAACATACATTTTTACGTACGCTACATACGATTGTTTCTCAGAGTGGGTAACGTTAAACTTTTCAAAATAGTGAAGCGTATACCAAACAAAAACAATCCAGAACTAAAGTCCCATCGATATTCAATTAACATGTCTGTGCAGCTTGATATGGTTTAGTGTCTCAACAAAGACAATATTCTCGTTACATGTATTTTCTCATTTATATACGTATATCTCGACATTTACAGTTTCATAACTTTCAGAATATTCTCCCTTCTATGTTCGAAATGAGTGGATGCTCTTATTTTGCTCATTTCTTCAGCAACTTTACTCGTGATTAAAAGTTTATTGGCTCATAAGAATATAGTTTCTTTTGTATCTTAACCAAATATAAATTCTTCACTTCCATAATTCAACGAACTTGCATTAGTCCATATTGAAGCAATATTGTTAAGAATGACGCAGTGTATAGTAGGGTGCCTTATGAATAATACCAGACCTGTAATCGTTGTTGAAAGTGATTGTGATCAAAATGGCAAGCCATTATTCTAGGTGAGATCGCAAACATGGGTGAGATTAGATCTTGCATGACGATGATACTACATAGCAACCTGAGAAAACATAAAACATGTTTTAGTAACATGACACAACTGATACAACTTTTGTATGCTGCTGACTTTATCTAACTTAATATCGGTACTATGGAAACATAATTGTAGACTATGTTACCAAAATTTTAGAAAGCCTTTAAATAGAAAGATACTTAACGGATAAAATCACATTGAAATATTTATCTCAGGCCTGTAGCCAGGGTACTGAGATAGAGGAGGCAGAGATCATGTTTGAACGGCTGACTTGAGTTAACCTCTCGTACATAGGAGCTACATTTCAACAAACAATTGAAAGCTTAGGGGTTCTGAAGGAAGCCTCAGGAGTTCAGTCCTCTTGCCACACCCTAGCTACGTGTCACATGTGTCCACAGAAAACTGTTGTTGTTATTACATATTTTCTCATTATTCTCTGTAGTATGATCCAAGAACAATATGTTATTTATCTTGTGTGCTCAATGTCCCTTATTATTCCGTTCAGTGAAAGTTTGCTCCATACCTCCTACTTCATGACTGTATGAACTGTTCGGATAATGAATAACGAACCCGCATAGTTTGGATGGAATTTTCCAGACTTTCGGTAAACTGAGTACAACAACAAACTAATTAAGATACCTGTCACTTTTTGATTATTTGACATTAAAAGCTTCTTATGAATTTATATCAAATGTTTAGAAAACTATACGCTCTTGTTATGCACCATTCATACAAAACATGAAACTTATTTCTCATCGAACAGCTTCTATCGACACATAAACTTAACCGAAGGCTCTATTTATAAAGTTGCCGTTCGTTAAAACTCACATACCCCATATCCTGTTCCCATCTCATCTGCCCCTGAGCAAATTCCCCTCCTGCAAAATCTTTTCTGATTTTACCTTATTAATTAAGAGTCAATCGGAAACTAATGAAGAAGTACATGCAGTTACAAAATGAGATTTTAACTCAATAAATAACCACAATGCCGGAAAACCTAAACTTGAAGCATAGGCGCCAACTACGAGGGTGCTCCGGGCCTCAAGCCCCCATTGGAGATATTTAATGGGTGCTGACCACCCACTGAATTTTAGCTTGTAATTAACTTCGAAATTACACTTTCATGCGGTAAATAATAAAAAGAAACTATACTGTATGCTATGGGATGAATATGTGTTGAATGATCATTTATCAATACCTATTTTAAACTCTTCAGGTTTAGGTTTTTCGAGGATCGAGTGATATAACATTACAACGATAATATTAATCCAATGTAAAATGCTTTACGTAAATCACAAGCCAGTTGAATCATTTTCTGTTTTCATTCAAACTATCATAAAATGTTCTAAAAGTTTGACTATAATCATTATTATGTTAGTAATTTTCTATTTCCTTATTTTGGCAATCTTGCTAAACACGTGTGAAATTCACAAATAAAATCTTAATGTTTAGGAATTATTTTCAATACAAAGTTTAGGAAATCTGCTTTTTTTAACACTTTGCAAGTTAAAAATAATTTCACGGTTCAATTTATTTGAGCAGCTATGGATAGTGTTTCTTTCTTCTCAGGAAGAATTTGGGAACCATTGGTCTATTGGATCTACTGGAAAAAGATAATAGGAAGAATATGGAATGTTAGTGCAAATGCATGAGTACCCATTAAGAAACATGAGAGTCAGCGCCTATGAATTGAAGGATTTCCAGATATTTATAGCTTGTACATGTTCGTTTTTGCATTTACTTCTAACATAAATAATCCAATAACCGTGTCATCATAGCAATAAATACAAGAATAGAGGTTCTGTGAAGAGATAGATATCTAATCATGTTACCTTGAATGCAATTAAAGAAATTAACTCCATGAGTTAAAAAAGCCTATGATTTACAATTTCAAAAGCAAAATCATCACTATAGATAATCATACTCTGCAGCAATTCTTTATACAGTATTTTGAAAGGTAATTGAATATATATAAGATATTCATATCATATATAATTCTTTATCCTCATCCTTAACGTACTTGTAAGTTATTCGTAAAGATACTTCTTGGCCAGAATGTGTAAACCCTGCAAGATAAACCATTTACAATTTACCAAAGTAGTCTAAAAATTAGTAGGTACTTACAGACTACAATTGATAATATATTTAATTTGACTTAACATAGTATCATGACACTACGAATGCACTATTTTATTTGGTGACCTTCTGCTATGTTCCTGTAACACCAGAATCCCGACCCCATAGAACGTTTGTGGTTTCTTGGCTAAAAATTGTGATGTGTGGTTTTAACAGGCCGCTTTCGAAACTAATTTAACATCATCTAGAAAATTTTCCAGATACCAAACTAAACGATAGTGTAATACTGCCAGGTCCAGAATATACGGTGCATACCTAAAAACTTTCCATTGCCAGATATTGTGTAACAATCATTTTAATCGAATGAAACAATAAAAGGTCCTCACAAGGGAACATCTTATATTGATAGTAGCATTGTCCAATCAAACCATGCGCAATCGATAGAGGAGTAAAGAAAAGTGAGAAATCCAAAGTTTTACATGCCGACATCCAGAAACACAGGAGATAAAGAGGAAAGAAGGATCTAGAATCATATGAAGATAGCAATGCAAAATATATATACTGACACAGAAAGAACTTCAAAATGATTACCGTAATATGTATTCGTAATCTGTACCCGTTATTTTTGCTTTCGATTTTAGTTACTATTGCAATTATTCGATATATATTTAGAATATATGTTATCTCCATTTAAGGTATATATGTATCATAGAGAAGTTCGAATAATTTCATTAATTTTATCGACCATGTCTTTCTATTCAATGTGCAGATTGATATATTGAAATATTACACATTCGAATTTTTGTTTTGAATTATAGTTTTAGAACTGCAATATTGTTCGAATTCATTTAATTAGAATCAAAAACAATAACTGATAACTATGAAACATAGTATAGCTTTATCTTTTATAAGTTGTCATAATATATATAGTAGATATTGAGTTGTTATACTATCGGAATTGCAACATGGTACGACATTATAATTCCGTAAGAAATCTAAAGTTTACTTGAATTTAATTCACTGTCTTACATTATGTAATAGACGTCAAGGAACATATCTATTATATAAAATTTAAAGCGTCTGGGTTTGTTACTTAATAACTCTTGAACTACCCGTCTGATGTCGATGAAAGTTTCAACATTACTGAGGTTAGAGCCTGGAATGTCTTTTATTATTTTAGTTTGACAGTGTAACGTAAGAGTGGGGAGGAGAAATATATTTTAAAATGATAGAAAATAATCTATATATAGTGTCGAAACCATAGTTTTCGGGGTCGCTAAAACGAACAGTGACACTTTCGATGCCGTTTATATCAAAATTCAGTCCCATTTCCCTTTATGTACAAAATGAAATTATTTTTTCTGTGAAAAGAATAGGAAATCTGGTAGTATCTTTTATATACCTAAGTATCTTATACTGTAGCCACTTTTTAATGTATAATTCAGCAAACGACGGGAGACTCTTTTCATGTGAAACATATTTTAAGCTTTCTTATCGAGTACGTTTTCCCTGTAACTATAAATATAGTTATTTGTTTCAGCCTTGATTCTTTTGTATTATCTAAATGAATGGAAGATATACTTGTAATTTACGAACGATAGCTCAAGTAGTTATTTTTAGTATTTAATAATGATGATAATTGAAAATCTTGTGCAAAGAAAGAAATATTATTAAAATCATATTCAACGAATGTATGTGTTTGTGGAGCAGGATGATCATTCATGTTCATTGTACTCGCAGGTATGTTTGTTAGTAATTGGGATAAACTTTCCACGATAGATATTTCGATTGCTTTTACTGCTTAGTTGAGGGTCATAATAGAAGTTTACTTGTAGTCAATAAAATATCCACACAATAACTACTGTAATTATGATTTATTCTTTGTTTTGTATGTTCAGCAAAGTTAGAGAGCGTGTGTTCATCGTGTCAAGCACATTTTCCGATCGTTGTTTTCTAGATACAGTGATGATCTCAGAAGGTGGTCCGTGGAATTTCTCCTGGAACATAGGAAATTCCCTCCAGGGCAAATCTCTAATCGCGTTCGATAATTTGAAAAGTATTTTCGCAGCACTACTTTAATCCTCTGTGTATTGAAATCTCCCAGGGAAAAATCATCTGAAATCATCACTTTCCAGATGCAGCTTTTTTCTTAGATCTAGAACACTTGCACCTTACTAAAGAACTTCCATTGAACAACATAGTCATATGTGAATAAACGTAAACACATGCAGTGCAATAAAAGGAGACACCCTTGCAATTTGCGTCACTAATGTCAGTACCTTTTATGAGCCTCCTCGTTGTATTACCTTCTTGGTTAGAGCTACTTTTGATATTGGCATCATTGATGTAAAAATCTGGTATAAATTTTCTATTTGTTTCCTTCTTCGTTCATATTTCTATTGTTTATGTCTCTGTACCAGTGTATTTAAAATTTCATCTCTTGTACAGAACTGCTATTCAGTCTACTACTTCTTTAAATACAATAAATATTAAAAAATAAAAACTACAAATTATTGCAAATAGCTAATTAATTGATCTAGTAACAGTTTTCAGACCTTTCCTTATAGCACTGAAATATGGATACTCGGTGTATGACATCACAGTGGTCAGACTTAATAATTGTCGGTCATTTACATTTCTGCACTGTACGAAAAGTCTTGGATACAACTATTAGTTCACTTTACTGTTGCTAAGCAGGCATTCAATAGGAAAAGAGGATTGCTATCATTAAGAAATGTTTCGTTGGACGTTCGAAAACGATTTATTAACGTAAGGAGCGTGGATTTATTAACGGATTCGTAAGACTCAGATATGGAGCGTGGCTCTTTACGAATCAGAGACATGGACATTGAGAAAAGCTGAAATATTGAAGCTGGAAGCATTTGAAATGTGGTGTTGCTGCAGAATGCTGCGCATATCATCGACCGAAAGAAAAAGGATTTAAAACGTACATAAGAAATCTAATGAAGGGCGACATATCATCAGGATAATAAAAAACGAAGAAACAACATGCTTGGCCATCTTATTCGGCACTCCGATTGGTTGAGTTGATTTTGAGTTTAACATCCCTTTAGGCAGCGAGGCTATATGAGACAAGATCTATTAATTAACGTGGAATCCGAACCATGTGAGCTCTCGCCTGGAATCGAACCCGGGCATGTACACGCCAAAGGCATGTACACTAACCGTTTAGCCACAAAAGAGTTCCACTATTCTAATTCGATCACCGTGTTGATAGAGAGAAAGATAGAAGGGAAACCAGGAAGAGGAAGACCAAGGTTAGAATATCTAAATGCAGTTACGAAGAAGAGACCTTATCAAAGTATAAAACAGCTCTCCCAATGGAGAGAAAAGTTTTAAAATTTCCATGTTGTCCACCAACCTATGGTCGAAAATAAGACGAGAAATATATAGTGAAATTCGAGGCGAGACGAGAACTTTCTCGAGTTTCGTTAGATCTCAAACAATGTTTTGGTGTTACATGATTAGTTGCTAAACTGATTATATGAACATAATAAAGACCATTTATCAATGCTTAAAGATATCCAAATCATTACACAATACTCTCTAATAATAAATATGATTTAAATTGTGTTATATTACACCCTTAATAGACTCTTGCGGCTTGGAAGGATTCTAACAACTTAAAAATAACTTTCAGGTAAAAGTAAGAAAAACTCAGGATAAATTCTGTATATAAAATTTCATAACGAGAAGGATAATTTTTGTAAGAATTCAGACAAGACAAGAAAAATTCTTCGAGAATTGAGACGAGACAAGAAAACCTAATTTTTCATCTTATCTCGTCTCGCGAGTAACAATACATCATTTAATAACAATTTGCTTGTACTACTCGCATCTAGCTTACCTTCTAATCTCTCTCTCTTTTTTTTAATAATCGTCATTGGTTTTAAAGTATATAATAAAATCAAAAAGAACGTGAAGTAACCTTCGCAAGGTCTAACAATCAATCTTTAATTGCAATTAAGAAGTTTCTATCTTACATTACTTTAACATAGTGTCATTCATAAACGTGTATAGTTGCTTCCAATATAGATCTTTCAGCATGGATAATATTGCTAGAGCATCCTCTCCATAGGAAATTCTGTCATAACATTTGCCTTTCTGAAACTCCCAATATGTATATATATACTACGACAGAAGCTTTTTATAGATTATAGTAGGTGGAGGTAGAATTCGAGCGAAATCAATACCCACTCACACTAACACCTACTCTCTCTCTCTCTCACACACATACATACACACACACACACACATATATATATATATATATATAATGTCTGATGGTTTCGTGTTGTAAGCAATCTGTCATAACACTAGATACAGTGGCATGATGTTATCATGCATTAGCATAAATCTGGCTAATACCGTGTACAGATGTCACATACAAGAAATAGTTGATACCCTAATACGGTCGGCTTCATTAATGACTTTTTTTGGTCATGTCTCATTTTTTGTCCTTCTGATAACATCTAACAAAGAATTGTGTACATGTATGTATAAAAAATAAATTATAGACTTCATATAAATATATGACAGAAATATACTGCTGTAGTTCATCAAACTGATATTGTAATTGGGGCCTGTTTCCTATTTCAGCAATATTGATCACTAAATACAGTCCAGATACATTTTCTCTAACTAATTATTATAATATTTCTTCCGAAAAAAGAAATTTGTCTAAAATGAGACATTATATCCAGAACAATTCTTATATTCTTATAGAGTACTTTTTAGACATATAAGAGGATTTTATGCTTGACGCAAGATTAATACAAAATATAAGATAATACGAAATACAACTAATTTTAAGTTTGGCATACTGTATTATAATAATGATGACATTTCGTTTCACAGTATAAAAGTACGGTAAATTTCTGAAATGTAGATTTTAAATACTCTCACAGGAAGTGATGGATTTATAAGTTTCGATTATAATAGGTGAATAAAATGTTATAAAATGTAAATAAGTAGTTATAACAGTTGAATAAGTGATTTCAATGTGTGAATAATTTCTTATAATACGTGAATAAGTTCTTATAATATGTGAATAAGTGGTTATAGTATGTGAATTAGTGATTATATTAGGTCAATAAGTGGTTATAATAGGTGAACGAGTGGTTATAATAAATGGATAAACGGTTATATTACTGAATAAGTGGTTATAATAGATGAATAAGTGGTTATAATGGGTAAATAACTGAATATAATAGATGAATAAGTGATTATAATCGGTGAATAAGTGGTTATAATAGGTAAATAAGTGATTATAATAGGTAAATAATTGGTTACAAGATGTGAATAAGTGGTTATAATAGGTTAATAAGTGATTATATTAGGTGAATAAATGGTTATAATAGATTAATAAGGAATAAGCTAGAACATACCATCGAAAGATTGAATCTTTATCATATAACAATTTCTCGCTATCTTTCTGCTGTATGAAAACAAATTATTAATAAACGTACAGATTTCTGCATTTTTCATAGACGGATTAAATGTGAAATTGAACATGATTTTGCAACATTAAATAATATCAAGAAAACAGTTGTCTCTCAAAATGTTATCATTTTTGGTCTATGAAGATCCATATTGCAACTGAAAGTGGTAGTAAATTCTATTATTTCCGGGTTATGTAAGGGAACTAGAACCGCGATTGAACTTATCTTAGGGACAGAAAATTCAAATCAAGAAACTGTTCCACAATATATTGCCGTGTTTGCTGCTAGGCGTTTAGTACTTAAAGATAAAGTTGTACATTTCGACCACTTTCAATTTCAATAGAGGGATAATGATGCAAATGGTATCTGTCCTTGGATTGTTAATCCATATTAAAAATCATTTCTCGATATACGTATCTTGCTGTTTTTCTTTTATAGAGATCGTTATTCAAATTGGAAAGTAGTGCCGAGGTGCCTAAACTTAAGAACACTCACCTTGAGTAGGCAGATTCTCTTGCTCGTGCCAAGTTGGCTTTGTGGTGAACAAACACCGTGTGCGTGCATCTTCTCGGGGTTCCCCCGTCTCCTCCTATTTTCATCATCACTGAGTTCCTTTATCTCAAAGTGTAAGCTTGAGGTGTGAAACTCAAGAAAATCTGAAATCTTAGATTTTTAATACATCCGGTTAGAACAGGGGGCTTGGAGCCAAGATTGGAAATATTTTGGGAATACTAAATTTGTATAAAGAAACCGTTTCTCGCTCTTTACTACCGCTTTTGTTCTACGAGGATCGTCTTTGAAACCAAAAGTTAGCTAGGAAGTAATTTCAACCATTTCCGGTTTCAAAAAGGTGGTACGTTCAGAGAAGAGATATATTCTTAAGGTGGTTAATCTATAGTAAGAAAACGGAATTAAAAAGCAATCATATCTTATCATTTACCTTTTTTGCTTAATTGTGGTTAACGTTGAAAAGGAAGTAATAACATTTCTGTATTTGCTGTTGGAATAGAGTGGTACGAACAGGGATGGAACCTACTTCTGGGACATTGAATATATTGGGTTACTATGAGAAAATTGTTCATCAGTATTTCTTATAGTAGCTGGTAGCTGTTAACAGGAAGAAAGATGGACGGTTATAAACATTTTATGATTTCTATTTCTTACCCATAGTAAAATTTGAAGTTCTAATAATAGAATTTGTAAGTCTACTGTTTCGTTAGCATATTCGCTCGTTTCTTCAACTTTAGTTTTACAGGTTTTCTCTCGTTTGATGAATCAAGTAATTCCTGTGATAACGAAGATGGAAGTTTACACATGTATTATTTCCGAGTCCACATATTATGGTTACTAGGTAAAGAAAGAATGAGCCAATATGTTTCGAAATTATTTTCATTTTAGTTAACTTGCTTACCCATTTATTTTTAAATATCTTTCTTCGGAAGATTTGAATAATATCTTAACAATTCTCTGTCATCACAATGTTTCGTGTCAGCACTGAGCATAACCAATTAATTGTAAGTTCCAATTGTCACATATTTCACTTGAAACCCGGAAACAAAAGATAACTTATGCATTGGCAGCAGTATGCCGTGCTTGGCTCATTAAAAAAATCCATAAGTTACATTTCTGGGGGTTTTAAAGCACTGCTTTTATGATATAATAATAAGAGAGGATTGATAAGAAATAATAATGTATAAACGTAATACTTATTTTATTAATTTCCCCTCATTGATATTTCTTTATCAGGTACATGTCAAGCATTCCTTGTTCGATTATCCAGATTTATCACTAATGTAATCAAGAACTAAGCAGTCAACAAACAATTTAATTTTCAATATCAATACTTCTTTATCTGATTAGAATTGGATGATAATTTCTTTAAACAGAGTTATATATTGATAAATAAGTTATTTATATAGTCTTAACTACATCTTATTACCATATGCATCTAGAAAGTAAAGAACATGTTCACACAGTCACTTAGTATAATAAACAATGTACATAATTTTAATTCATCTTCTAATTAGCTAACATGAAAAGATACAGTAAAATATTAGAAAACTGGACGCAAACTATACTTATCTGACTTCATATAATTCTCAAGGAAAAAGTTAGTATCGGAAGTTACAATAGGTTTAACAATTAATTTTGGTCTCAAGCTTCTTTTTATAATAGCGGAAGTTACAATTCTCATCTCATAGTTAATTTCATGTTGTTTTTCTAAATATTGTCTTACATTAATAAGGTTTACAATTGTTGCAACTCCCAAATATTTTTAAACTATCGGAACTTGAATATTTCAAAATTGATCTGGCTCTCGAACATTTCTTCTTACAGAATTGGAAGTTACAATTCATTTTATAGTTGATTTGACTCGAACTTATTTTATACTATTGAAGGTAACAATGAATGCTTATATATATATATACATTATTGCAGTTGAGAACCTGAATTTTTAAAAACAAAATTCTAAATTCACTTTTCTTGTATTATATGTTTTTTTTATATTCGTTGACATCTATGTCCCATAAACTATTTACTTAATAGTATAGTCTAAATTCAATTTAAATTCTTCCTTTCAATAGAAAATAATGTCAGCTTAATAGAATAGCATAGGATGGTATTCAATTCAGTTGAAGTATTTAGGACGTTTTTGAGAGCAATTTTATTCGGCTAAAGTGCTTTATTTGACTTTTCTCACAAACAACGATAAACCAAAGTTGATATAACCATGTGATAACAATATTATTAGACTCTTTTGCTAGACCAAAATTTATTCTTTGGTATACGATTTCTATACGTTTTATATGTAATATCAGAAAAATACTTAATGAATACGTAAATCACTACAAATATTCAAAAATATTATAACACAACGTGGTAATGTCATTTTAGAATTTGCTTGCGGGCAAAAATCCAGTGACGTATCTAGTCCTTGCAGCCTAGCCACCATCCCAGTTTTTTCAGTGACAAAAATAATTTAAGCTATTATTTATATATTTTTGAAAGTTTATAGTAAACTGATGATATATCATAGTCTGTGTTCTGGCTGGTACCCCAGCTTTTTGCCTTCTAGACTCGCCACTGCAAGATTCTCGGAAAAACAAAAAAAAATCATGTTTTTACTAGTATATTACATAAAACGAACTACTCATACTTTGAACATATAGTGGTACCTAACAACACAAAAATATTTCAACTTGATAACTTGAATTGAAACAGAACCGAAGTTCACAGACATACATAAATGTTTTTCATATTGGTATATCTCTTTCATACAGTTGAAACTTTAAGGTGGGACTAAAAGGAACAAAGGACAGACTACGAAAAAAGACTTCAAAACAAAACATTCAATGTTATAATGTTTTATGCTCCTCCTGAATAAAAATATTCCCCTGCACTCGGGATGATTATCAATAAAGGTCTTCAATTGATTTTACAGTGATGTGGTTTTATAATTCGTTTTTTTTACTGTATCGGAAGTTACAATTGATGTTACTGTCAGTTTTTTTTTTTTTACGTTATCGGAAGTTACGATTTGTGTTACTCTAAAAGTTTGGTTTTACATTAGCGGAAGTTACAATTGATTTTACTGGATATTAATTTCACGTGTAATTAAATTATTTACATGTCTAAAGAGTAAATAACTAGCAGGCAGTGTTTAACAATATGACATAGTAAAACGTAAGCATTTTTCTATTTAGTGAGTAACCTAATAAACTATGTGACTAGATAGTCCCAAACTTATCTATTTATATATCCTGATTTCACAGATTGATGGTGAAAGTTTAATTTTCAACACTTTGTGAAGCATTTCGTTAGGAAAAATGTAATAGAAAGAATGAACGTAGTGTAGTGTAGTACAGACATGGAGTAAACATGAGAAGTCCCTGCGTGGACTATATTGGGATATGTGCTCAAAATAGTTCAGAAACAGTGTGAGGTCAGAGTGAGTTATTCATAACACTCGTGGGAACTTTTCTCACGCTTCTCATGACCTAAAAGCGATAGATCTCTCTCGTTACTAAGTATCGATCAAGTATATGTGTATCTGTAGGTTGGTTTATGTGTGTGTGTGTGTGAACACGAAGCACACCCTTCTCTTTCGTATACTTTTTTTTCTTTCTTTCTTTTCACTCCGTTTTCTATATCGACCTCTGCAACTTCGATTAGCACCAGCTGCACGCGATAGATCGCTTTTCCCTTCTTTTCAGTATTGGCGAGAAAAGGGTTTGAGTTTTGGGGGAGAAGGGGATGGATTGGTTTTTGAACAGGAGGCTGCGGGGAAAATAGAGAGGGGGAATACGTCATTACTGTGTGTGGTAGCGACGGTAAATGTAGGTGGTTTCACTTCGAGGCAATATTGCCCAACTATTTTTGCCCTGCTTTTGAAATAGCATGTCAGAAAAACGAACAAAAAAATGTGATCATGATATTATGTGGAGATAGAATGCAACTTTTTTTTTTAATTTTCGGGGTGACAGTTATATTCATACATATATTCGATGTATGGAACAAATTTATAATAAAAATACAATATGTGGATAAATACATTTAGGATATTACTAGAAGCAAATACCATTTGTGTTCTATATAATGTAAGAAAATACAAGTTATTGTCTTGATGACACTTATTCATTTATAGTTTGTACACTCCTCATCACTTTTTCATGCTTTGTTTAATTTTTCTCTTTTGAAAAATAGAGAATGGGAGTAAGTGTCGAAGTCAAACGGTCTCATTAATTTTGACCAAACTTAACACGATTATAGACATTTAGAGGACTCAGGGGTAGAGCGTTCACCCCTGGTTCGTGGGTTTCCTGGTTCCATCCCAATTCGCTCCAAATGGACTTTGTGGTGGATAAACACTGTGTTCGTGGATTTTTCGGAATTCTCCCTTTCCTCCCACCTTATTCATTTCACCATTGCATTCATCTTCCATCACAAGGTCTCCCTTAGCCTAGCCGGCTTAAGTGTGGAACGTAAAACTGAAAGATTTCACTTCAGTTATGGGTCATCAAAGACAAGATTATAAAAGACTTTTAGTCAAAAAAAAAAAACATTTAATTGTTATTTAGAACAATAGGGCATTTGGCACAATTGCTATAAGTCATTGATAAACAGAAGTTTACTTTTGGTATTGTTTCTTCTTTTCCTGATTAGTACTTCTCAATTGATTGTGAAATGAGTTATTTAACGACAACAAGTTCTATTTGTAAGGTTAAATCATATCCGTGTCTGAATAATCAGTAACAAGTTTACACAAAGGATTTGAAACGGGATATAGAAGCTGTAAAGAATAAGAAGTCGAAGAAAATATATGGGATAAACCTGTTAAATGTGTTTACTTATTATTTAATTGAGGTTAGGTGTTACTACATTATTAACAGTTTTGTAAAAACCCAGTCCATAAAGCGAACATCCTCAACCTTTATAGATGATCCTATTTATGACAACTATTGTATTGAAGTGACCATCAATATTCCATTAACACTGTCCTGTCAAGATAATTAGTCTGTAAAGGCAGTATGTATTTAGAATAAAGGTTTGTTAATGGAATATTTCCCGTGATTATGAAACTAACTGATTTACTTTAAATCTAAATCTCAAAGATGAAAAAGGATATCACAAATAAAGAAGCGAAACTAGATAATGCTTAGATAGGTGTGTCAATATCCTAATTTGTGTACCTGAGGAAAGTTAGACTAGTTTGTAAAGAAGTTGAAAACGAACATGCTTGTAAAGATTTCACTTCATTTTGATAAGAATTATTTCTGGGAAGACACCAATATTATTCAGCGTACCTCCCAGACAGTACTTCAGGATAATAATCTCATTAGCCACAATGATTAAGTGAGCATGATCACATAGCAAATATAGTTTGTCTATGTTATATTTTATACACTAGTACAATAAATGTTTCTCTTTTCTACTACCAGAAAGGTGTAAACGTACACTCATGCTCAATATTTTTTTCACATATTCTGCAACTTATCATTTTTTTTTCAAAATAATGACTTTTGTTTTCGTTTTAATATTTTCAATGTTCCGTCTTCAATTCTTATTGGATTATTTTTTCCTTGCCAAAGTAATAATACAAAACATCTGAAGTTACAACGAAAGTGAAACTTTCTGAATTATGCTTACCTTTTTGAAGGAAATAATATCACTTTGAAAAAAATGTCTCTATATAAAAGTTTACCATTAGGAAGATAAATTGTCACACATATCAATGAATAAACTACTTCCAATAGGTTTAGTTTACGTTTGGGAGTGAGTTTTTGGGGTGTGTGATGGTTTTATGAAAACCTACTTACTGCATTGTGTTTACTTTTCATAAATAAATATTCCATTAACAACACTAAAAAGTAACGTAAGCTATTTTTTCCTGTAAAGGTCAGCGAGGGGTAGTTTACTCTTGGAGCTTAGTTTTCTTCAATGATTTCCAAAAGCGCTTACTGTAATTTCGCTTATAAATTATAGATGAATGTTTCAGTTATAATTGAAAAAAAGACTTGGTTAAAACTAACAAATGAAAGCAAGCAGATTTAGTGCAGTGGTACTTTTTTTCTAAAGTGCATTCCTCAAGTAACATTGTGTAACACGAAACCGACAACCGACTATCGAGTCACTCGAAAAACTCTTGACGAAGATACATCCTACATAATATGTATGTTTCGCGTAGACCATTCAGCTATGCTCTTAATATTAACAGTGATCTTATGGTGTGTTTAACTAAGTCCGTAAAACTTCAATAAATAAACAAGTAAATCAATACTTATGTCAGTGATATCATTAAGATTTCTAATATATATATTGTAAATAGTCTTTCTTGGGTGATGCTAGAGTTGTTATGAATTGATATGATAGTTGAGAGAAACTTGCTTATGTTAGAGTGTATCCATAGGCTTCAAGAAAACTCAACAGATCCTAATATATTACATATTTTACCAGTAATCCAAATCAATGTACACACACTTTGCACTATAAACAACACAAAAAATGATTTTCCAGACGTTTATGCTGCTCTCAATGCTGTATACATTGAACATCACATTATTGTAATTTGTCTTAGTGTAGTTCTGAGAATTATAGGTACAGTATTGATAAATTGTGAGTGTGTTTACGATCTCGTGCTACTAATATAATACAATTATAACAAATGTTCTATTAAAACTTGACTGTCTTCTACAAGTCTTTGTTCATAAACGACACCATCCATCACAAACTGACTGTTTTGGATTGGAATCTTGAAGTAAAAAATGTCCTTATCTTATTATTTTTCTCTCCACTTGGCTCCTGAAGTCGATGAAAGAGGTAAGAAATCACTCAAGTTCTTGCGAGAGTCAATTTGGAAAACAGATATACACAAGATCCTTGGTTACACAACAACCACACACACACATACAAAATAACTTATTAAAAACTCATACATATTGGATGTTATGAGTAGAAACCCATATATTATACGTGTTTATGAGTTATTTAGCTGCAGACTAAGACAAATATACGGGAACAAATAATGGGTTATTGGAGTTGTATTCGAGTTATTGGAGTTTCTTTCGTTGGAAACTTGTGTGGTAGACCATTGTGATCTATTCTTCCTCTCCCATACCAGACTGATAGAAATCTGTATTGAGATGTGTATATATAATCTCACAAATTCATTGAGAATTTGCCCTATATGAGGCCATGAGATGTATTATGGATGTATATTACAAAAAAAAAAAAAAAAAAAAAAACAGAAAGTGTTATCAAAGGGACTACAAATAACTTGATATTTATTTTGTACAGTGCAAGTTTTACAATCTAGGAAATTGTAAGCCCTGTCGTTAATCCTTACGATGGCCTTCTATCTCTATTGCTAATGTTTCCAGAAAAAATATGCTAGATTATTGGAGATAAACTGATAAATAAATTCATATTATATTTTTCTGATTTTGTTCGTAACATAAGAGGAAAGAGGAATTTTAAAAATTATATATATATATATGCCTTATTACTAAGAAATAATTCTTAGAATGAATATGGATAGATTGTAATGCCTTTCTGTCTGAAAGTAAAATAAGAAATGGCAATCGGAAATTTTCGAAACGAGTATGAAGAGAAGGAAGGCAGAGTAGATTAAAGAGAATCAAAATGGTTAGACGTCGAATGGTTCTTTCCAATTTTTCGTTTCACTTCTTTCTCCGTATAAAGACTCCCCCCTCTTCCCATTCCACTTTCTTCATCGGCATCGCCCTTGTACCCATTTTTCTTTGTTCTTTACTCTATTTTTGTCGTTTTTCTTCTTTCTTCCTCTCTCTTTCGCCCACCCTTTCCCATTCTAACAGTTAGTAACTCAAAGATCAATTAACGAAGTGCGAAAATTTAGTTAGGAAGCTTTTTCCTTAGCCTTTTCTACTCGTTCCACAATTTCCCAGCCGTCTACCTCTTTCTTCTTTCCCTTCTAACGTTGGACCGTGGAAAAACCCTTTCTTGATGGTAGCCACACGTCTACCAATTCATTCTGTCCCCTCTATTCATTCCCTTTTGGTTTTTAATTTCTTCTCTTCTCCTTCAAATATCTATTATTTTTCTTTCCCCATTCCCCATTCTATATTGTGTTCTATTGAATTCTTTCTTCTTGAATCTTTTCCAGCGAATTTTGCGCATTTCATATCTATTGTAAAAGCAGTTCCCAAATGCAAATCCCGTTCCGCCGTTTCCTCTAGAGAAATTTTAAGTCTAAAGTAATTGCAAAAGACAATATCATATCTATAAGCTAGCACAATGTCGTTCCGTACATCTTATTGTTTCCATTCCACCAATGTTTCATAGACTTTAACTTGCTTTGTTTATCATTTATCTAGTCTAGAATAAGAGATGTGCTCTGTACACGTAACATTTTTGGTTTATTGTATGAAACTCACATTTTAATATCCAGTAAATATAGTTATATATTAAGACATTAATGGAAAATATTAATGGAAAACTGCATTGTACCAGATGAAATATGTTTAAAATATTTGATACTTATTTTATTTTATTTTTCTTTAGAAATAAAGGAAATGAAATCTCAAATTTTACATTCCACTGGTATGTACAGTATGGATGAGTTCCCAACATTCTCCCTTGGCGTATCACCATAATTAATACTACGAAAATTCTAACGTACCACATATCAGCGGATCGCGTGCCACGAGTTGAGGAATCATTGAGCTGAAATAAACAAATGATCAGTAGAAATAAATAATTTTGGTATAATTGTGGACGTAAAGGTGAAAATCTCGAACACGATTATATATTTCTAAAACTCTCATGAACAACATTCCATTCAGAAAAAACCTCGTACTATGATTGAGGCATTCCCGCTAAGCACCATTTTCCTAACAATAATATTATACATGAAACTACAGTTTTAGATGAAACCAGAATCGCATGTTTTCTCATCAGAACTAAATCCGGATTTCCTGTACAAAAAGCCACAGTGGGAAAATATTAATTTACTCTGAGGTATCGTAGAAAGGCCTCGACTGACTGACTGGCTATCCTCTGATGAAGAGTACAGATTTATGTTAGCAGTCAGCGTTTCATATTTGTAGTAGTTGTAAATATAGAGTTTACTGAGGAAGCGTTGTTGAATGATGAGAGGTTACTGTTCCTTTCTCAATTTGATTATTGTTAAATGAATTATAATACTAGGCAGTAAGATGTGCTGACATGGAATAGTTCTTTCACGAAGATGTACCCATATGGTTCAAGATTGACTGACCATCATGTCTTGGATACACTGAAGATCCAGGTCTTCTTGAAGTTACACTTTCCTGGTGGTTATGGAGTGACCTGAAATAATCCGCAATGCATGATTCTGTACTCTCTGGATAGGTGCTTGATTGGTAGAATAAGCTCACTCAGAAATGTCATGTGTATAGGTAGTAGCTCATCTGTTAAAGATGAAGTAAGTGTGAAGTTTCTGCTAAATCGACATTTAGAAATTTTAGAATACAGTATTATATCTCGAGTTTCTTGTAAATTACAGAATAAATTTTTGAATCGGAATTGGTTTATATCTCCGGGACATCAGGATTTGCAATGCTAATGATTACTTACAAACCGATCGTGCTGGATAGAATTTAGTTCTAGTGTTCGCAGAAAGAGTACGTGAAAATAATCTCACTTGCCTTGTTGAAAGAAAATGTTTTACTAATTAGGTTTGATAACCGATTAAGTGATGCAGCCCAACTTTGAATTGGAATTTCTGTAAGAAAAATCTAATGAACAGTACATTTGATGTGTTTTTTTTCGATTAATATAAATCTACACTTCACTGTATGTTATCTATTTTTCATCTCAAAGATTTTTCTTTCATTTAAATTTGCATTTTTTATAAACTAGCGGAAAGACACACAAGCGGGAAAATGTCCCTGCCCCAATGGCATCCTTAGGGTTGCAGCTGCGGTATACAAACATGGAAAATTAGTTGCTAATTAAATACATCAAATGTCTTACGAGGAGCGAGTTGTCGCGTCGAAACATCGCTCCATAGTCTCTATTGAGAGCGAAAACGTTGGAAGGAAAACATTTCTGATTTGTCGCTCTATATTTTTATTGGGAGAATAGATTTGAGTTTCCATAACTAGTAATATTTAAATGAAGAAAGTGAGACAGAAAGAAGTAATTTAATCAAGGAAACTTTTATTTAAATATATGCGTACTTTACATTTACTATTAATATTCGTTTTTTTAATATTAGAAAATCACCAGTATGGAGTGACAGTTGATTGTATTATAGTATATAATACTCAGGACATAAAATATAAATTGCGCTTACGGATATCATGATACTGCTGGAGACTACAACATGTAATTCCAGTCATAAATATAATCAGATGGTAATTATTATAGATTCCAACGTTATGTGTCGTTAAACATCAATGACAATCGTAGTGCATCTAAAAGTACTACTAGAAGTAATTGTTCTAAAATTCATATTCTTTCTCAAATTATCTCTCGTTTTCATTGCAAAGGATTTGAATTGGGGAAAACATCACTCCTATTTACCAGTGGGCGGCCAAAAATAAAACCTACGTTAAAAGATGCATTGAATACTAATTCAAAAATGATTTTTATTCTATTCTTCTAACAAGTAACACTTCTCAAGTGTAACACTCCTATTTTGATAAAATTTGCTAGATAGATACTACACATGAAATAAACGAATACGTGTTTTTTTTTTTTTATTTTCTGCGGAAAACGGTTTTATAGGGCAAAAGCCCCACACAAAAGTTTGAAATTTGACGCCCCAAAGGAAAAAAAAACAAGTGAACCGAAGTGATCGAAATTGTGCACAGATCTTGTAGACGTAAAATGAAGGAATACGTATTCCGTATTTCCCTGGAAAAAACGGTTGTATGGAGAACGGACCAATCCAAACCTTTGATCACAAAACATCAAAAGTGCTAATAACAGTATGTCAGAAGTGACTGAAGGACATGAAGAATTGCAACGAAACTCTGTGTAGGGCAACACCCAAAAATAAACGAATACGGGTTTTTTGTTTTCTGCGGAAAAACGGTTTTAGAGGGCAACATAGAATCTTTTGTTTCTTTTCATTTTTCGTCTTCGATGAGGTAATAACGTTAACTTCAACCACTCATCATCAACATCATTGTACTGAATCCAACTGTGCGAGAGAGCGTTTGTCGACACGGTAGTACTGTAGGCCATTAACCATCCTTTACTAAGAAAGGAAAACAAACAAATCTGCCATTAATGTGTACTTACGATTATCGTGTACTAATTTTCGTAATATTTCGAACGAATGATTCATGTGCATTCCACGCTTATGACTGGAGCACAATTTCCAATGGGTGAGTATCGGACAGTAATTCAGATCCCACTTCAAACTGTAGATTTCTTCCTGCATACTTTTGGTGGTGACAAATCTTTACTTTTTCCTAGTCTAATAGCTAGCGTATGAGACTTATGCATAGGGACCTGGCTTTGATTCTTGGCGATAGAACCTTAAAATTTAAACGGATTACTTTAGTTCGGATTCTACCATAAACCATAGGTTCATGTTTCACATAGCCTAGTTGATAAAAAAGTTAGGTAAATTCAAGTCTATATTTCTTTCTTTCTTCTTTGAATTCACTTCACCTTATACGTTTCATATTTCGTAGCTTTACTTTCAAAACTTTTTGTTACCGATTTTATTTACGTATCAATGCAACTATTAGTAATGAAGCAATTGTATCGTATTTTCGTTGTGAAAAATATTCTTAGATAATCATAGACTACTTTTTAAAGAAAACTTTATTATCATATAGTAAAAACACAGATTTCTAGATTTCCTGAAGGGAATCCAGGCTTTTATAAAAGTTTCACAAAGTTAGAATTTGTTCAAAGCAAATTACTATGCAAATGAGTGTAAAGATAACAAAATAATAAAATTATTTCTCAATAAATCAAATCCCTCATTTTTGTATGATTAGTATGTTATTTTGTAGATTTAAAATACAGATTTCTGTGTAAATACATTTATAATATCTAACCAAAAAAATATGAAACACTCAGAAATCTCTACCAAATAACTAACTGATCGTGTGATTTTCATATGCTCTTTTGGGATTTTGTACGGAACAGATTACATGATATTGTGTAGTATTGGAATTCTCTTGTCATGAATAATGTATTTAGCAATGCTTCCATAACATTGCCTTGATACCCATATTTGATGGATAATTCTCATATTACGAAAATAGATATAGCTACCACTTACTTTGTGTTGACATATATATATATATATATTGTACTGTTTAAATATTTATTGACATAATATTAACATTTCTTATTTAATTTATTATGAATATTTTATTGACTTGTTTCTAAGTATTAAATTGTTGCTCAGGATAGGCACGTACGTATCATGTTACAATAAGAGAAGCTAGAAAATCTTGAAGAAGAAATGAAACAAAATAATATAGACTTACAAGGAAAGCTATCCAACTCCTCTACGAGTATCGCATTAGAACTTGCATAAGTGGAAGAACATATTGAAAGATGGAAATATACTTACTCTTGCGATTCGCAACGTCGTCGAACCGAAAGTAGAATGATCGTTATCCCATAGGCCCTGAAAGTTATGTACTCTGGTCATACACGCCAGAATGTGATGCACTGGAACCTGTTTTCTCACGAAGACAAGTATTGCAAACTCAAGATGGTAACAGTCGGTGGTGATTGGGATCTCTAGTACGTCATTGATGAGAATCGATGTCAAATGGAACACGATACATGATCGTAAGTTCCAAACGAACACGTTTACCAGGTGGAAAAAAGGGGCACATAAGTCATGTGTTGCTACATGTTAGAACTCACTTATGTTTGCTGCATTATGTTATTTGACTTAGTTGTGTAACGTATAAGTAAGAAATGAGAATAAACTCAACTGCCATTACTGGTAATATGTAAGAGCCGCGTATGTAAGAGCTTATGCAGCATGTTTCTATTGTCATTTCTTTGTTCTAGTTTGTAACTTATCGTTACAGTGATTGAAATAACTCACTACTGTACGTACTACTGTAACGATAAGTTACAAGTTTGAAACATGTCTTGCTTTTCACCTGTCAATTTTATTTACAAAATTTGTAATTAATGTTTAGTAATTAATTTAATGACGTTATTTGTAATTAGAATCTGAACTATTGTAGAACGAACTCCCTCGTGGCTATGAGTTAGTGCATGTATCTTTGGTGGGGAAAACTAGGTTTCAATTCCCGGTAAGACACCGTGTGGTTCGGATCCCACTTTAATATCTAGGTCCACGTCTCTTACAGCCTTGCTGCTGAAAAGGGACAAAAGAACTCTAATTAACATCAACAATATTATAGAATGATTCATTTCCAATCGTTAGTATGCCGATATGTGTCAGAGAAAAGAAATAAAGAGATAGTGAGTATCGTTTTCAGTATGGATTCAATGTTTCAAGCACACAGGTTCAATCTTAGTCCTTAACACTCTTTCGAAACCTGAAGCGGTAGAAATAAACCTCTCTCGGGGTTAATATTGGTTCCCTAAAGAGTGTAAACGATTGGAGAAGGTGAGTTATGTTTCCTATATGGATTCAGTTATCCAGAAGTAGGATTCATTTTTGAACTTATAGCTATATCTTTCGAGACTGGATATGACACATTGACCACTTCCGCATTTGTATTGAATCCACATAGAGCGAAACATGTAAGGTATAGTAAGAAACGGAATTCACTGTTCGTAGAATAGTTTCATTCCTGCCTTTAGCAGTCTATTAAAATTGAAAACAGTAGGAATTTGCCACTTTTGATTCTTGTTAATCCATATACACTAGAGGAAGCACGGTAGGTGATACAAGAAAAAAATATATTTCGTGGATCTTTGAATAAAGTGCTAAAAAAAACACTCACCCAATATTTCCTGTAAACCATTGCATTCTAAGAGGAAATGACATAAACACTATGCAAAAGTAATGAAAAAAGTGTGGAGCTTATTAAAAAAAACGTCTCTTGTTCACTTTTTTTTTTAAATTACATCAATATACAAAGAATCATCGGATAATTGTCTATATCTTTGCACTTTTATATCTAGTCAAAACGTCCCAGAACGCAGAGAAAAATGGATTTGAAATATACACTTGCATTCGAAACGACTCTTGTCTACTGCAAAATGGCGGACACCTTACAGCAATAAAGTTTCGAAGCAAAACGTCCTATGTCCATTCCTCTTTGAACACGATTCTTCCTGTTTTATTTCAAACTGCCTCTTGTCCAAGGAATTTCCTCAGCAATTACTTGACACAAAAGTGCAATAATTATTGCTTTCTAGAACATTTAATGGATATTTAAGTCCACAAACTAGTTGGTTGGTACCACTGGCTCAACCGAGATAATTGACAAAAACTTTGTGCGATAACCTTATATTTTATGGTGATTACATTGTTGACGTCACATTAAACATATTGTTTGACTTATTTCTAACATGTTAGTAAAATAGGTGCTTGAAGTTTGAAGGCACTTATAAAAGTGATTTGTCAGAAACCTGTGGAGTATCGCAGTTCATTTTCATAGATATCAGTGGTAGGCCCTAATATTAAAGTGAATAAAATATTCACATTCTCATTATTTTGCATCAAATTGTCTCTTGTCCGATAGATTTGCTTTCAAAACTTCCCTTGTCCATTTTTTAGTTTCAAACTGTCCCTTGTCCAAATTAAATACCTTTATTATTCATTACTTGTGTCCTGAATAATGGAATTTGTTTATAAAATAAGGCAATAATGGTTTAAAGAATTTCTACACCAAATCTAACAAAACTTAATAACCTTTCAAATAATTATTAGTTTTTTTTTCGATTTGCCAAAATTTTTGTTGGGTGGACAAGGGACATTTCGATAATAAGTTTCACAAGTACTGGCGTGGTCACAAGTGTATATGTGGAGAAAATAAAAAAAAATAACTGGTTTGGAAGAAAGAACTATATAAAGGTATTCAGAATAATAAAAGAGGAAACAACTGCATTAAAATGTAATTGTAAAGCGAAAGAGAAACTGCTTAAAACATTAACTTAGAAGGTATTAAATATCGATGGAGGTGATAGAAAATTTAGAGAAGAGAAATAAAAGGAGATATAAAAATTTAAAATTCATGGACATCATTAAAGCTGAAAATTGCTATCTCAAAAATAATATGTTAACTGACGACCGTGGTATATGGAACCTTGTTGGCTTGGCACAAGTATCCTACAATAATGGAGATTCATTACATGAAAATTAAAACCTGCCACATCAGTAACATGTAGTATACTGGAAAGGATACTGCATGTTACTGATGTGGCATGTTTTACTGGAACATGCAGTATCCAGTACGAAAATTAAAACATGCAGTATCCTTTCCCCATAAAACATAGCCCCTTTTCTTTGATGTGTGACAAATAACTCACTGCTTTCGATCAAAGTTATTCAGAGATAAAGGTCCACATTCACTAAAATAAGATACAAATGAGAAAACTTATTTAACTCTTTAGTGGCATATATGTGTGGCATATAAACACAAACAGGTCGTTCCATTGAGAACAGATGGGGTATATAAACACATCATCTGCACGGAATATACAGGTGTGAGTCATAAGCCACATTGACGTTTAAATTGTTAAACATCTCATGCAATACTCACTAATAGGCCTGGATGGCCTTTAGGATATCCATTTTCTTACGTCTCTGAAGAAAGAGTGAGAGCTATCCTCTAATCCATTAGATATATAAGTGGCATATAAACACAAACAGATCGTTACGTTGAGAACAGGTAGGGTATATAAACACATCAGGACGGAATGTACAGGTGTGAGTTATAAGCATCATTTGTGTTTAATTTGTCAAATAACTAATTCAATCCTTACTCATAGGTACAGATGGCTTTTAGGGCATACATTTCCTTGCTTCTCTAAAGAAAGACTGAAAGCTATCTCCAAACCCTTTAGAAGCGGACGTGGTATATAAACACAAACAGAAAGTTCCATTGAAAACACGGACGGAGGCATTATCTGGACGAAGAAGACTGGTGTGAGTTATAGGTTTCATTGGCATTTAACTTGTTAAATAACTCATTCAATACCCACTCACAGGCTTGGATGGCTTTTAGGGCATCAATTTTCTTGCGTCTTTGATGGAAAACTGAGAGCTATCTTCAATCCTTTAGAGACGGATGTGGCATATAAAGACAACCAATCATTCTGTTGCCTGGATCACAGCATATATTCTTCAAGGAAGTCATTCTGCCAGTTGCTGATAGGTATCAGGTGGGATGGCAATACTGTTCCATGTGCCCGATGCAGTGTGGAACTCGTGCTGGATGGTAGATGCAGTTTGACGGTGATTGCTGGATATTACTAATTTCAGCACTCTCCGGTCCCTGTCCGTCAATTTCTTGGATCGTCCGGGCCGTTTAGGTACGCTGGTGACACCGTGACGTTTCCAATTCAGGATTACATCACCCACCGTTGATTTTGGGTGCCGTAATTGGACACTAAGTTCTTATCTGTGCGCCATTCTCAGTCAAAGTGATATGTTTTTGCCTGACGCACGATCACTGATAATGCCTTCTGCACCGAAACAAATGACTCACGTTGTTCAGGTTGCTCTGGATTCCTTACGGCGATGTCCTAGCAGGCTGACCGGTGAGTTTTGTATAGGTCATTGTATGTATTGGGGTATAATAAAGCCTTCAGTTTCAAAACTGTTTTTTATTCATAGTTTTCATTTTTCGTCTCTGAAGAAAGCCATTTAAAATAGCCGTTTCTAGAGAGCTACACAAAACGTCCGTGAATTATGACCTCAACATTCCTTGAGCCTTCCTAGTGGGCCTGTTGCTTAGAGTTGAATTTGTCGACTAGAGGTGAAGTCTATTAAGTTTTCTTTAATTTAAGTTTTTTCGAGCGAACTTTTCGTAAAATGTTTAGGATTTTCAGAAAACCAGGAATGTATTTTCTTTGAGGTTTCGCTTCACAACTACTCACGTTGATTGACGTTTACTTGCCAAATACTTGGCAAGGTTCAATCCTCAAAGGTTGTAAAATTCTCAACTGTACAAAATAAATATATTTGCCTGATTCTATTAGTTATGTTTACTTAACCCGTAAGTGCTCGCGTGGGGGTCTCCTGGACTCCCAGCAAGTTTCCTTAGTGATTTTCTTGAAAATGGAGTTGGTTATACTGCTGCCACTTACAGTACCTTCCTAAAATAGAACAAGCATTTTATCAAGGCCCGAAAAAAAAGGTTATAAGGAATGTCTCTAGCAATTCTCACAGCAATATTTTAATTAACAGCTAAAAAAAACAACAAAAAATATGGGGGTCTGTGGCACCCCCACGCGAGTACTTACGTTACAAAAAATGACGCGACTACTTACGGGTTAAGATATATACAATATACGTATATTAATTTCGTTATACTTTTAATATGTATTTGTATTACTCAATACGATGTACTAGCAATATTAAACGTATTTGGTACTTTTATCTTTCTTCTAGGTAAGTTGCTTTGTTGTTTCATTCCATCCATCTGCATCATAAAATCATCCATCATCCACAAAAAAATCACATCTACCATTGAATTGGAAGACTGATTTCTAGAAGCAACATCAATTTATATCCAATGTAAGTATGAATAATTACATCTATATGACATATGAATATTTACTATTCTTGTATCTTATATTAATAGTTGTGAAAATGGAAAAATCTTACTATTACCTTATTTGGTCCGTGAATCTGATGGTGTTTGCGAATACATTATATGTCTCTGCCATGCCTTCAGTCTAACAAAGTACTACATTCACTCACTATTTTCTGGAAAATAAATATATTGCCAATGTAGAAGATATGTCAACCTTGATCTTTTTGCGGATTTTCATTCATTTTAATATTGTGCTTTATTTGCTGTAAGAATTAGGATTATTCGGTGTACTGGATAAATCCACCATGAAAACTAGGCTACCTATATTAGCACTAATTATCACACATACGCCATAAAATAGCGTTAAATTAGTGTTGACGATATCACACAGAAAGAAAATTAGTACTCTCTCAAAAGAATTCAACTATATAATGGCGACACTGTCTAAGAAAGCAACTAATCCCTCATTTTCATGATGAGATAAACAGCGCTAATTTTCTTCCAAAGGGGTATCGCTGGCACTAATTTAACACTACTGTATAGCATGCTTTTCAAAATTTGTGCTAAATTATGAAAAGTTGGTTGGGCTGTCTTCACGTGAATACATTATGAAATTCTGGCTTTCTGGTAAAACCACTAATTTTCTGCCTATGCGGTATCATCAGCAATAATTTTGCACTAATTTTTGGCATACTTTCCAAACTCAGGGCTGCGTTATTAAACACAGGTGAGTCTGTCTTCGTGGAAAGACAGCCTAATCCAAAACGAATGTAGAATTGTAGCTTTTTTGACAATAACACTAATTTTCTTCTATGTGTTGTGAATTTAGCATTATTTTTTGACATATGTGAGATACTTAGTGCTTCTGTGGGTGATACCGTCTTTACAGAGGTAAAACAAAAATAGACGATACTATATAGTACAGTATAATTACAAAATAGATAACGTTTATACGTATTGTTTAGAGTTAAGTGCTGGACTAAAAGTTTGAGTTAAAACAAACGAAATTGAAACCAATTCAGTCAAATTGAAATCAGCGAAAATAATGCGGAACGGTACACGTGGTAGTTCCATGTGTGATCACGTAAGTATAATGTGAAAAACAATGGGACCCATTTCTTTCTAATTTGTTACACATCAAAAGAAACTGAATTTTTATTTTTATTTGTTCCTATTGTATTAGGGAGTTGGATACTTTAAGAAAACATCAGCCGAGGGATTAACAGTATGAGAGCGATATATAGCTTAAGAGAAGAAAAATTTGGAGAAAGAAAAGAATGAGGATAGAAATATTTCATGTAATGTTTCTAACTTAATTTTCCATGTTACAAGATGTACTAAAGAGGAAAAATGTACTAAAGATGTTTTAATGCCATGGTGAAAAAAAAACAATCTTATTGATGTGGAACTAATTGTGGGTACCGTAGAATGGAGTAATTTCGGAACAGTGGAATGATTTCGTTCAGTTTTTGTGTTTATATATATGCGTGGAGTATTACATAAATCAGGAACAACGCACCTTATTTAAATTTATTCTAAGAACGTAACAATTAGTAATGTATTAACTGTCGACTTAAAAATTTTAGAGCAATACGTTTTGTGTCTTTGTTTGGAGGAATTCCAGTCTGGTGACAACTACACACCATAAGGAATATCTAAATCTTAAAAAAATGTTTGACTAATCTATTACCGATAGCTCACAAGAAACACACGCCCAATTAAAAATTTCACTAAAAGGTGAGGAGGCTTCGACCATGCCGAGGATCTATACTAGTTTTTTTATGAACCTATCTTTAATATAATAAATAAATAATGATTTGTCCGGTTCGAGGAAACTCAAAAGAGAAAGCAAGAGCGGATTATGCCGTTGAAAATTATAACGTATATTTTCAATTGTTGTAGGCAAAATTCTAAAGCATGAAAATGGCACGGTTGATTGCGACCCTAAAGTGGATCAAGGGGATGTCCCTGACGACTCCGCCCCCAGACATTATGGATTGGAATACAGGTCAAGTAATATACCTAGGTAAAACTGTCACTTCCAATATACATAATATTCTTGCCCTCCATCTATCCCCTCTCTCCAAGAAATTAAAGCTGACATTGTCACTGCACAGGTAAATTCAAATAGGCAAGCATCTTCCTAAATGCATTTTTGAAATACGTTTTCATCGTCTACATTTGCGAAATAACTAATCAACGATCGATTTAGGCTTCCAACAAATCATCAAAGGATTCGGCGCTTCCATCGGTTTCGCAAGTGACGTGAACGGTCACCAGATATCAGCATATTTTCATTTATTTCGCTCACGGTGACTAAGCTTAATAATCTTCATCATATCTTTGGAAAGATCAAATAGAAAATAAACTCAGTTGCTTATTTATTCCTGCTATTGTAACTAGTAGAAAGTTAAATAAAAGCAACTATATACAGTACTGAGTTTGTTTATTTCAATTCAGTTCCTTTAACCACTATATCTAAGTTTGAACCATTAATTTTATTGCTTATTTTCTCGGGTATGCACACCACGAGTAAGTGACTCCTGTCAGCAAATGTCAGTTGGTGGTTAGGTTCAAACATTTCATACAACTGAAGTCATATTAGCAGGAGGTTCCATCGTCGCAAATAACAGGCGCCGTGTACAGGTCATGTGAGATTTCAAGTTCTACCCTTGCAACCTTGCTGTCTGTATGTATTCTTATCCGTGAATCCACACCGATATTCAAACGGAGTACAATACCAGTTGTTATTGGCATGTTACAACCAAGTATGAATGTAATGATAGGTTTCTGAAAGTTGGAGTCAATGGTCCGTCTCTACATTGGAAAGGTCACTGAGGATTGCTTTTTCCTACATGTTGTCAAGCCTTTTTCATGCGTAAGATGATCACTCGCAAAGACATGTCTCATTTTCTTGATAAATGATTATGAATCCGAGAAGATTCAGTCGTATTCGGGCAATTTAAACATAATCGGAGACCTGCAAAGGAATCACTGTCTCGTCACAGACGTGAAGTCTCAGAAGTGCAGTCATTTTTGTTCCAATGAAAGCGAAACTGCTTTTTAAAGTAAGAATTATTAATCTGTAAGTGTTCAACAAAATTGTTTCAAAATAAGACAAAAAACTGATTTCGTCCATTCATATTGTTTAATATTGAATATGCATATATATGTATGCGTATAATTATCCCTTAACATAACGATATGACCATTTGAAAAATAATACATTGTAAATTATTTTCGAAATAATTTGAGCAGAAAGTTAATTTCTATTCCAGAATATAAACCTTCCAAACTGGCCGAATATAGACGATATGGTGAAGTTTAGTTATGGTAAAACAGATTAATAATACAAAAATGCTCTACATTAATACTTCTAAAAAATAATCCGTTATTTTAGGGAAGATTGAAATGCTTCGTATATATTATGAAATAATGTATACCTGTATAAAACAGGACAACAGCAACATGAGTTTAAGAGATCATTATCATTTCATATAAAAGAAGCAAAAAAAAAAATAAGTAAAATGAACAGAAATTTGCAGTTTTTATCCACGTTTATGCCATAGATGATTAATGAAAGTGGGTGGATAGAAAATAATTGATAGAATGAGAATGTGGGAGGAAACCGGACAATTCTGGGAATACCTATGGGTAAGGTGTTTGGTGACCACAAATTCACATTGCCTGGAGTCCTTTGGAAGAGAAGTGAGTGCTCTAGCGCTGAGCCACCGTGGCCCCAAATACAGGCAAATACTTGACATTGACAGTACTTACAATAGTACCGTATCACATCTGACAAAAGTTTACTGCTAATATTAAATAGGATACGAAATATTAGATCAACTGATAAAATCAAATATGCATTGTTAGGGCTTAACCACGGTAAAGACACAAGAATTGACATTGATTTATTAGGGTAATTAGTCAAAGGCTTATAAAAATAAGGCGTGAATCATATCAAGTGTTTGTTAATCTAGAAAAGAATTTTGTTTGATGGAATTTTCTGTTTTAAAAAGTGTAATAAAGCTATTTCGAATGGAATAGTGAAACAAAGATGCATAACAAGCTACACATACAAAAAAAAAAAAAAAAAAAAAAAAAAAAGTTGCAGAAACAGTAAACAAAATTACTCGACAGTAAAAACTAATGAAAGTTTTGCAGCAGAAATGCTCCATATCCTTTAATCATAGACAATTAAATCAATTAAATCATGTTTTATTCTGTTGTAAAGGTTGCATAGAAGCTAGGGAAAAGTATAGATAATCTATACCAGTGGTGTCCAATTATAATGAGCCTGAGGGCCATAACCGTCTTTGCTAAGAAGGTGAAGGGCCGCAGCTAATAATAATAATAATAATAATAATAATAATAATAATAATAATAATAATAATAATAATAATAATAATAATAATAATAGTTATTATTATTATTATTATTATTATTATTATTATTATTATTATTATTATTATTATTATTATTATTATTATTATTATACAAAAGAAAAATATAAAAATGTATTTGAAATATTACATTCAATGTGATAAATGAGGATGACTAGGAGAGTTTACAAGGGCTGGGATATCTACACCCAATCCTGTTGTTGCATGCCGCAGAAGATGTAAAAGAGAAGAATCTCCAAGGCAGCTTCTAAAGCGGTTCTTCACAATTTTCATGGTGAATTGGTATGGTTGGTTTGGTTTGGTTAATTGAGGTAATCGTTCTTTCAGCAACGATGCCTTGCCTATAGCTACATTACTGACTCCAGTGTTGCCTTGGATGTCCGGGCCTTTTTGTTGTACAGAAGCGCTAAATGGATGCCTTATTTCGAAAGAAGAGTGGAAACATTAAAAGAATGAACATAAATGAAAATATTATCAGTAATAACAATCGTATGCTGTGAGAGCTTTGTGGGCTGCAGAAAATGGTTTGGCGGGCCGCATGCGGCCCGCGGGCCGCCATTTGGACAACTCTGATCTATACACTATGTTATAGTCACCATTATCCGCGAGGACATTAACTGATTGATTCCACTAATGCACTTCACCCAAATAGTAGTACAGTTATCTAATAAAAGAACTACAATCCAATAATTTGTTTCCACCCAAGGTTATAGCGTGGAGTAACAGACAATTGTACAAATTACAAACGTATAAGGCCCACTTAGTGTTATCCTAATAAGCAGATAGACAAGTGAAATTACAAAGAGGGAAGTTCTACAGTAGTGTTGCTATTCACTTATATTTTAAAGGGGTCGCGGCGGCTCAATGGTAGAGCGTTCACCTCTGGTACATGGAGTCCTTGTTTCGATCCCAGTTCCCCCAAGTGAACTTTGTGGTGGACAAACACCGTGGATTCCCTCAACGTTCTCCCATTTCCTTCATTCCACCATTTTATTTATTTCTCATCATCACAGTCTTATTAACCTACCCAGCATAAACATGGACGTAAAACTCAAATATTTCATTTCATTTTTTCATTTTTTATACATTTTAAAAAATAAATTAAGAATTTTCATAATATTCATTTACGTGTTATGATAATTGCTTTTGTTTTCGAAATATTAAACATTAAGTATAATATAATGATTCCTTGTAACTATATGGTTAGCATTCGCGTTTTGGGCGCAGGAGACTCGGCTTAGACTCCCGGCGGGACTTCATTTAATTTGGATCCCATGTTAAACTGTAAGTCCTCATGTCATGTAGCCTCGCTATTGAAAAAGAAGCTAAACGCAAAATAAACCAAACAACCAAAATTGTAATATACTAACCTCATTTCAGAGGTCGTATGGATCACTTGGATGCCAATTGGTGTAACTCAAAAGTGGATTTTTTTTTTCAGGAGAGAACTGTGAAGCTCATTATCTCAAGAAACATAATATTTTCATTTTATGGATGCAACCAGAAATATAATTATCATTTTCTTGTAATGATTTTAGTGAATAAGACGTATTCATTGTGTTATTCAATAAGTTGAAAGTTCTCTTCAGGAAGATTTCAGCTTCGGAGTTATACCAATGGTCATATAGCTGTGTTATCGGATTAAACTACTGAATTTTCCAAACATTTTTGTTGTACCTGATCTATTATTTATAACCTGGAAAGTAGTTCAGTGCGCAGATAATATATTAAACACATTTTTCATTAATACACTTAGATGTAACGTTTCATTCCACACTAATTCGTCTATCTCCGTTGTGTCTACATGGTTCATGTATGTTCCTTTGGCACGGGAGACATAGTTCGATTTCCAATTTAAAGCTTATCTAGCTCGTATTCCACGTTAAACTTTAAGTCATCGTGTAATATAGCCACGGCACTGAAAGAGACACTAAATTCCAATGTAAGTAACTTTACTTTCAATTTTACCAACTTTCAGTTCAGTTGCAGCTATAAATCATGAAACTACATGCATGTGTAAGAATGGTTGTTGCGTTATGTTAATTCTGGTACAATACATATATATATAGTAAACATTAATTCAATGTCAAATATTTATATAAGATAATATAAAAATTCTCGATTGTTTTATTATTCAGCTCCTTCATCAATACACGTTGGTGTACATATTAAAAAATTCACCATATAATCCACATAAAATTACTATATATATTTTTCCCTGCTAAAATATTATATTTCAGAAGTTTACGTTACTTAACGCTTTAGAGGTAAAAAAAAAAAAAAAAAGCAGTGTCTCACATAAAATTAACGTCTTGTTTTCACCAACAGCTTTAGGCAACATGGACTTGCTAATAGCCCAACCGGCGAACATGGAAACAACGCTTTTTCGACGAGGATATCCACTTCGCGTTACGACCAGTAATGCAAGAGATTCTTACTCGAGTGGAGAACCACTTTCCATCGAATCTAAAGCAGCAGCTGGTTTCTGTTGGTGCGAATAAAGAGAAAACCATGAAGTTAATTGCTAACCGTAGTAAAGTCAACGCATTATTGCGTTGATGCCAAGGGAAAGTTGGGTCTGCTTTTACGCATGAGTTTCACTTCCATCAGCATAATTCATAGCATCAAGTATTCTTCGTAGCGAAGCGCTTATATGGCGTCGAACAGAAATAAAAAAAGTTTCCTCTTGAATTTAAAACTGTATACTACTGATGTTGTCTGAGTCCAATACGTAGAAACTCGCTAATCTCTTTTTGTAGATAAAACGCGTCAGGTACTTTTACATAGGTTGTAATAGCTGAAATATCCCTTACTCCGAAGGATAAATTTAGTTTATGGAATGTATTTGAAACCCTCGCCCTTTACGAGATTTATTTCAATGAAAGTTCAAACATAGAAGTCTGAATATCATAATCTGCTCCAACCCTTTGAACCTTCCTCTACCTCCTGAGAGTATGTCCTTTAATCAAAGTAATGTAATAAAACCTTAAACTAGACCAGGGTTTACTCATAGCAAAAATCATTACAATTAATAGGATGAGTAAGGGATATTTCATCTAGGATGAGTTGTCCAGTTTTGTGTGTTCTCTTTTTATTGGGACCTAGCCTAATCGTAGTTGTAGAAACACATTTCACCTAATCTAAGGCTACGATTAAAGGCGACGAAACAATTGCAACTCCTCTAGGTTGAGCCACTGGTTAATTAAAGTAAGCACCCTACACTGTTTAGATTCCAGCACCTTTCACCCAAAGATAGCTCTTGGTAGGCTAGCCGCATATTGAAAAGAGGATACGTTGATGCTAGTGGTCTACTAATCCACGCTTAATTGCATGCATGGATGGCATGCTCGCGACCATTTGGTCTATTTGATGGACGGGTCCCGCTACAAAGTGTCGCACCTCGCCCGTAGTTGCTCTTGCTTGGACTTAAGTCCTCGTGCACGATGTGCACCGCCAAGATTTGTCCCTTAATCTTGACACCTAAGTGTGTAACCCCGATTCGCTGGGGGAGTGGGATACGCCCACTGCGCGGCCAGACCGAAGTCGTGAGTGCCTACCAGTATATCTACTTGTTAAGGCGGTCCTGCTAGAGAGTCAGGCCCTACCATACTCTGCAGGCATGGTGCCCAAGCGTTATAAGCAAGCTCACCTCCCGCACATGTTACCAGGTTCCTGGGATTAGTTCCCATATGCTACCGAATCCCACGGTATGACCACAACCCAATCCGGTAACCCCAGACGATGCCCGAGGGGGCTTGCGTCCCGGTCCTGCCTACCTCTATCGTTCAACTGGCAACCGCCGTGTGTAGAGATACCACACACACGTCGAGGTGCTTTGCACCTCATCCCGGATCCAATGGTACGTGTTAAGTCACCATTTGAGTTTGGAGCCGGCCCATGCCCTACAGGGTTTCCTCACTTCCACGGAATTAGAGCCGTTACACAAGTGTCTGGGATTGGACCTTTCCCTCTTCCGTTTGGTCCTCCTAGCAGGCAGTAATCCGACTCTCCCCTCCCGGCACGATCGTCCAAGCAACACGGAGTACCTCTCTTTAACGTGTTGAGGTACCATGTACACGCTGAGATAATCAGAATCTCTTCCCAGACCGAACAGCACGTGCACGTTGCCATTTGGGAGAAGGCCCGTGGTCACTGCTCTCCCCGGTAGGACATATAAGCTGAAACAGAAAGGGATGCGGAAATAGAGGTACATGAGCGCATTAGCCGTGAGTCTGTATCATAATTTTAGAAAGCCATTATGTAGTATATATTCGGGTGAGTATGCGGTACGAGGCTTTGTTTCATTATTCACAGTTTCCTGAATATACTGTCCTAGGCTTGATTATCCTTCAGTCAATATGAGATGCCTAGTCCTCCTAGTATAAAGCACCTAGCAGTCCTCCTATTAACAAGGAAACGGAAGAACCTTCAGAAAAACCCACGCAAGCGGTGTTTTACCACAACACCCAAAAGTTACTATATTACTCACAAACACGAATTTAGTAAGTTCTTCCACTGATTGTTACGTAAATGGCGACTGATTCAGGGTGATAATTAATGGAATGTGTGGTTCGATCGGTGGATGACTTTGAGAAAGGAAATCTTATGATGTGAGTAATCCATCATGTATTTCTCAGTCGAGGCTAAACCATCACAGCGGACGGTTACCAGATCACATATATAAAACAATTCTAAGATTTCCATTTTCTAGCAATAATTTTTCGTTGTATTTTTAATATATGCTATTTCTACGGTTTTCACTTATGTGGTTCTAATACAAATTAGTGTTTATTCAATGAAATAGTTTTATGTGGTCGTATTAATATGCATAAAATTGATTTTACATTTAAAATTTGAACTTAGATCAATATATTTTACTTCCACTTTTCGTTTCTATAAGTTAAAAAATGTTTATTATTCAAATATTTCTGCAAATTTCTGTATTTCATTTAGTCCCATCGAGACTACTTTCGTAGTCTCTTCACAATGTATTTACCCATATAGAAAAGAAAGTATTTTGTTTAGATGTTTCCATATCAGTATTAAGTGAATCTCTTTGCCCATTCTCTATTAAATTGTAAGGAGATTTAGTAACACGTAATTGTAAGGAGAGTTCAATAGAAAGTATTTTATTTTTATTTTATTTAAGCATTTAGTTAAGGAATAATGTTGCAGAACTTTCCGCTACATGTTCATCAAACTGTCTTGGAGTTGAATGTAAAAATTAGTTAAATCAAATATGATATTCATTTAGTGTGCATCAAAAATCTTTCATGCCAAATTTCGTATGTTAAAAGATTCGCTTTGTCTTTGTTCATCATATCGAATTCTTGCAAGTGATTTTTTTTTTTTTTTTTTTTTGAAGCAACAGGATTCTATTTTACAATTATCGTGCTTATTAAACACGACTATTCAAATTACGAAATACTACGAAACTAGATTTCTTATGTAATGATCAATTTACCTCTTTGCTTGCTCCACCTTTTACGTTATTCACTTGTTCGATGGAGCCAAGGCGTGATTATATAGAACCTATAGCCATTCCTAAATTTTAAAGAACACATTATTGAAAGTTCTTTCAAAAATGATAGAACAGTATTTGATACCGTGCATGGTTAAACAACCAAACGATATATGCACATCTCAGCCGTAAGAAATTGATTACGTTAAAACAAATGATTACCAATTTTCTTACTTGACCCAAACTTTATATAATAAATGGACTCAAATTTATATAGGCCTTATACACCATCTCATTTCGTGTGTGTGCGAGGCTCTAATCTCGTCAATAGTTTTTGAGACTTTAGTAAAAGATCTTTTAACTTCAAAACTTTAAAGCTAATTTATTTTCGTTTATTTTAAAAAGATCAATTGACTGCATAGGCGCCCGAAGGGGAGCGCAGGGTGGGACCCGGATCCCGCTAGTTCACAAAGTAAATTTCTTAAGATTTTCTTAATACAAATTTTAAAAAAACACCAATCGTAATATAGCAACCACGGAGATGGGCACTCTAGAAAATTTTCTTGGGAAGCCCATGATTGACTCCACTTATGAACTTGACCCAGATAATCACTCTAGCTGACTTTTGCAACAAAAGAGAAATCAAAAATTAACCTTCGTTCAAGATATGTCCTGTGGAGCAACGGACGTGCGGACTTACATTTCAATCTTATAAAGCATAGTTGTGTGATCCTAAAGAGGGTACTGTGAATCGCAATAATGTCTATATAGTTGTTTTCCGTATTCAGGAAAAAACAATAGTTGAGTTTCGCAGTGAAGATGTGTGAACATGATTAAAAGGACAGTCCTTAGGATTATTACGAAATCCACTCAATCTATACGGAAATTCACAGACACGCGTATATACATATATATACTGCTCTCTCCCCCTCTCTCTCTCTTTATATATATATATATATATATATATATATATATATATATATATATATATATATATATATAGTAGTGTTGCATGATTTCCCTTTGAAATATAGGACCATTTTTCTCGAGATACCTTCCATAGCAACCATTAGCGACAAAACATAAATAATTCCTGCATCCTATCTCTCTCTCTCTCTCTCTCTCTTTCTCTCTGTCTAGTCTCTAGTATCCAGTTGCATACATGGTATAAATTCATACATCACGGCTAACGTAGCAATCCTTGATGTTTGCACGTTTCAGATTATGAAATGGACCTATAAAGGAAATGTTTCGAATAACGTTTTCGTGGCTCGTGGCTATTACTAGCAATGTCTTGTTGCAAACAGATAATTATCTTTTAATGCCTAGTCCAGCAAACTTTTATGGGACTTTTACTCAGCGGCTTATTGTAAACTTTTTCAATGTTATCTTTTTCTACATATCTAAAGTTTTAATAATATATTCACGGTCGTAACGGAACATTCTAATTCATATGACAAAATAAGGATATTCATACTTTTCTGCAGAGAAGGATATTTTGTAATAGTTGTTGGTTTCGTCTGTACAAGCTTTTATTAGCCCGCCATAAGGGGACGAGCGGGACAACTGCTCCGGGCGCCGAAGTAAGGGGTGCAAATTCGGGACGAAAGGAGAACTGAAAAGAAGGAAAGTATAAAAGAGAAAGGAAAATTTACTTGGAATATTTTATATCAACAGCACTATTTTTCAAAAGGTTTTGTCAACATATCAGTACAAACTAATAGGTACTTAAATCATCTTCTTGCTTTAGGAAGTGGTCCTATAAATGTTATTCATGTTAGGAAAATATATGTACACATATATACTCGTATAAAATGGGAGGGAAAAAGTAACAAAAATGCTCAAAATCAAGGAAAAACAGGATTTATTTTTGAAAATTTTCTAGTGTTTCGCGCCAACCATAGTGGCGCTTCGCGGCTGGTCTGTCGACCTGACTTATATGTACGGGAGTGCGGTCGTACACTCTCGCCTCGCGCGCTGATTTTTCACGGCACGGCACAGTGTTAACATTACAATTGAGGGGATTTTAATACGAGGTGCATTCAAGTTATAACATCTCCAATTTTTTTCCTCAGTAGTTGTAACATAGAAACACGCTGTTTATTTTAAAATACGAGAGTACACGCTGTCAATGCGTGACACCAGTGGCGTATTTACGATTGTGTTTCCTGGAAATGTGAAAATTCTGCAAGATATTTCAATTACTTTAAAACAGTAAATAAAGTTTTGGGGGAGGCTTAAGCCCGGAGGCCCCCTTAAATATTTCACTGCGTGACAGATATGACAACAATGTACGCACACAGAGCTCTAGCGGTAGTGGTGACTGTTTTTGATACGATACTCGTAAAATGACTACGTTTACATTAGAAAAAAGTGTGTAATCATTCGTTTTCTCCATTTGTGTGCTGCCACACCGCTTAAGATCCATCGCCTGTTGAGTGAGACAAATGTAATGATGGTGTCATGGATGTGTCTAATGTGCTCGCGTACAACAACTCTTGAACGAAAGTGAAAAATGAAATGAAATGAAATCTTTGAGTTTTACGTCCCACGGTTATGCCGGTTAGGCTAAAGGAGACGGTGATGATGAGTAATGAATGAAATGGTGGAATGAAGAAAGTGGGAGGAAACGGGAGAACCCCGAGAAAACCCACGCACACGGTGTTTGTCCGCCACAAAGTTCACTTGGCGGGGGCTGGGATCGAATCCGGGACCCCAAGCACCAGAGGTGAACGCTCTACCACTGAGCCACCACGGACCCTTGAACGAAAGTAGTTCGTTATTATTATTATTATTATTATTATTATTATTATTATTATTATTATTATTATTATTATTATTATTATTATTATTATTATTATTATCTGTTTTGGGCAATAGATAGGCAGAAGAGTTATTTAATGGGGTGAATACGTCGACATCTTCACGAGTAATGGGGAACTTAACGGTATCCTTTCATATAATATTTTCCAGTATTGAAACAAACGTAACAGAAGCTTCACATCTCGCTGTTAGATGGCACTAAATATGTTCCGTTGGTTGACATCTATCGAACAAAATTGAAACTTCAAGTTTGGAATCTCATACTGAATACTATACTTTATTGTTCTTTCTGATTAGAATGTAGATTATGTAAAATTTTGTTCAGAAAACCCTGGACACTCATATTTAAAAAATACACTATTTTCACATAACCCTTTCTTAGGCATCCATAGGTTTGTTTGAAGTAGGCGTGAGCGGAACCGCAGTGGCTCAGTGGTAGAGCATTCACCTCTGATGCATGGGATTCTTGGTTCGATCCCACCTCGCGCCAAGTGAGCTTTGTGGTGAACAAACACTGTGTGCGTGGCTTTTCTCGGGTTCCACTTGTTTCCTCCCACTTTCTTCATTTCACCATCTCATTCATTTCTCATCATCACCGTCTCCTTGATCCTATTTGGCATAACCGTGTGACGTAAAACTTCATTTCATTTCATTTCATTTTTTCGCGAGTTTTACCGACAACTTAGTTAATAGTCTACGAAAACAGCTCATGTAAAAAGGGACAGTGATTGGTAAGTGAAGGTATTCAAAGTGTTTCGAATGGTCAAAATCAAGAAGAGAAAAAATTATATTAAAATTTGTTAAATCACCCGTAAAATTAGACTAAATTTATGGAAAAATCGCTACTTCGGGAATATCGGTACCCCCAAGAACCCCCTTGCTTACGTTCATGCGTATTATACATTTTCTTGAAAAGCAACCATTATTTTAAGAATTTATTCAATAGTCTCTGTTTGTACTAAACACCTGAAATTACACAAATCCGATGTTATTACTAACTTTAGTAAAGATTGAGTACATAGAAAATTCGACTAAAATATCCCATCATTTGCCTTAATTGTATTTCTTAAAATTATAAAGTTACTTTATGGGCACCCTGTACTGTAAAATGTTCTCACACTTTTGTCATTTAAAAGTTGTGAAATCAAAAATGTTTTTTTTTTCTAAATCCATGGTTATTAGAAAAACGGAAGAAAAGTGTAAAACCTCGTGTGAATTCAATTATTTTGTCACTTATTATTAACTAAAGAAAACATTTGTCCTACGAAAAATTATATATATTTCACACCATTATTGAAGCTAAATAAATCCCTAGAGTAGGGGAAGCCCAATAATGCAATCTTATATATAAAAGAGAACGTACAAATCCTTTGTTCCCTCATCACGCTAATACGGCTGAACCAATTTCTTTCATTTTTGGGGGGTTATTAGGATTTGGACCCTAGATGGTTTTTATCATATCACTTTAATTTTTAATTACCAGTGTCTTGAGATAATTGACCATTCAAGTGTCCATAACGTACAAATCCTTTGTTAGTTCATCATAGGTAAAAATAAACGTATTTATATGCAACCCGCATGACCGTGTCACTCGGCGGGTTAACATAAATGACAGGCGATATTCTATGGTTTTTATCATATCACTTGAAAGCGAAAAAGTAAAAATTATCTAAGTAACAAAGTTTATTGCGTTCCGGGGTGACCGCAGCGAAGCGGGGCGGGTTAACATAAATGACAGGCGATATAATGTTAACATTTACTGCAATCTTCTATGGTTTTTATCATATCACTTGAAAGCGAAAAAGTAAAAATTATCTAAGTAACAAAGTTTATTGCGTTCCGGGGTGACCGCAGCGAAGCGGGGTGAACGCTGCTAGTATTAGATATTTTGTAGTTACATACTTTTCTGTTCTCAATAATATTGGGTATATCATTCTCAGATACGCTCGATCTCTCGTAAATTTATGGGACTATAACAATTTTAGGTGTATATGACGTGTAGTCCCGTATACTCCCAATTACATCCCTGAAGATCACATATATTCAAAAATGAAAACTTAATTTCAAAAGTGGGATAACTTTACACCTTCCTTCCTAATCCTGCAAGATATAAAGATGAACTTTTATCAAATACACAAGTTACAAATATAATATGATCGATTAGTATTTGTATTTAAGATACAATTTTCAGATTTGTTCTCGTAGCATCCGAAAATATGGACTCTTAAAGAAAGGACAAAATGAACTTATTAGTCCAAACTGTGATGCTTGTAGAAAGTATAAACTTAGTACCACCATTTTTTTCTTCTTGTATTTTAGCAGTCGGACGCTTGTGAAGGCTACGGTAGGTGTGACCCTTCATCTTCATGCTCACTAAACCCGTTCTGGACGATCTGAGATTTGTGAGTAGGGGCTTCGTTATCTTGGTAAATTGCATTTTCAATTGAAGAGAAAGTTAGCAACGTTGGAAGGAACTGGTCCCCAAAATGTTCAGAATCGTTGGCAGTGACGTGGCATTGCAAGGTAATGATGGGTCCGACAAAATACAACGATATAATGTCATTAGATGACTGAATCACTATCATATTTCACTGTTGGTACCAAACAATTCTGATACTTGGAATAGCACTCTCCATATGTTAATTCTGTCAGGAGTTGCAAACAGTGTGAAATACTGTCACCTTTAGTACCATTTTCTTCTTAATATAATTTCGATCAATGATGAACGGTTTTGGAGTTGCAGCTCCTTTGTACTGTGCTGGTGCTCAGAGAGTTTGTGAACGTGATGTTCACTTCAGAAGTTACTTTGGCAACTGAAATCTAGTGTTACGTCACAATCCATCGCAATGTTCACCCGTCTCAAACAAATATTAGTATCCAAGTTAGTGCTTTGCGTATTACCTGGTATATATTAGGTCGTAATCATTTGTACCGTGCATCGCGGTACACCAAACAACCACGAATACGCAGGCATTCTTCGTATAGGCTCAAACGGTTACTAATTTATATACGTGGACGCTTTGATAAGTCCGTGCAAAGTCCGAGAGAGGGCAACACTGATGCGTACCGAAGTGATTGTCAGTTAGTAACATCTCTTGGAAGAACATACACTAAGTGGCAGCCAGATCTGTTTAGTGATCTGTGTTTGGCGTGCGGTTAAATTGGGTAAGTCGAGTATATGTCGAAATCTTATTACGAGAAAATTAAAAGAGTAAAAGATTTTTTCTCAAACACCCCACTTTGGGAGTATAGAGTTTCACGATTTTCACGAAATACGATTTTTCTACCTCTTAATATTAGGTAAATACACCTTTCTATAGAGAGATAAAGCAATTTAGTTACTCCTAAATCTTGACTTTGTGACATACAATCTAGGAAAACATATCCTCCTAATAATTAAGTAAAAAGAATTTTTACTACTTACAGATATTTCTTAGAACTATTGAATACAAAGACTTGGAATTTAGATTATAAAGACCATACATGCTGTGTACATCCAAGATTATGATTATATTTTTCACTTGTCCCAATTCACGTAAGGCGAAGAGATCGGATGTGAAAGGAAAGACAAGGCCACACTGAGAAAAATCCGTTCTCCAGACAGCAGTATATTAAGTTGAGTTGATTTTGAGTGTAACGTCCCTTTCAGCAGCGAGGCTATAGGAGGCGGGACCTACTGATTAACGTGGAATCCGAACCACATGAGCTCCAGCCAGGAATCGAATCCGGGTCTCCCACGCCAAAGGCGCGTACACTAACCGCTTAGCAGCGGTATATTGTACAAATACACGGAATCCTACAGAAATCAGTACAGAAATCAGTACGGAGCATACGTTATCCGTATGCTACATAGGCACTGCCCTTAGATGTTACATCATGCCGTTGCAGGATGTCTGCTATCTAACAATCTTCCTTATAATACATACATATATGTATGTTATATACGTCCATGTGTATGTAAGATCCTGACCGCTTATATTGTTTCATACAGAAAGTACGTACAGATGGAACACTTATACAGAAAGTATTATAAAACATGCGTTTCCAGCTATACGTTTGCTGTACGTTACGTCCAAAAAGAACAGGATTTAGAAATGTAACGTATGATTTTACGTAGGCCACTCTTAATGCAGCTTTAATTTCTTGTGGATAAGAAGAGGGGTGAAGAAATTTTTGTGTGGAGGAGATATTTGTTGCATACCTATGGTTCCCAACTATGTGTAGATCCATTCCGGGACAATATTTAACCGTAGGGCTGTACATATTCATTAATTTGGAGGTAACTTAAGGATCGAGGAACATACATATTACCAGACAGATTATTTAAAAAGAAAAAAATACTTTATATTAGAACTTAAATTTTAAAACTAAATTTCTAAAACAGTACAAATTAGTTGTATTACTATTTATATTTTCTAAGGCTGTGATTTCAATTTTAGAGTTTAACTGTATGATTCTTAAACGAAAAATTTAATAACGAAAAGTGTTAATAATATTATCAAAAACATATTAAATTACTTTTAGTTATAGAGTATTCCACTCAAAAAATGATCAGGGTCACACTTAGTGGAAAAGAAAAATTAACAATTTTGTTTCTGCTAAAAACCAAATTAAGTAGATTTTTGTAGTGCAAAGGAAAAACGATACTCCATGAAAGTACACACAAACACAAAAAAATTGAAACACCAATTATTTTTCTTGCAATCACTGTTGCTGGGAAGATCAGCTGTCGTCTCCAAATCTGAATTTTTAAATTTAGTATTTTTACTGAGTCTTACGATTACAGTAGTTGCAAACTTGCACTTACTTTACTTATTTATTTATTTTGTAACCAACATAAGGTACGTCCATTATTCAAGAAATGGAAGATCGAATTCTGGTGTTATAATCGTCTAGGTAAACAAAATATTCCTCCGGAAAAGAACGTGGAATTTCTGATTAATCCCGTCCAAACCGAGATAGTTTTGAACCCTATGTATACCGTATATAATATTTTTATACCACTTGGCGCACCAATGCAATATGTCTCAGAAGGGACAAACAATGTTATTGAAAGCAAATGCTCTCACCCTTTCTGGCATCGTCACTGCGAACGATGAAGTGGAAAATATTGTTCACAGCATAAGTTAATATATACATTTGTTTATATTTAGCTCGAACAGTGAGTAGGGGTTGTTCTGATACATGTTGACATACAGACGGGCATAACAGTTCTTATAAGATTTCCGATACTTATGCATAGCATAGCATATTTCACCTTATTAATTTATCAATTTATTAATAACAATAACTAAATATGAAGATAAATAGAGCATATCATATTTCGTTGGTTGATTGCATTAGATTTCAGCGTGTGTTTCAGCATCGAGGCTATTTGAGACGAGAAACTACAGCTTAACGTGGAATCCAAAGCATATACGAATCGCGAATCGAACCCGGGTCTCCCACACCAAAGATGCGTAATATTCCATTACACATCTCTGAGTTAAACTATATTTAAACTAAAACTTAAATTTAATATTTTTTAATTCAAGTCCTATTTACTAGAACACCCTGTGAAATAAAGCCTCCAGGTGTTAAGCTTAATTAATTTTAATTATATGATACGCAAGAATTAGATTAAAAGTTTTATAAACTATTCTAATTTTCAGTCTAACAACTCCGGGTAAGGAAATGTTACATTTAGCTTCCAAATACCTTTAGATGTCAGAATTGTGTGCTATTCGTGCAATGAAAAATAAACTAGCTTCCAGTAGAGAAGTTCAAGTAGAAGTTCATTATATATGATTTTAACTGAGCCATTTCCTGATAATAACAAACAGTATTTCTCTCACAGCATCTAGAAGGCAATATATGATTTAATTTAGTTGAAGAGCTACTAACTTCATTAGCAACTCAGTGAGCAAACATTGTTTCGTAATTTTGCAAAGAGGATAAGCAAAAAACACAATAAAAAAAATAACTAAATCTTGCTTTCGAAATGTAAAATAAACGAAAAAAAATCTTATAAAATTACAAAATTAGTACAAACGTACTATAGAGGGACCATAAAAACCAAGAATATTTCTATATGAGTGCATCCTATCCCCCTTACACTCTTGAGCTTATTCGGATAACCCTGTCCCTTCGTTTCCCATTGGTACAAAAATTTCACAACCCCTTGAGCCTATTAAAGAAGATTTGTTTTATTTTCTAACTGTAGTTGAGAGCTGTTTAGCAAATCTCCACCCCTTCCCATTCCACCTTATAACTCTGATTTTAGTCTCCTGTTTTTCCTCTCCCTAAAGAAACAACCACGCCACTAGGGAGGGGAATAGGTACTAAAACATATTGTACTACTACCTTAGATCTTGAACGAGAAAAAAAAAGTGTAGCTTAAATTTGAGGTGAGTTTAATTCGGAATTTTGCCAACTCACAAGCTCCCCTTTGTGAACTCTCTTCCCTCTCTCTTGCGATTTACGCTTTCAAACCTCTTTGGGATGTTACAGAGGTCTTTTTTTGTATTATTCAAGTAGAGATTACTGTGCAAATAAAAACAAAATAGAAAACATAACAAAAAAAACTGACAGAAACAAGTTTTAATTTGTTTTTCTCCTTTGTGGCCATTTTGTAGCTGTGTTGTGTTAACATTTGCAGAAAGTTTTTAAGCTTCCGGTAGCAAATACAGAGACAAATAGTAATACTGTATAAAAAAAAAAAGAAAGAAAGAAAGTATGTGTCTTTTTTCTTTTCTTGTTTTGTATTTCGTTTTGTTGCTTTTATTTGATACAATATAGTGAAAATACATCGAACATACCATGTGTTCACAGCCTTGTACTTGTGTTACAAAAATGTGTTCCTAATACTAAATTAACTAGAACAGACAGTCCTTTTGTTAATTGTTCTTGTTAGGTCAGGAATGTAATTTTTTAAAGGACATAAATGTGCAAGTCCTTTTGTAAATTTTAAAGAGCACAGTACTTAAAGAGATAATATAACTACTTAAAGATGTATGGCAACAATATGACGCTGTACGACAGTGCTGCCCAACGTTATTGTATGATCAAGCACATATAGTTACTGCCTATGAATATGGTTGCCATATGTTAGTATTTTTAGGTCCGTGTCCGTATCGTACAAAGCATAAAATAGGAAAATGTCCGTATTTGACAGTTTTTTGGAGCTGCCTGAAGATGTCCGATTCGGGAATTACTGACCTCTCGGATGAATCCATCATATAACTTATATTTTAGTTATTATTAACAAAATGGGTTATGTTTTTAAAGAGTGTCTCATTTTTTTCATTCCAGGGTTCTTTTGGTTAGATTTAATATACGTAATTTATGGCATGATTTATTATACTTGTGTTAATGAAAAATATTATAAAACATGTTAGTTTCCAATAGTATTTGAAGTATTACAGTAAACAATTTTGTGGTAACCTAAAAAGGTGATTTTTAGGTAAGAAATTTCAAAATATTTGATCTGTGTTTGGGCACCGTATTTTTGAATCAAAAAATTATGGCAACCTTAGCTATGGACAACGTTACCAGATCGGAATTCCAAATTATCTCCAGATCTACTAGAAACACTCATGTTTTTATTAAAATAATTAATTTTATAGAAATGCCCCTATTGTTTTTAAATACTTCTCACAGCAATACTTTTCACAAAATACTGCCATAGTTTTTCAACACAGTAGACCTATCTTCAACACAGTAGACCTTCAACACAGTAGGAGTTAAACCAGAATGTTAAAACTCCTCACACTGGAATGTTTCGACGTAAGGAGTTCATATATTTAGGAAAAAAAGAAATATTTCAGTTTAAAGTCCCACGATTATGCCTGCTAGGCCAACGGGGACGATGATTAAAGCAAGTGTATGATAATGAAAGAATTGGTGGAATGAAAAAGTGGAAGAAAAGGGAGTATCCCCAGAAAATTCACAGACACGATATTGTCTCCCACAAACTTACTTGGACAGGGATTGAACCAGCGATCCTACGTACCAGAGGTAAGAATCTACCAGTGAGCCATCGTGCCCCCCTCCATTTATTTGAAAATCCATAATTATTGAATCACGAAAGTTTGTGAATAGTGCTAATCATTATTTCTCTCATAAAATACATGTTAAATACATAGAAATTATCCCCAACTTCTCAAAATAATGTCGCTTTAAGAACACTACAGTAAATTATTTAGTTGAGGAAACTTCTTCCGAAAATATTACGTGTAAGAAGTTCCCAAACCGTCGCTGGATTTCACACCGTGATTAGAGAAAATCTGATGCACAAATCAATGTGTTTTCTCTCCAAGATGGAGAAATATTTATTTCATTAAACACAGAAAAACAAGGATAGGATGGCCAAAAATTTTGAAGATCTTCAGGACCGTCCATTCTGTGCAACCGTGTCGGACTGGTCTAGTTGAGGACTCTTGGAGTCGGTCCTCAAAGGCTCCCATATACATATATATATATATATATATATATAAGTGTGTGTGTGTGTGTGTGAAAAAAGGCCATATGTGCTGAACACCTTATCATCTCTATTATCTTCAAATACATACAAACTTAACACATCAGTTGCAAAATATAAGTGACACAAAATCATATTTTCGGTATTGAATACGAAGTTTTACTGGCTCACGGGCCGTAGTCATATGAGCAATGGGACTTCTTTCGGAAAGACGAATCGAGCCTTCTGCACACAATTGTCGGTTTGAAGACTGAAGAAAGCATTTGCGATCTCGAAAATTCGACCAGGCCTGCAGGTCCTGCGCTTCGTGATCCCTGCGGGGTCCCTCGGACCCTTGGCGATCGCCAAGTAGCCAACGTGGCCAGGCCACTGTAAGTAGCATCCAGACATTTCTTTTTGCAGTAAGCCACCGATCAAACATAAGTTCATTAAAATCTTAAAAAAAAGAAAAGGGTACTTTTTTTTGGCTTGTTTCTTATCTAAGCAGAGTCGATTGAAATTTTAACGTACTTAATCAAAGATGTAACTAGATCTGTATATCAACATTGATGGAACGAGTCACTTGGTCACCCAAGTCTAGGTCTCGCTTCTCAGTTCCAGCCTGACTTGAGACCGAAAAGACCTGCCCCCCCCCAACCAAAATATAATCTCTGCAGCATTATTGGAGAATTTTATAGTTAATTAATGATGTTTAGTGCCCGAGCTCGAACATTCATTTGATTGATTTCTGATGTGAATTTCTTAATGAAGATACCACATCTTGAATATTTCAAATATATATTAATGTTATATTTGTCCATCTAACCATTCTGATAAAAATATGTACAGTGGGGTTATGAACATAAACTATACAGAAAGATTTAACAAAACATTATTTGGTTCAGCGGTGTCTTCTATATTCGAAAAACGACAAGGTTTACAGGTTCGTTCGGTTAAACGTTGATGATTTATCATAAGTAAAAATAGCCCCTATTTAGTATATCTTTTCTATGATGTTCGTGCGTTTATATTCTGTTCAACCTATAGTTATCTTTCAGTGCAACGCTTTGATACATGAAGATGCACACAAGCGAGGAAGAAAATTATAGCTTTAGTGGAGAAGATAAGGACACAAGTTTGTCCGGGTCGCTCCGAGTCGTGGATCTATCCAGGTAGCCGAATTTAGTGTGTCATGGGTTTGATTAGCTCTGGGTTGCGAACTTATTCTTCTTCAACTAAGAGTTACTTGTAAAAGATATACCATAAAAAAAACACAAGTTTTGAAATGCCAACCATTTCTGTTCTAGTAAATTGGCAGCACTGAACGTTACACGATTTTCATCTATTGTTTTTGTGGTCGTCACAGAGGTGTAGTCACAGATGACGGTACAGTGAATGATCGTTATCTGTTTTCTGTACAAGTAGCAATTGAGAGCTTCATGACGGGACAACATGTTGTCATAGTACAAACTTATTACAAATATAATGAATGTTTTGCAAGACTGATTACAAACTCTATGGAATGTTTGATTAACGTCATCACAGTCGACTTGTTCGGTGCATAATGCAGTGGTGTCCACCCCCCTTATGTCCATGACGCACCCCCCAATTGTCTACCCGTAGGTGTTCTTCCATGAACAAAATTTTCTTTTCTATTAATTTTTACACTCCCTCAAACATATTTATACAGATTTTTAACACCCCCAAATATTTCAATGACGCACTTTGCGTCATAGCCCCCCCCCTTGTGGGCACCCCTGCATAATGTTAAGGTGTGATGCATATGTGGTGTAATTTGTAAAATTCAACTATTCTAGATGGAACATCATTTCCAACAACTTTTGTCTCTTCTCATTTTTTTCTAGTCCCCACTTATAATGGCCTATGGTCCTGAAATTTTGATACACCTAGTATATATGAAAGTCGTCTGTACGATTTATAATTAAATATATAAACTGGAATTAGTACAAAACAAAAAATATTCAATTGCTACATACAGTATGGAAAACAGAAATTATAAACTAAATTATCTGATCGAAGATGTGATAATTCGGAAAGAGAAAAAGAAATAGGTAAACAAAAGGACTCCCTCTTTCGTTTCTGATATTCGTGGATATTTTATTATTATTATTATTATTATGAAAAGAAAAAATGCATTTGTGCTGTTTCTGTAGCAAAAGACAATAACGACCAGCACAAATCCTCAGTACGTGTGCTGTTTAAAATGTATAGTTTCTAACCAGCAGTACTATATATAAAGGTCAATAAATCACGTAGATTCTCCCTCTCTGCCTGTCTTTCTCTTGCAGATGAAATGCAAGTGTGAAAGAATACATTCAACTCGTTTTCGAGCAGCTGGCAAAATGATATTATGTAAATCTATTCATCCGTTGAGAAGCGTGAATTTTCATTCCGTCGTTCGCGCTTGAAATGTTGATGCCACAGAGATGGCGGGAAATGTGCCTACAGGAGTGGGAACATCTATTCTGCTCTGTGAATAACATTTGACTCAATAAAAGAATCTTTTCGTATTGCAATTGTGAAAGATGTCAATAATCATGCCAGTATTATTTTTCATTTATTTATCTTTATTTTCTGTTATTCTTGGCCCTTGCTTCGAGTACTTTTTTTTTTTTAAGTTTGATTTTCCAACGAAAGCTTCTTTACCCTGTGTGTCCGTGGGTCCGACAGACAGAAAACCTCAAGAATTAAGTAATGAATTACCATCAATATTGGCCAGAATGAAGATGGTTCAAAGCCAGGAATCGAGTTCGTTGGTAGGGATAGTATTCAAACCGGAAGCTGTTGAAATCAACCATTTCGGTAGTGGCAGATCTAGCCTGGAAGAGGAGGGCCTAGCCTCCCCCAATTTGTGAGTGACAAATAATTTCAAGTACCCCGTATTATTTATATAGTTTTGAAAGTTTATACTAAGTGTTGTCTTTTATTCTTTATTGAAAAAATTTCGTAACTGTTTCATTTGCAGTTTTTTCTGTTATGCAACGTGTAAAAGAATATTTAAGGTGAACAATGTCAACGTTCATCCCAGTCATAATATCCATCGGGAGAGAGTAAACACTCAACTTTTGCAGGACTCATGACTAGGGATGTAAAATACCTGGGTATTTATTTCAGCGGGTAAAGGATGACTAAATAAAGTGAAGTCAATTGTCACCAAACCAGTCATACACAATGGGTATTTTAGTGGGTATTTTATGTTTCAATTAGCAATAAATGGATTTTATTGTTGTCAGTGAAAAATATAATGGTCATTTGTATCACCTGCAACTGGAGCAGTAAATAACCATCTAATTAATCATTTTTTTTAGTAATTAAAGAATGAATTTGATATTTATTAAGAAATACAGTCGATTTCCTACGTACTCACCATAATTTTCTTTCTACTTACACTGAATTTCATTCTATTACCCTTGGCGGAAAATAATTAACCATTCTACCCTGTGAATTCTTACCTTGGTGTGCCCCTAAGGCGTCCAATCAACTACGCGGTAGAATTTTGTAGTGGATCAAACCAACACGAAAATTTAAAATTTATGACAGAACGTAAGGATGACTAAATAAAGTGAAGTCAGTTGTCACCAAACCAGTCATACACTATTATTAAGTATTCTGCCTGCCAGCAGCTCCTCATATTAATGACATGAAATTTAAGTTCTTCTTTAGGTTCGCCTCTCATGAAACTATCTCCATTATTCTCAATCTGGCTCATCTTCTTTTATCTTACAATACATTCTCCAGATTTTCAAATCACCGATGAATACACTAACTAAAGTATTTAAGTAACAGCAGGATCTCTATTACTAAAGAAATAAGTTTTCTTTTGGTTTTCCAAATTTATTAATGGCGAAAAATGAATTATTAATAATTGAAGATCTAAAGATCTAAAGTTTACAACAATTTTATTATATATATGTATTGTTAGCATTACCTTAATGATTTTGAATAGTAATGCTGAAAACAACGTTTTTAATAATTAAAAAAACTGAATTGATATTACAGATACGGCTGCTTACTTTCTTCACGCAAAATTATGTAATTTTTGGTATTTTATCTATAGGCAATGAGATGTACTGAATGGTAGAGTATGCAAAAATTTGGACCAATAACTTTAAGTTTTACACCTGGTTTACGGAATTAATAAATTAATATGTTTAAGAAACTACACTGTAACAACGAAGTTGTTGATATAGTTATATCATAGTAAAGAAGCTCGACTTTAGTAACTAATAACCTTGAAAATACTTAGAAACTTAAACAAAAATACACATTTACTGATTACGATAATCAAGGTAATTAAATTTAATAAATTGGTCGATTAAATGATTTACTAAATATGCGAAGTTGTTGGAAGAGAATTATCCATAAAATACGGAATAACATCTCGTAAAACACTTAAGTAACTAATTCCTGATTTTTAGAAGTGTTCACTAAATGGAGTTTAACACTAAGAATAATGGTTTGTGAAAGAATTTGTTGCAATAGCATGTTTAAAATATTAATGTGATAAACAACATTAAGCTGTATAGTAACTCAGTAATATTTATACTTTAAATTATTCAATATAGAACAGCAATTAACCTGTACCATATTTGGAGTACTATAAAACGACCACAAATTTTACCGTCCTACTCAGAATCAACCGTAAGATCAGAGTCGGAATCATCACATAATTCTTCAATATCAACATCACTATTACTCACTTTTTCATTTCCTTCTGTCACCCATTTCTCTGTAACCTCTTCCAATGTATCTGGTGTTTTGTTCTGTTCCATGGCAACCGGTGCTGACTTGTTCCTTGATGATCCTCATTCTGAATCTTGCATCCGTGAAACTTCAGGCAATTTCTTATTTAAAAGCTTCCAGTTATAAGAAGGATACGTTAGTTTTCCTGTCCTCTCCAATGATAAACGATTTATTGTTTTACTAAATGTAGAGAGAGTTCTTTCTGTGCCAGCAGATGTAACCGGAGCACAAAGGATTCTAATGCCGACATCAGCTAATTCAGTGATGTCTCAAAACCCTCTCCACGAAAGTAGTGAGCTCATTTGTTCCACTCTGTCCCACGAAAACATCCTTGCCCAATTTCCTTCCCTGTCCCTATAGTCAGTCAAATGTAATCTCAGTAAAACAGAATTCAATCCCATTTGTTTTCCAACTTCACAAACGAAGTTTACTCCATCCAGTAATCCTTCAGCGGTCAATTTGCAACCGTGAAAAGTGGGATTGAGGATATCTGCAGCCAGATGAATTGGACCCAAGCCAGGTTCAATTCTTTGTTTAAAATTTTCCATCATTGATTGCTCTTCTCTTTTCGAAAGGATTGATGGTGGTAACTGTTCTGTTAGAGTTGGATGAAGACTGGAATTTTGAATGCAAAGTGTCTATCTGATACTCATTGTACTCGAAGCAATTAATCAAATCCACTATTGGTTTCAAAATGGCTACAAGGTTTTCAGTACATATCCAGAGTACATCATCAAGAAGAATTTCCTTGATTTCTGAAGGTAATGACGATTCCTCACTCACGCGAGCGTCTGAAGCCCGGTTTTATTGACAAACACACTTTGGAGGTATTGTAAATGGTTTCCTCATCTTGTTTCTTCAGGCAACTTTAACGAAATTATAATTCTTTTCTCCCTTGAGTTTTGTGTACATAGTGCTTGCAGGTGATGGCTATGTTGATTGTTTTAACAACATCAATTACACTTCCCAGTAATGTCTTTACCGATGGAAATCAGATGATGTCAGAACAAAGCAAATGGAGAAGATGAACAAGACAACCCAAAGACACTATACTAGGATACTTCTGTCTTACTAATTTAAAAGCTGCTCTCATGTTGGACGAGTTGTCTTCTATGATTATTAAAAATGTTTCAGGGTTATGTTTTTACAAAACGTTCATAATCTCTTCAGACAAGTAATGTGCATCGTGTTTATTTTCTTTCGACAACGCGAAATCAACAAAAACAGGTCAGGTTGAAAATGACGAAATAACTGATAGATTCATTTCTTAAGTTACTCCAACCGTCACACAGGAAATATAGGTTCCTTGATTCCTCTAACTTCATTTTAACTTCCCCTTGCATTTGACTGTGTTGAGCATCCCAGTAACTCGTAGCCAGGCGATACCTTGATGGGAGAGAATACGAAGGACGAATTTTCTTTTTTAAAAAATTAATCCACAAAGGGTGATCAACAAGTGACAGGGGACAACATTAACGAAGATCGCTTTGGCAATGCTTCCCTTCAACGCTTCCTGTAAGACTTCATCAAGGTTCCATACGTCGGCATTTGTTTTAAGAAACATCAATATTAAGATTCTATCAAAAATCCGAAATAGTAACATTGAACCTAAGAAGCCATAAAAAGTCAAGAAAACCCTGTACATTTGATGGAAATTGATGTTTTTTTTTCGTATAATAAATGTGACTATACCTACTATAACAAACTCATTTCTCCTTTCATTAAAATTACTCCAAAATGTTCTTTTAAGTTCGAAGCTAGTAGACATAAGATACCATCTTTTCATAATTAACTTGAACCTCTAAAATGTTCGACTCGGAAAGATTTTGATAATTTTGGTCATCTTTATTCAAGTAGTGTAGCCTCTGATATGCAATACTTTAGATAGATGATCCAGCTTTCGTTTATCTTTTATTCGTATGACGGTTGTCTGAGTTGTCTGTGAAACATTTATGAGAATTTTAAAATTTCAAAATTGTACATTTCGAGAAAAATTGTTGGATTGAAGGAGTCTCAAAACATGTGTTCTCAAATGAAAATACACAATAACTTGATAGGGTTCTTGAGAATCGGCGGCGTATCGCAGACTTTACATTTAAAACTGGGGCTGACTCCCAAGGATTTAACAAAGAAGGTTTATATACGATTTCTGCGTTTGGACAACCTAAGGCTTGAAGTCATACTACGATTTCTTAATTGTTTAAGTCTTGACGAAAGTAATCCAATTTTAAAAGCCGTTCACACCTTGGTGAAGATCAATCTGGAGACGACAAGAGGGTGGTAATGTAGATACCTCCAGGAGACATTAATTTATCATGTTTCAACTCTGACTCTGATTTGTTCGTGAGCAATGACGTAAAGTCGGAAAAGTTAATTATTTCACAAGATTGGCTTGATCGATGTTGCTCAAACTTAGATGCATGTATAGGTGTACACAAGGGCTTCGTCTGAAAACTGTAACAGCTCATCCCCACCATTTCCCTCTTTCAAAACACTCGATTCAGTTTTTTGATCTCTTTACCTATGAAGTTCTTCGAGAAAAATATATAAAAAAAAATAGATTTTAGATGTCGTTGTAACCTAGAATAACATATCCAAAATTGTATCGCGGGTGGGCCATGGTCAAAATTACCTGCAAACCCGCACCGCACATAAACGGAGTCAATTGGTTATTATTTTGCATATTTATGGTGAATGAATGAGAAAACACGCTCGACAGACCCCAAAATATTAGAAAAGGTCACCGGTATGGTTAACAATTCTTAAAACTTCAAAATACTTGAACTTCCGGAAAATACCCATTTTTTGGGTAGGTAAATACAAAAGGGGTAAATACCCATTTTTTATTTACCTACCCACTGGGTATTTACCCGACCAACATCTCTACTCATGACAAGTTGTAAACTCATTCTGGGTTCTGGTAGACCTTTCCAGTTTTAACTTCTATATTTAACACAGCATTTTCGATCACTATAGAATTATGTGAATTTCCCATTTAGGAGTACAAAGTACAAAGAGAAAGATAAAACAATGGAGGGTTCTCACAGAGCTAAATATTGTTATTTACCTTATAATTAAAGTTACTTTAATTCAATGTTAAATATTTTGCTACGAATAAAAAAAACAATATTAATAAATAACAACGTGTGATGGAAAATGAAGAACAATACATATAACTTTATTGACAGTATCAAGTATACACATGAATTTATTTTGGGAACAAAGGGCAGGGATGGCTCAGTGGTAGAGCGCTTACATCTGTGCATGGGGCCACTGGTTCCATCTCGGGACAAGTAAGTTTGTGGTGCAAAACATTGTGTCCGTGGATTTTCTCGGAGCACTCGCACTTTCTCATTCCACCAGTTTTTTCCATTACCATTCGCTTGCCTTAATCATCACCTCCCTTAGCCTAAAGGAAGTTAAACTGAAATATTTCTCGTTTGCTAATAGGCTTGGTAGACAAAAGATTTATAGTAAAAAAGTAAAGTGTATATATATATATTCCCGTTTCTATTCTATAGTGATCGGAAATGCAGTGTTAAATATAGAAGTTAAAACTGGAAAGTTCTACCAGAACCCAGAATGAGTTTACAACTTGTCATGAGTCCTGCAAAAGTTGACTGTTTACTCTCTCCCGATGGATATTATGACTGGGATGAACGTTGACATTGTTCACCTTAAATATTCTTTTACACGTTGCATAACAGAAAAAACTGCAAATGAAACAGTTACGAATATATATAGTGAGATGCTGTTCCTTTCTATCGATTAAGCATGCCGAGAATATATTTGATCTCCATTCTTAACTCTGTAATAAAATCGAAAGAAATTCGAAAGAAAATCGAAAGAAATCGAAAGAAAATCGAAATTCTTTACAACTTCCACTTTCAATATTCGTGTTTATAGAGCAAAAGCGGTAAGAGATAAGGAGAAGCTTTTTTATGGGTCGATTCGTTGTTTTAATAATAGTTACCAACTCTTACCACAACCGTATGTTCAAATTGGAAGTAACAGAGATCAACCATTTTGTCTTCCAATGTTGATTGCCATAGAATAAAAACAGAAATATATATATATCGCGAAGCTGTTTTTGAAATCGATACAGCTTTTGAAGAAAATGTACCATAACTATTCGCATCACTCTATTGAAATGAAACAGGTTCGATTCCTGCTGGGGAGAAGGTAGAAATACTATAAAAAGCTCCTTCAGGCCAGCCACCCTGAGTGAGGTTTTCATGGGTTTTCCTCATCTACATTACGCAAATGGCGGGATGGTACCTAACATACAGATCCCAGGCCGTTTTGTTCCTTCCCCTTTTCTCGAATAGTAGTCAACGTCCCTCATACGTGACTGTTTAACATTGCCATAGATGCTGAAAGCCCAGAAGTCCAATTCCTAATCCTAATGTATTCAGACAAAGAGTAGTAGAAATTTACCAGTATTCAAAGTTTTAATGTTTATCTCCATAGAGAGAGAGAGAGAAAAAACAATGAACAGATAGCATAAGCTTCTTTGGAATCGAGTTAGGGTCCGAAGATTTGTTTCAACCTCCTCCGGTAATCCTTTATTCAAACCAGAAGTTGTAGAAATTAACAATCAACATTGATGACCATAGAACAGAAACCGGATTAGATAGGAACAAAAGGTGTTTTGGAATTGATATTCAATGTGTTAAAAATACTTCGTCTTCTCCTGTGTATCTCTACTAGGATCTTATGAAAATGACCCCATCTTCCCCTGTATAGCTGTACTACGTAAGTGCGGAAGTGGTAGAAATTACTAGTACTTCAGTTTAAAATGTTGAACACAATACAGAGAAAAAAGAGTAAGAGATATTAAAAAGTCGTCTTTTGGAATCAAGTTTTATACCAAAGGGGAAAACCTTTACTCTGTAGGAGGTACAGTGGCTCAGTGGTAGAGCGCTTACCCCTGGTGAGTGGTGTCCCTGGTTCGATTCCCGGCCAAGTAAGTTTATGGTGCACAACATCGTAACCGTGGGATTTATCTCGGAGCACTCCCGTTTCCTTCCACTTTTCCATTCCATCAGTTCTTCTATCATCATTCACTTGTTTTAATCATCGTCTTTCTTAGCTCAAAGAACATAATCATATGACGTTAAACTCAAAGATTTCTTTTCAGTTTTTTCATTTATCCTTGTATCTCAACCAGGAGTGTTGGTAATCTACGACTTCCGGTTTCAACACGGATTGCAATAGTGCAAAACGATAATAGATAGAGAACAGCGGATTTCTAATATGGAGTTAATAGGCTACTCAAGAATGGTCCCTCTTTTTTAACAGGAAATGATAAAAATATACTATACTATTATTTTTGGTTTCAATATCGAACATCACAGAGCAAAACTATTTAAAAATATATATCTAGTATCATGTTTCTTACATGGACTCAATGTCGCAAGAATAAGTTTTATTTCCAATTGTATCCGTCTATTCAAACCACAAATTCAGAAAATTTGATTGTTAGTTTTAAGGGTGATTACCATAGTGAAAAACGGCAAAAGCATTGGGAATTAAGTCTCTGAAGGGGATTCAGTACCGCAAGAATAGGCTTTATACTTGACTTAATCCATGGATTCAATATCGTAAGAGTAGGCTTCATCTCCAACTTTACCCATGGATTCACAACCGCAAGAATACGTTTCATCTCCAACTTTACCCATTTATTCAGTGCCGCAAGAATAGGTTTCATCTCCGACTTTACCCATGGATTCAGTACAACAAGAATAGGTTTCATCTCCGACTTTACCCATGGATTCAGTACAACAAGAATAGGTTTCATCTCCGATTTTATGCATGGATTCAGTACAACAGGAATAGGTTTCATCTCCGACTTTATGCATGGATTCAGTACCACAAGAATAGGTTTCATCACCGATTTTACCTATGGATTCAGTACCGCAAGAGTAGGTTTCATCTCCGATTTTATGCATGGATTCAGTACAACAAGAATAGGTTTCATCTCCGACTTTATCCCTTTATTTACGACATTATGAACCAATGAAGCTAGACATGATCTCCTTAGTGCTTTTTGCTTGAATTGGAGTAAAATAAAATATTTTTGCGCAACAATTGAAAAAAAATATTTCCTGAATTTTTGGCGGTCCCTTTGACTCAAAAGTACCGTCAGGCCAGAAATGTCATTTTTCACAAAATGCACAGTATACAAGAAAATGTTTTAACTCTTTGTTTTGTGGTTTTTTAAATAAAATATGACATTGTAAGTGAACAACTGATCTTTATTACCACTCAGAAATAAATGTAGACATTTACTATAAATATACCACATTGAATTGACACCTAGTCTTCTGTTCTGAGCGCTGCTGTCGACTGAAGAAATTCCACTCCCTTTCGCTAATTCTCCCCCGTTTAGCAACAGCTGAACACTTATTAGCTCAACGTGTGGATCTGTCGAGGGTGAGCTTTAGTTCACATTTTTGCCACGGCTCAAGACATTTTGGCAACACTATAACCACAGTTGAATACAAGGTAGCCTAAGTACCAACAGGAATAACGTCGAAATTAGTATACACATTAATACTAATTTCGATCTATTTCTATTGAGCCTAGACTATTTTGGCACGATTGGAACGCATAAATCTATATCACTGCACCAATAGTCTTTGATTTTCGGAAGTCTGTGGTACCCAAAGAGAAACTGTAAACCAAGAAACCCATAAATCTCTTCCACACTTATTGGCTGTATCTTCCTTTGTTTTTACACGGAATACAAATTGGATTGGCAGACCATTGTATAATAATGATATTATTATTAATGATATTATTTTCAAAAAATGTCAGGAAATAATCAGTAGCGGTATCCAATGAATAGAATATTTCTGTAATGGGATTTTTCTTTAGTGTGAAAATCGGGATAGTTGTGCTTGCATCCTTCTTCCGCCATTTTCTTGCGATTGGAATATTCGATGGAAGCGAACTTTCTTCATCTTGAACAGCAACTTCTGGTTCCATATCTTCGGGTAATGGCGATTCTCTGGAACAAGAACTTGCCTGTTGACCAGAACTCGGATTTTCATTGTTTTCGTCACTTGAAACCTCAGGCGTTACAACCTCGTCCATCTCTTGCAAGCAAAACTGATTTCGTCCGAGGGGAGCAGGCGTCTATGTTCAACCATCTAAAAAATGTTAGTATCGTAGGAGAATTACATAAATATCGTACAAATAAGTTAATTTTAGAGCCCTATTTACTCAAATGTGCCTAGCCTGTAGCTCAGTCGGTACGGTGGCCGACTGCCAATCCATCGACTACGGTTCAATTTCCGGTGGGTGTAGTAGAGGAACCGTTCACTTCAGGCCTTAAGTCCCAGGGTAGTGCTCTCAAACGGGTCGGATCAGGTCAGAGCAGCTCGAGTCATTTGTCGGGTGAAGTTAGAGCTAGTCGGGTCCCAGGTCGGGTTGGGTTGGACCTTGACCCGACCCGTTGAGAGCACTATCCCAGAGGTTCACTCATCCTTTGAAAACGAGTGCCGACGAAACCGGAATCAAACCAGTCGAGAAGGTTACTCAAAGCGGCTGGGAATAGCGGCACACTGACTACGTGCACCCCGCAGACAAGCCGCTTAGCTGGCCCTGGTCCTAACAGGCATTTGCGCCGTATGTTCATTTTATTTACACTAATGTTACTGAGGAATCTGGTAGAGACTTACAAATTTACTAGCACAACCGGAAGTGTGATTGCTCATTAGATTGAATCCCAAACTCTCCCCATGGGTACCTTGCTGGTCGCATCAATGAAACATCTGAATGTATTAGTGTGTGCATTATTGGCGCGACCAGCATGGGAAGATTGATCATCAGATGCTTTCCCGAACATTCCCTATTTACTTTGACTTGATTAAGGTATCCATTTTTCAGATTATTTCCAAATATACATTATGTTATATAAAAAAATATTCATGGTGACGAATGCCCCCTAAATCCCTGTCCACATACGCCACTGCTTGCATCTGAGTCAGATAAATCTATGCTTCATTCATTCAAAGAAGTTGCAAACACATTTCACATTACATGCAGAAGTTTACTCAATTCTCCCATAAAAATAACAACAACAAGTAAAATGAGCCAATGATCTATCTTTCCAGCCCGGACGGTACTTCAAAGGCAAGAAACAACAATTGGCTTTCTCGCACACAACAATCAAAAGATTCCGAAACTAAACAATGAATACATGAATACCGAGTACGTTGATAAAAATAAAAAATATCTGAGCACCTATCTGTTTTAGTTAACTCTCCAGGACCATTCAAATCCTTAGTAGCGAAAACTTCGTGGCACCCTTTCTGCATTGCTGAAACAAAATGGCTTTGGCGGGGAAAATATTTCTTCTACATCGTGCAGCCAGCTGTTGGTCGTTTTGCAAAACAGAGTGAAGCGTTACCAAGAAGTACCGTTCGAACACAACGTACGAATGATTTTCTATAACGTTTTCTTTCTGCATGTACTTAAAAGTACCGTCAGTAAATAAAGGGTTATGCATGGATTCCGAACCACAAGAATAGGTATCATCTCCGACTTTACCCATGGATTCAGTACAACAAGAATAGGTTTCATCTCCGACTTTACCCATGGATTCAGTACAACAAGAATAGGTTTCATCTCCGACTTTACCCATGGATTCAGTACAACAAGAATAGGTTTCATCTCCGATTTTATGCATGGATTCAGTACAACAAGAATAGGTTTCATCTCCGACTTTATGCATGGATTCAGTACAACAAGAATAGGTTTCATCTCCGACTTAATGCATGGATTCAGTACCACAAGAATAGGTTTCATCTCCGACTTTATGCATGGATTCAGTACAACAAGAATAGGTTTCATCTCCGATTTTATGCATGGATTCAGTACAACAAGAATAGGTTTCATCTCCGACTTTATGCATGGATTCAGTACAACAAGAATAGGTTTCATCTCCGACTTTATGCATGGATTCAGTACAACAAGAATAGGTTTCATCTCCGACTTTATGCATGGATTCAGTACAACAAGAATAGGTTTCATCTCCGACTTTATGCATGGATTCAGTACCACAAGAATATTTTTCATCACCGATTTTACCTATGGATTCAGTGCCGCAAGATTACGTTTTATCTCCGATTTAACTCCTTTGGAACCAGAAATGGTAAAAAAAATCTATTATTATTTCTTATTCAGTTTTTGATTTCCGAAAAAAAGAAAATAATAATAGGACAGGATAAACCTTTTTTATTTTATATGGATTCACTTCTAAAAAATGCATTTCATCTCAGCTTATTTTTCTGGTAAAACTCAAAGAAGTAAGTCAGAAATAATAGAACATTATTTTTTTCGATTTTGATATTGATTTCTTTATACTAATAATTGTTAAACAGTGAGAAACTGTTTTCAGTATGGATTCAGCATGACGTCACAGTAGCTCAGTGATAGAGCGTAAAACTGGAAAAGAAGGGCCGTTGCCACAGCAACCACTGTTGCCATAACAACGAATCCTGTCACCGCTCGTCAATCTAAAACTGATTGAGGAAAAAGGAAGCTGCAACAAATGTGATGCACAGAATAAGTCGTGAGTGGGAACCCTTCACCCCCTGGTGGGGATGTTCATGAAGCTATCAGCTTATGCCTAATTATATTGGAATATAATTTCCATTTCTTAATTTCTTAATTTCGAACATACTAGGTTCGATCGAAAAGAGAAAACCTTTTGTCGGACTTCTAAAGAAAATAAAATCAAATAAATACATGACCGTGTTTATTACATATAGAATTCCCAGTCACGACCCCCCTTTCAGTTTTATTAAAAATAGAAGAAGAAGATGAAGAAAGAAAGAGGAAGATAGAAGAGGAAAGAGGTAAAGTAAGAAGGTGATAAAGAGGAAACTGTTACTGGATATTTTGAGGAATATGGTAAAGGAAAGTGAATAATTATCTAATGGTAATCATTTCCAATAGCTATTGGGTAAATGTCTGGTATTTGGGTGACCAAAGGTAGACACATGTTAACTCATACATCCCCGATCTAGATCCATTTGACCCCAACTACCGAATTATCCCAATATAGCTCGGAGATAGATGAGAAAGTTTAATTTTACCGTTTATTCAATATTTCCAGAAGTTTTAGACTAATATTCAATATTTGAAAAATGAACGACGAAGTTGATGGCATGTTAGAAACGACCACAGAAGAAAAAAAAAATCAGAATATCACATATTTGTCGAAGATTTTGACTTTCACAGTTCTCTCATGATGATCATTCGTTCAGGCTACTTCAGTCCTTTTTACTTCCTTCATAGAGCCAACTTAAGTTAGTATTAACATTCAATGAGTTTAATTGATAACTACCATTAATTATAATAAATCATACATATATGTCAAAATAATGGATGCACTTAATACTAAACCTACATTTCACTCACACACACATTCATACAGGACAATGTATACTTCGGGTTGTATTTAGTTAAATTAAACTAACCTAACTACATTACTATATACATTTATTACATTTCAATAGAAGAAAAATTAGTTGGACATAACAGGGAAAAATTTAATACATGGAAAGAATGTTTCATTAACATGCATAGAAATTCGCTACTTGCAACAAGATCAAATAACACATTTCTCTTCCTATATATATATTAAAAGTTGAATTACATGAAAGAGAATTTGGAAAAAAAAAATGAAAAAAAACAAAAATAAGGAGATTCACAGATCAATACATTTAGGATTCATTGTAATGAATATATATATATCATTGCGGAAAACGAAAGAAAAAAAATAAATTAAAAAAAATATATATATATATAATTGGTTAATCATTCTAAAAAAAAAAAATACTTTAATAGCATTTTATTAGGTCTCTGTCCCAAGAGGAGACATTTCGACGATTTTATGAGTCTTTGTTCTCACATCGATAACAGCTCCTTTTTCCAACTCTCTTTACGCACTGTGGTTTGTGTCCATGAGAGTATTCAATTGTTTTTGTTTTAACTATAGACAACTAATTGCTTCATATCACATATATGTATATCTATATTTCTCATTTCGTCACTCGACGCACTTGATCTAAAATTTCAAAGTTTGTCAATATTAAAGAAAATTTATCAAATCCAGTCACAGATATTGGGAACATATTTCCATATTCCGGTATTCACATTAACTTATTAAACAGATTTCAGTTCGTTGAATTTAAGATCACTAATTTTTTTCCTAGTATAGATCTTATAGTCAAAAGATTCTAAATATTGAATAGTTTGGTTTCCGATCGTAGGGGAAGGATTTGTTTCATGGTTTACTAATGGAAAAAGTCGTTGGAGGGGCGCACTGTTTCGTAGGTTGCTAATTTCACTCGCAAAGTAAATTTGAGTAAGGATTAGGGTTATTCTTATTTATCTTACGACCCGCTACTTGTTTTATTCACATGCAGTAGTTAACATTATATTCCACTTTAATAGTTACAAAAATTAATAACAACTCAACAAAAAGTAATTTATGACAATTTACGCGGGAATACTATATATCACAAATAGTTAGTTAATACCGGGTGTCTAAAATCTATGGCAACCTAACAAGACCAGGGTAAATATCGAGCCCATTACATACATACTCGTATATATATATATATATGTATTCATATTAATCAATACAATAAATTTCACTTTAATATCTATCTTAATATTTCATCGACGTTTAAATTCTACATCACCGTTCATATTCGACAAGTATTCATATTTATATTTATATTTATTTGGCTCAAAGACAAAACAAAAACCCTGACTATCAACATTCACTTTTTTCCTTCATAAGGTTGCAACATTGTATTTCATATGAATAAACCCGATAATCAATAATCATTTTCAATTTACTAAAGATCCGCGTATATATACAAAAAAAATAGTTGACATAAGAGGTGGAAATGCAACAAAATGAGCAGGCACGTAACTTTTAAAACTATGTAAGCACATATATAGATGTATATAAAAAAAAATCAATGTTATTGGAAACTAGTGGGCCCAGACTACTAATACATACACACTATATGACCAATCAATAGAAATAAAAACCAGTAGTCAGTCGTCAATGGGTATAAGTTGTGCGATCAATGAATAACAAGTAAGTTTCTAGGAATCTGAAAGCATAGTGTACCTTCCCGTCAATTTCTCCAGTGGTGGATTGAATATCGCGAAAATGGTCCCGAGATGTGCTGCAATACCTCCACGAATTGCATCCCTCGATGTCTCAGTTAGTACATACGATCGAAATAAGTGAAATGAATATTGTATGTTTTATGAGTTTCAGAAACCGGGGGGGGGGGAGGTTGAAATTTAAAAAAAAAAATCTCGAAGTAATGAAGACAGAGAGAGATAGAGAAGAAGGAAGACGAAGAAATAGTGGCGCCAAAGACTTAAGTGGGAAATAACTAACGCTACAAAGACAGAAATCGAATTTCGCTCTCAACAAAATCCATAGCCAAAATATTCTTAACATGCCAAAAGGGTGGTCTACTCAAATACGTAGACTCAAGGAACGCCCTGCTGCCAAGGATGCAAGTTCTGTGTCCATCGGATCCCAATCCCACAAGAATTTGGTTGTAAGATTGAAATCCGATCCCCGTATCCGGCCCAGACCAGCAGGATAAAAGGAGGGGGGGGGGAAAGGGACCAGGTAACTGCGTCCCCAATTTTGAAATCTCTAAGTAAAAAAAAATATTCGACCCCTTAGAAAAAACTAAGAAGGTTCGAGGACAGTAATGAAACTAGAATAGAAGTATTATCTAAGATATCCCTAACTAATGATTTGCCGAAATAAAAAAAAATTAAATAAACTGAATTTTGGATCGGTGATTTCTATTGCCAAATTTCACCGATAGCTACCCTACGCAGACACGCCACGGTCTGGGATGTCGTTAATTTCCCTCGTCTAATTAAACTAAGAAAAGAAATGAAAATACTTAAAGGGACTAGGGGTCGACATCCGGGTACGCTATAACATAAATATTAATTTAGTAGCAGTTAATTTAATCGGATAGTCCGAACTGAGTTATATGAACACTGCACAATAAATAAATAAGGTAAGCAACGAAAAAAAAAATCTCGGAGAGGCAATGAATGCTAAAGGTACAAATGACCAAAACCTGTACTTTTCGATGATCACAGGATATAGCAGTTGGTTTTCTTAATTATCATTTCTGTCAACCTTTAGAAGTAATTCCCACATGATGCTACTCTATCTATTGAAAGGCTTAAGATCTGGGGCTGTTGTTAGGAGGTACATAAATGCAAAGTAACACACAATTCCCAACTATAATTTACTATCCAAGTAGCAAACTCGGTTGGATGAATGCACTGGTGTGGAAGTCAAAACGCGAGAGATTTTTTTTTTCTTTCTTCGTAAACATATTCATATTTTCACTATATAAAATTCACTAGGCCTATCCATTTAAATATAGGGGTCATCATTTCATTCATATTATATATCATATTATTAACATATCATTACATTCATTCATTATCTACTAATTTTCGCACGAAGTAATATTTTATAAACACCCTATTTCGTACATTTTACACGCAGGCCATACACATATTTACGTTACGCAGTAATAAATATATATATATATATATAACTATCACAATCTATCACGCTCAAACCACCACACGATCACATTCATCGAACCACGTACTCTTTATTTCGAAGCACCCAAATTGTATTTACCTTGCAGGTTTAAAAAAATTCATACATGTATTTACGGAAAGTTAAATCGTCAATGATTAATCTATTTCTGATTTGTTGATAAAACTGAAGCAACAATGGAATTTTCTACAGCCACGGGAAAAGAGAATTTAATATTACATTTTCAAACAAACAGTAACAGCATATGGGCTTTACTTCTATTAAGAAAATAGGTGTTCTTTATTTCAGCGGATTATTCATTAACTACTGGACCTAGCAAGCTGAAATTTTCAGTACAGTAAGATCTCATGCTATTTTATACGAAGGTATACTCATCTGAACCGAAAACCATGTCCAATGAAAGTAATTTTTGAATAAATGACTAAAATCCAACAACCTAGATCACTAAGTTATGCGATGTCGTATTGTCAACAAACAATTGAGTACCGAAACCGGACGCTGTGGCGCTGTAGTGGAGGCATAATTTACCGTGTACTGAAATGTATACTTGTACTCATTAATCAGAAATTTAATATTTACTCTGGTTTATTTATGTTAGCAAAATGGTACTAAATTAAAGCATATTTATACACTGTCCAAATCGAAAATTCACACACTCACACAAAACTACTAACTACATACACCACTGTTAGTACTATACATAAAGACAACTAACTAAACTAAACATGCACCATTTAGTTACATGCATGTTGACGAAAATAACCTAACACATTAAATTTAAAATACATTACTCCCTCGTCGATATATACAGTCGGCTCTATTTAATTTAAAAGGGGTCAAAAATGAGAAAAGTAACACTAGGTCTAATTGACCTGACCAATTGTTTACATAATGATTGCCAAAAATTGATGCCCTGGGGGCACCTTAACGAGGTTTATGGAGGGACCCTTCCCCTGAAAGGGGAAAAGGCCCTAAAACGAACAATAACTAACCCATTCCCCCGCTAGAACCGGTTCAATTTGGAAAAGGGGATAGGAGCTCTTTTAAGCTAACTTAAGCTGCCATTATGATTATTTACAGTACTATCAAACCTACTACATACATGCAATTACGAAATAAATAATGATAAATCACATTTACTGTATACACGACCAACATGCACTAATCAGGTCGTAATTTCCCTAATCCGTAACTGAGTTTTTTTAAAAAGGTCAGACAATCACTCTCATAAACTGTCTATGCTTTGGCTTGGATGATGAGCAATATGGCGTCAGAAAAGCTGGTTCCTATTTCTGCTTTATTTTACAGTTCACTTGACGAAAAATGGAAGTTTGTCAGCTCCTAAATCATTGTCAGTCTTTAAATATTAAGTTACATTAAATGTTACCTTAGTTTTCCTTGAAAATTTGAGACCTTCCCGAAAAATATGTGGCAAGAAAATCACAAGCTGCTCCTACTAGTGTGTCTTCAATTATTCTAATAACATTGCGCCGAAAAAGCCAGAGGTAGGAGAATTCCTCCAATCAGAACGAAAACTTTAGCCGCGGAAATTACAAAGCAAATAGAAATTTGGCAAATCCAGATATAACCGGATCTGAAAGTGACTATGGACTAGTGAGAGGGGGTGAGGGAAAGATTAGGTACCTGGCCAAAATCTACATTGGTCTGAAATTAAGGAAATTTATATCCAATAGCGGAACTATGTTTCGGTATGACGTCAGAATGGTAAACCTTGTAACTATTCAAATTATATATCCGGAAATGGGATTTACACTTAATCAAAATATAAATAAATATATTATACAGTGGGAATATGGTTACTAACGAAACCTTTGGGTTCATTATATTTAATTCGAAGTAGAGAGAGTAAATAAATTGTGTAACTAAACCGAAATTGAATTAAAAAAAAATTACTAGGTACAGGGTGCGTAAAAAAAAATTGCCATTACTTTCAACTGTAATGGTATATTACAGTTTTCCCCGGCCCATTAACAAAATTTTGTTAGAATAACAAAATTTTGCTAATTGGGAATACTAACTAATGATGCTTGTTAAGTTAACACACTCATTCATCCCATTCAAACGTTACCAGTCACTCTAGGACAGTGTATTATATCTACTTGGGGTATTGCGCGAGTAATTCATTACGTTTATCTTCTGTACAATTGAAAATCTTTAAATTTCGAAAATTGTGAGTTCCGATACTTTCTTTTTTCTTTCAGTAGTGTTCATATAGCAATAGAGCGGACAGAAATTCTAACTGAGAAATCGACAGAGACAATTCGTAAGGCTTCAGCCGTCGACTAGTATATCTGATGACATTAGGCTCTAGTTTCCCGACTATCACTCCCATTTAATATTGTTCTAGGCTCACCGTTACCACGCACTTGCGAATGGATTGAATTCTGGGGTCGATTTACATTATTGTTACTATTATTGTTATTATTATTGCCCTGACTATTACCGTTCTCCCTTCTTCCGTACGTCCTGTTAAAATTCCTCCTGGTGTTATCGCCCCTGTCCGGGTTCGATGCCATGTTGGTACGGTCATAGGGACGATAACTCCGGCGATTGTTGAACATGGGCCGATTCCTAAATAGTCGCCGGCCATTATTGTTGTTTTCTGAGCCATACCCACTAGGATAACGAGATCCAGCTTGGGTATAACTCAGGAAATCTGTCTGGCAACTTGCCGTTACCTTCGTCTTCGTCGGTTTTAGAATCTTTGCCTGTCGGGCGAAGTATCGTTTTGGTGGACCACCAACTTCCTTACCGCACAAGGCAGCTAAACGTGAGGTGACTTCTCGTACCGTTTGGCACAAGTGGGACGCTATGGCCCGGGACTCATCGGGTGGAAGAGCGTTAACTATAATATCTACAAGTTCAGCCTGAGAGGGATGTTCAGCTATCTGATAATATAGTTCGATAATTTTCCAAGCATAGTCCAAGAGGGACCCATACTTGGAGCGATCATACCGGAGTGATTGTAAGTTTCTCTTTTGGAGCCGTTCGATGTGCTCATTACAATATTCTTCTTTAAAAAGAATCAAAAAATCACTAAACGTCCGGATTTGGTATTTAACCGAAGCAAACCATGCGCCCGAAGCGGCGATCAAACATTTTTCAACTATCTGTAGGCGTTCCCCATCTGTAAGTTTGTACATGTCTAAATATTGCTGCAGTCTCCGCAGGAAAACTCGAGGTAACCCGTTAGTAATGTTCCCATCGAAAGTGGGAAAACGTTCAATATCCCGGAGGGAAACTTTAGAGCTCATACTATGCGGGGCAGGAAAAGAATCCAGTGGAATCAACGCGTTATCCTGAGCAGTTGGGGTTGTCACCGGATTTGCCACCGACGGAGTGGTCACTGAACTGAACGCTCCCATATGACCAAGAGAGGTTTTGTAATTTGTGTTGACCATGTAAGGTTCAAACTTAGGACCCACCACGGTAGTAACCGACGGTCCGGCACATCTCCTTTCCCCTCCTGGCAGCACGCTGTACGATTGTACCATTCCAAAGGTAGAGTGAGCATTTACGCTAGTGACTGTTGTAGTCACAACACTCGACTGCATCGGTACATCGAAATTACTCAACCATGATTTCGAGGTTGGCTGATGCGGGGAGCAATACATTGCTGTGTCCCGTGCATCAGGCAACACTTGACTCTTTCCCGGGAGGACGTTACTTGTTTCTGGGAGAATTTTCCCTGGAGAATCGCCATCAGGGAAAGGATAGGAAATATCAGACTTGGCGATTTGCAATTTAGTAATATTCCCCTTAATACTGTCTACTTCGGTTTTAATTCGACTAATTCTTTGATCAACCGACTCTAGTTTAGTTTCTATTGATAGGTCGGATATTACAACATTCAATCTACTTATTTCAGCCTGCTGCTGTTCAACCTTTCGTTCGATGTCACCAAATCTTTTGTTTGTACCCTCAAACCTTACATCTATTTCGTTTAATTTCTCATTTGTTTCGTCTCTGAGCTGCTCGGTAGACTGTTGGGCCTGGTATCTAACCTGCTCCAGTTCAGTAGACGTTTGTTCTTTCAATTTACTAATCGAAGAAGCAAAGTCTAAACAAATCTGGTCAAATTTGTTGTTTAATACCTCGAATCGAGCGTCGGTCTCTCGTTTCGAGGTATCAAACTTCTCATTTATCTCACGCCTTAAGTTTTCACTATTCTGGTCTATTTTAACTTCCATGTTAGTGAATTTTTCATGCATCATTTCCATCATCTGGCGAATTAATGCAGACGTGTCAGACCCTCCAGATGACATTCCTTCCTTCGGGTTTGCCGTCTGATCCCGAGAATCACTGTGATTTTCATTTTTTTCCTCATCGTCGAGGTCAGATATCTCCGCTGGAGATATTTGGCCTCGGTCCTTTTCACAGTCCTCACAATATTTTTCTATTTCGCCGGTTTGCACCTTTTCTGCATTTTCCGCAGTATCATCTAAATTGGAACAAGCAAAGTGGATCCATTTTTGTCCACAACCGGTGCATCTTATAAGTCTCCGCGGGGCGCGAGATCTTTTCTCTTTTTCGTCTAACGTGCATTGAGTGCACGTGACTTCACACTCGTCCTGTGATACAACAACCTTTTTTGTTGCCATAGCTTCGAGACACTTTACACTTTACAAAAGACAAGATATATATATCAAAAATACACATATACTATAAAATACTTATTCGCTATCCAGACAAGTATTATTCATAAATTAAAGGACTCCCATTCTCTTTCCTCCCTTGAAACCCTTCTAGCGTTTAGTTCTATTTTAGAAAAATTTTGACACTCCTTCTCTTTTTCCCCCTTAGAAAAGGAAACAAAAATGACAAAGTAGCCAACGACTCTACTTGTTTCACTTGACTATAAAATTTCTCGTATTAATTTCAATGTTGTAATCAATTCAACATGCCTTCAACCTCACTCTTTGACATTCTTAAAAAAAAATTCAGATCTATCGGTCGCCATTTAAACTGAGATCCGTTGCCATGGGAACAAACGTTGCCATGACAAACATTCTTGTCGCGGTTCACCAATTCAAACTAATTGGCATGATAACTGGTATTATTCAATAAGCATTTTCAGATCCGTTACCACAGTAAACATGGTTACCATGGCAACAATCTTGTCACGTGTCGCCATTCTAAAACTGGAAAAGGGGGGCCGTTGCCACAGCAACCACTGTTGCCATAACAACGAATCCTGTCACCGCTCGTCAATCTAAAACTGATTGAGGAAAAAGGAAGCTGCAACAAATGTGATGCACAGAATAAGTCGTGAGTGGGAACCCTTCACCCCCTGGTGGGGATGTTCATGAAGCTATCAGCTTATGCCTAATTATATTGGAATATAATTTCCATTTCTTAATTTCTTAATTTCGAACATACTAGGTTCGATCGAAAAGAGAAAACCTTTTGTCGGACTTCTAAAGAAAATAAAATCAAATAAATACATGACCGTGTTTATTACATATAGAATTCCCAGTCACGACCCCCCTTTCAGTTTTATTAAAAATAGAAGAAGAAGATGAAGAAAGAAAGAGGAAGATAGAAGAGGAAAGAGGTAAAGTAAGAAGGTGATAAAGAGGAAACTGTTACTGGATATTTTGAGGAATATGGTAAAGGAAAGTGAATAATTATCTAATGGTAATCATTTCCAATAGCTATTGGGTAAATGTCTGGTATTTGGGTGACCAAAGGTAGACACATGTTAACTCATACATCCCCGATCTAGATCCATTTGACCCCAACTACCGAATTATCCCAATATAGCTCGGAGATAGATGAGAAAGTTTAATTTTACCGTTTATTCAATATTTCCAGAAGTTTTAGACTAATATTCAATATTTGAAAAATGAACGACGAAGTTGATGGCATGTTAGAAACGACCACAGAAGAAAAAAAAAAATCAGAATATCACATATTTGTCGAAGATTTTGACTTTCACAGTTCTCTCATGATGATCATTCGTTCAGGCTACTTCAGTCCTTTTTACTTCCTTCATAGAGCCAACTTAAGTTAGTATTAACATTCAATGAGTTTAATTGATAACTACCATTAATTATAATAAATCATACATATATGTCAAAATAATGGATGCACTTAATACTAAACCTACATTTCACTCACACACACATTCATACAGGACAATGTATACTTCGGGTTGTATTTAGTTAAATTAAACTAACCTAACTACATTACTATATACATTTATTACATTTCAATAGAAGAAAAATTAGTTGGACATAACAGGGAAAAATTTAATACATGGAAAGAATGTTTCATTAACATGCATAGAAATTCGCTACTTGCAACAAGATCAAATAACACATTTCTCTTCCTATATATATATTAAAAGTTGAATTACATGAAAGAGAATTTGGAAAAAAAAAATGAAAAAAAACAAAAATAAGGAGATTCACAGATCAATACATTTAGGATTCATTGTAATGAATATATATATATCATTGCGGAAAACGAAAGAAAAAAATAAATTAAAAATATATATATATATATATAATTGGTTAATCATTCTAAAAAAAAAAAATACTTTAATAGCATTTTATTAGGTCTCTGTCCCAAGAGGAGACATTTCGACGATTTTATGAGTCTTTGTTCTCACATCGATAACAGCTCCTTTTTCCAACTCTCTTTACGCACTGTGGTTTGTGTCCATGAGAGTATTCAATTGTTTTTGTTTTAACTATAGACAACTAATTGCTTCATATCACATATATGTATATCTATATTTCTCATTTCGTCACTCGACGCACTTGATCTAAAATTTCAAAGTTTGTCAATATTAAAGAAAATTTATCAAATCCAGTCACAGATATTGGGAACATATTTCCATATTCCGGTATTCACATTAACTTATTAAACAGATTTCAGTTCGTTGAATTTAAGATCACTAATTTTTTTCCTAGTATAGATCTTATAGTCAAAAGATTCTAAATATTGAATAGTTTGGTTTCCGATCGTAGGGGAAGGATTTGTTTCATGGTTTACTAATGGAAAAAGTCGTTGGAGGGGCGCACTGTTTCGTAGGTTGCTAATTTCACTCGCAAAGTAAATTTGAGTAAGGATTAGGGTTATTCTTATTTATCTTACGACCCGCTACTTGTTTTATTCACATGCAGTAGTTAACATTATATTCCACTTTAATAGTTACAAAAATTAATAACAACTCAACAAAAAGTAATTTATGACAATTTACGCGGGAATACTATATATCACAAATAGTTAGTTAATACCGGGTGTCTAAAATCTATGGCAACCTAACAAGACCAGGGTAAATATCGAGCCCATTACATACATACTCGTATATATATATATATATGTATTCATATTAATCAATACAATAAATTTCACTTTAATATCTATCTTAATATTTCATCGACGTTTAAATTCTACATCACCGTTCATATTCGACAAGTATTCATATTTATATTTATATTTATTTGGCTCAAAGACAAAACAAAAACCCTGACTATCAACATTCACTTTTTTCCTTCATAAGGTTGCAACATTGTATTTCATATGAATAAACCCGATAATCAATAATCATTTTCAATTTACTAAAGATCCGCGTATATATACAAAAAAAAATAGTTGACATAAGAGGTGGAAATGCAACAAAATGAGCAGGCACGTAACTTTTAAAACTATGTAAGCACATATATAGATGTATATAAAAAAAAATCAATGTTATTGGAAACTAGTGGGCCCAGACTACTAATACATACACACTATATGACCAATCAATAGAAATAAAAACCAGTAGTCAGTCGTCAATGGGTATAAGTTGTGCGATCAATGAATAACAAGTAAGTTTCTAGGAATCTGAAAGCATAGTGTACCTTCCCGTCAATTTCTCCAGTGGTGGATTGAATATCGCGAAAATGGTCCCGAGATGTGCTGCAATACCTCCACGAATTGCATCCCTCGATGTCTCAGTTAGTACATACGATCGAAATAAGTGAAATGAATATTGTATGTTTTATGAGTTTCAGAAACCGGGGGGGGGGGGGGAGGTTGAAATTTAAAAAAAAAATCTCGAAGTAATGAAGACAGAGAGAGATAGAGAAGAAGGAAGACGAAGAAATAGTGGCGCCAAAGACTTAAGTGGGAAATAACTAACGCTACAAAGACAGAAATCGAATTTCGCTCTCAACAAAATCCATAGCCAAAATATTCTTAACATGCCAAAAGGGTGGTCTACTCAAATACGTAGACTCAAGGAACGCCCTGCTGCCAAGGATGCAAGTTCTGTGTCCATCGGATCCCAATCCCACAAGAATTTGGTTGTAAGATTGAAATCCGATCCCCGTATCCGGCCCAGACCAGCAGGATAAAAGGAGGGGGGGGAAAGGGACCAGGTAACTGCGTCCCCAATTTTGAAATCTCTAAGTAAAAAAAAATATTCGACCCCTTAGAAAAAACTAAGAAGGTTCGAGGACAGTAATGAAACTAGAATAGAAGTATTATCTAAGATATCCCTAACTAATGATTTGCCGAAATAAAAAAAAATTAAATAAACTGAATTTTGGATCGGTGATTTCTATTGCCAAATTTCACCGATAGCTACCCTACGCAGACACGCCACGGTCTGGGATGTCGTTAATTTCCCTCGTCTAATTAAACTAAGAAAAGAAATGAAAATACTTAAAGGGACTAGGGGTCGACATCCGGGTACGCTATAACATAAATATTAATTTAGTAGCAGTTAATTTAATCGGATAGTCCGAACTGAGTTATATGAACACTGCACAATAAATAAATAAGGTAAGCAACGAAAAAAAAAATCTCGGAGAGGCAATGAATGCTAAAGGTACAAATGACCAAAACCTGTACTTTTCGATGATCACAGGATATAGCAGTTGGTTTTCTTAATTATCATTTCTGTCAACCTTTAGAAGTAATTCCCACATGATGCTACTCTATCTATTGAAAGGCTTAAGATCTGGGGCTGTTGTTAGGAGGTACATAAATGCAAAGTAACACACAATTCCCAACTATAATTTACTATCCAAGTAGCAAACTCGGTTGGATGAATGCACTGGTGTGGAAGTCAAAACGCGAGAGATTTTTTTTTTCTTTCTTCGTAAACATATTCATATTTTCACTATATAAAATTCACTAGGCCTATCCATTTAAATATAGGGGTCATCATTTCATTCATATTATATATCATATTATTAACATATCATTACATTCATTCATTATCTACTAATTTTCGCACGAAGTAATATTTTATAAACACCCTATTTCGTACATTTTACACGCAGGCCATACACATATTTACGTTACGCAGTAATAAATATATATATATATATAACTATCACAATCTATTACGCTCAAACCACCACACGATCACATTCATCGAACCACGTACTCTTTATTTCGAAGCACCCAAATTGTATTTACCTTGCAGGTTTAAAAAAATTCATACATGTATTTACGGAAAGTTAAATCGTCAATGATTAATCTATTTCTGATTTGTTGATAAAACTGAAGCAACAATGGAATTTTCTACAGCCACGGGAAAAGAGAATTTAATATTACATTTTCAAACAAACAGTAACAGCATATGGGCTTTACTTCTATTAAGAAAATAGGTGTTCTTTATTTCAGCGGATTATTCATTAACTACTGGACCTAGCAAGCTGAAATTTTCAGTACAGTAAGATCTCATGCTATTTTATACGAAGGTATACTCATCTGAACCGAAAACCATGTCCAATGAAAGTAATTTTTGAATAAATGACTAAAATCCAACAACCTAGATCACTAAGTTATGCGATGTCGTATTGTCAACAAACAATTGAGTACCGAAACCGGACGCTGTGGCGCTGTAGTGGAGGCATAATTTACCGTGTACTGAAATGTATACTTGTACTCATTAATCAGAAATTTAATATTTACTCTGGTTTATTTATGTTAGCAAAATGGTACTAAATTAAAGCATATTTATACACTGTCCAAATCGAAAATTCACACACTCACACAAAACTACTAACTACATACACCACTGTTAGTACTATACATAAAGACAACTAACTAAACTAAACATGCACCATTTAGTTACATGCATGTTGACGAAAATAACCTAACACATTAAATTTAAAATACATTACTCCCTCGTCGATATATACAGTCGGCTCTATTTAATTTAAAAGGGGTCAAAAATGAGAAAAGTAACACTAGGTCTAATTGACCTGACCAATTGTTTACATAATGATTGCCAAAAATTGATGCCCTGGGGGCACCTTAACGAGGTTTATGGAGGGACCCTTCCCCTGAAAGGGGAAAAGGCCCTAAAACGAACAATAACTAACCCATTCCCCCGCTAGAACCGGTTCAATTTGGAAAAGGGGATAGGAGCTCTTTTAAGCTAACTTAAGCTGCCATTATGATTATTTACAGTACTATCAAACCTACTACATACATGCAATTACGAAATAAATAATGATAAATCACATTTACTGTATACACGACCAACATGCACTAATCAGGTCGTAATTTCCCTAATCCGTAACTGAGTTTTTTTAAAAAGGTCAGACAATCACTCTCATAAACTGTCTATGCTTTGGCTTGGATGATGAGCAATATGGCGTCAGAAAAGCTGGTTCCTATTTCTGCTTTATTTTACAGTTCACTTGACGAAAAATGGAAGTTTGTCAGCTCCTAAATCATTGTCAGTCTTTAAATATTAAGTTACATTAAATGTTACCTTAGTTTTCCTTGAAAATTTGAGACCTTCCCGAAAAATATGTGGCAAGAAAATCACAAGCTGCTCCTACTAGTGTGTCTTCAATTATTCTAATAACATTGCGCCGAAAAAGCCAGAGGTAGGAGAATTCCTCCAATCAGAACGAAAACTTTAGCCGCGGAAATTACAAAGCAAATAGAAATTTGGCAAATCCAGATATAACCGGATCTGAAAGTGACTATGGACTAGTGAGAGGGGGTGAGGGAAAGATTAGGTACCTGGCCAAAATCTACATTGGTCTGAAATTAAGGAAATTTATATCCAATAGCGGAACTATGTTTCGGTATGACGTCAGAATGGTAAACCTTGTAACTATTCAAATTATATATCCGGAAATGGGATTTACACTTAATCAAAATATAAATAAATATATTATACAGTGGGAATATGGTTACTAACGAAACCTTTGGGTTCATTATATTTAATTCGAAGTAGAGAGAGTAAATAAATTGTGTAACTAAACCGAAATTGAATTAAAAAAAAATTACTAGGTACAGGGTGCGTAAAAAAAAATTGCCATTACTTTCAACTGTAATGGTATATTACAAGCGCTTACCTCTGGTGTGTGAGGTTCCTGGTTCGATCACTGGCCCAAGTAAGTTTGTGGTGCAGCTCGTGTTTTCTCGTAATTTCCCGTTTTCTCCCACTTTCTCACTCACCCATTTCTCCACTATCAATCACTTGCTTTTAATCATCATCTCCCTTAGCGTAAAGGACATAATTATGGGACGTTAAACTAAAGATTTTTTTCACTTTCTCTCTCCTTTGCAGCCATAAATTAAGGACCTACTACTTTCAATTTCAATGCTGACTTCGCATAGTTTAGGCGTACTCTTGCAATCTAACAAATGTGAAACAGATTTTTTTTAAAACTAGAGCTCGCAAATACAAAGTAATACTGCTAGACAAGAAACTATGGGAGTACAATGCATTTGTTATTGACGTCTGAATACATACGGTCAAACTTAGAGAGTATTATATTTTCGTTTTGCTCTTCTCTTCCTCTTCTCTTCCCGTTTCTAGAGTAAATAACACCCTATACGTTGAGATACTCATTCTTTTGTCAATATAGAGCACACACACATCAATATTAAAGGACACACACAAACTATTTTCTTCCGTCATTTTCTCTCTCTCTCTACTTTCTGAAAGTACTCTTTCCTCTCTGGCGTTTATGTCAAATGGGTTTTGGTCTAGGATTTCAATGGAGGAAAAAAAAGAAAAGAGATGTGAAGAACATCAAACGACATCAAGCACTTAACGATCCATTCACGATACAAAAGTTTTCAATGCCCTTCTGTCACGTTAGAACAAAAGAGCAATGCGAAAAGGGGGGAATGTGCAGCAAAAGAGAAAGAGAGAAACCTTATAACAGTAAAGAGAGGAGCAAAAGAAAGAAAGCAAGGAAAAAGACAACAATGATAAAAGTGAAAGACCTCAAAGAAGATAGTAACGGCCTAGTGAACATGTTATTTTAACTATCCTTTCAAATGTCTCATTCTGATATAGGTAAAGCCATTCTATACTATGTATTAAGCTCCACCTCCGATATACATAAAGAATAATATATGGAAGACGTACTAAATGACTTTATGCTATATTCTAAAACACATATAGCAATTGATCTGAAGCACAAAGTATTTTAGCTATCGATACCTTGTTGTTAAGTATCTTCTTCAAGTTCTCCTTGTTACAGACTAATGGTTTCGATCATGTGGTTCTTAACTGACATTTCAAACTCTTCACTGTAGTGGAATTAAAGCTATCTACAACGTGAAGAGACACTCGAAACATTCATGATAACGCAAAGATACATAGATCCGGTTAGGAGAGAAATGAATAAATAACAACATAGTAAAGTTCTAGAGTAAGTGAGAATAGTCGAATTAGCCTATATGAAAATGAACTATTATTTTTGACGACCATGGGAAAATAGGTTAGGTTTTAATGAGTTTGGTTTTCCAAAACTCATTTATTTACCCTGTCTATCTGTATATGTGTCTGTTCGTCTGTGAGACAAGAACATCTCTAAAACAACCTGATGGATCACCGTCAATTTTGGTCAGAATGTAGAGAATAAAGGCTGATTCACATGTAGAGTGCCGTTCACCAGCCGTTCTCCTGCCATGCTCCGTACAGTACCACGGTCGCGGCCATTCACAAATATCCTGTCGTGCCGTGCCGTGCCCATGTTGTTAACCCGCCATGCTCCGGACCGTACCATGGTCACGGCCATTCACAAATATCATGCCGTGCCGTGCCGCGCCCATGCTACTCCTCTGCCATGCCGTTCGTGTCACGATCGCAACTATTCACACATATCATGCCGTGCCGTGCTGTGCCCATGCTGTTCTTCTGCCATGCTCCGTCCGTGCCACGGACGAGACATTCAGGCATACCACGCCATACTGTGCCGTACTGCTCTTTTCTGTACCATTTCCCAAAGTGGATTGCAAGGAGGAAGCTTTATGTTGTTTCATGTACTCCGAAGAAAGCAAAAGGATCACGGTCGACGAGCTACAAGCATGTTGGTTTCTCTTCAAGGTGGCCTGTCGGGGCACGATATGGGAACGGCACAGCCACATAAGGTCATGTGTGAAATTAAAAAAACCAATGAATTTTCAATGTTAAAGTCTGAAAAGAAACTTTATGGACTACGGCACGGACGAGACACGGCAAAAGATGGCACACTATATATGAAGTTAAGAAACTTAGGCTAAAACAGAAAGTGCTTGATGATGGTAATCCATCCACCAGAAGTGGTAGAAATGAGGCATTTCCCTTTCTAACGTTTCTCACTATAGAACAACAATGGTAATTAATAGACAGCGATAAACGGTTTCCTCATTTGAATAAGCGTCCTAAAAACACGCATCATCTGCGTCCGTAACTAAAACCGGAAGTGATAGATATTCTTACACATTCCGGTTTCAATATTGATCTCCGTTGAGAGTAAAAACGATAAAAGATAGCTGAAAGCGTTTTTTTCTTTAATCGATTCAGTGTACTAAGAACAGATATTTTCTTCTATCTCAACTCTCTCTTCAAACCAGAAATGTCACAAATAAATCTCTTCCGGATTTTAAAATTGATCGCTATAAAGTAGAAACGGCAATAGAAGCGAGATGCGTTTTCCTTTAGCCAATTAAGTGTCTTCATTAATCAGTTAATATGTCGTATATTTCATCTCCACTAAAACCAGCACTGGTGGAAATCAAATACCACTTTGGTTTCAATGTTAATTCAGAAATTACTCCTGACATACAAACCTAACTTCTTCACGGGTATACACGTGACACTACTACTTGCGTTATTTTACAATGCTTTTGTTAGGTTTATTTCGTATTTGTTAGAGTAAAATTTTACAACTTATATTCCACTCATTTCGATACTAACCAGGAAACTGAAATTTTGCATTGATACCTAAACTCGACGACAATATATTTTTTTCACGGAATTTTCACTATAACTTCTCATTTTAACTTTAAAATGATTTTTTTAAAGAAATAATTATACAAGCATCTGTTACATATGCAACACAAACATTCGCAGAAGTGTTGGTCGTTGCAGAACAGTAAACGAAATTCTAACAACAATGTTTTTATTTTTTTAAAAATCCACTAGAAAAGGAGAAAATATTTTTTGTTGGAGTGAAATGAAGAAATAAGACTAAGACCAGTAGCGTCCGGAGCAAGCTATTCAATTTCCTATTTTAATACAAAATTTCAACAATTAATGTTAGGAAGTCCTAATGTCTTTAGATTTATTCATATTTCTTCATCTTACCACACCAAAAGTTATGTATGTTCTCTTTTTAAAGTCATTCTTTCTTAACTCCTATTTATAACATTGTATTACTCTAACCTCACCAAGAAATTCAACTTTTTAGTGTTTTAAGTTCAAACATCTTTTACAGAAAGAAAAAAATATCCTTATTTTTCAATTGCGTGTGGCTTTAAATTAATTTAATATTGTTATGGATAGATTGCACGAAAAATCCATCAAATAAAGAGTTATGACATGAATTATATGTATAATCAAGCACATTTTGAGAGTTTACAAGTTCATAGCACTTGAATAGTTAGGCAAAGTTACATTCTTCATTAAATTCGCATAGAAACGAAAAATCAGTTTCTTCAAGGTACCGTAAATATTATCTTTTTCTATGGTCAATGTATTTTTGAAATATTCAATCATATCTACTTTCATAACACTCTCAACCGCTGTCTGTTAAGGTGGAGATACTGTCGGAAGAAAATTTTATAATTATTATCAATTCTCTAATTTGGAGTTAGGTACACCCTGAAATTGTCAGTGTATATTGAATACCTGTGAGAAATCTTGCGTCTGTGTGTAGTGATGAACGAAAACTGGGAACAAAATAATTATCTGTATACTGCGAATTAGATACTCAATAAAGTTTGTGATATTTTAAAATGACATTATTATTACATTAAGCACGTATTTGCCCTTCGTTGTTTTGCAAGTTGGTAGTAGAAATACAATTCATTCCAGATATCTAAGATATTCATTCGAGAAGTGTGACTTGAACCTAAACTTGACAATTATCAAGTTTTCATATTTATCTGAAGCCATGGAATAACTTAAATTCGAATTTATCGGAAGTTGTTTTTACACTATTAATTATTGTATTTTGCTTTATATATATGTTGTCCTAATATATTTACTTATGGAAATCTCTGACTCGTTATTGTCTAGCTTATATTCCACTTACTCTTTTTGATCAAAACATACGTTTCCTACTTCTTTGCGCATAAAGTCTAGAGAGATTTGAAGACACGCAACCCGTGGAAGTACTACAGAAGATGTTGAAAATAGTCACTATTTACTGCTTCACACATGTGCACAATTCTGATTATATTATTTAATATGATCTGGAGCTTTGCACGTTAGGGTGACCAGGCATTTCATTTTTAACGGGATTGTCTCTCAGAAAGTCGTCCAGTATCCCGAGAAAAAATAAACGGAACCCAAAATGCCCCGTATTTTCTTGTACTTACATTCAACTTCAAGATTGTTTTCAAGGAATCACCAACCGGTCTACTACCAATTCAGTCATCAAATAAATATTAATTCAAGATACTTGGTTTCTGTTTAATGTTACAAGATAATATGAAAATTAAAATCGGAATAAGGTTAAATACATAATTACTCATTATTTTGAAAACTAGAGACTTCTTCATCATAGGTATACTAAGGACATAGCATTAACTAAGCATTAATGGGCTGTCAAACTACTGGTTATGCTATTATACGTGAACGTTAAATGTTGGTCTGAAGTTCCTCCAGAGAACTCAGGTGATTATGTACGCTGATGACTTCAGACATTGTCATAATTAAAAAGTTTGATGGAGTGAGATCTAGAGTCTGGTAGGTAAGTGGCCACAGTGGCTTGAAAATGATGTGTTCTGGTAATACCGATTTCAAATATAAAAACCATGATCAAATGAGCGGTATGCATTGTTCCGTTGCAACCATTTATTTTCCTCATTAGTCAGAGAAGCAAAAATATCGCCGCATGATAATTATCTGTGGATACATGATATACCATACGCCGATCTCATACCGAGGGAGACTCACGCTATACATGAGATTTTCAGTCAATCACAAAAGCGAATTTTATTATTTCATGCACCCGTTGAGATTAAACCAAATCTGGTCCGATCATTACCAGATACCTAACTCCTCCCTTATTAGGGTAATATATGTCGTGAACCACTAATAACATTTACACTTTTGAGAGAATCACCTGGCACTAATTCCCAAAAAAAAACTCGAATTTTGTACGGAAAATTTGTAGCTTTTTTCTTACAGAGTTACGTGCTGTTCTGCATGACATACCACTTTGACTAAACAACCTGCGGACGTCTCCGGACTATTTTTCATCATTAGTTTGTTCTCTTTGAGAAAAATCGGTCTTCAACTTCAGAGACCTTCTGAGACGTTTTCAGTTTCATTGCATTTATCGTATGGGGTTTATTGGTTTATTTATTTATTTATTTATTTATTTATTTATTTATTTATTTTTTTGAAATGTCTCTCCGGGATGTTCCTCTAAATATCGTGACATAGTACCTTTATAGTTCACACTCATGCACTCTTCCAGAATGAAAATTCTTTTTCTTCTAGTGTATAGGTCATGCTGCTGTGGTACTGTACTACAAGTTCCTTTGATTCAATTATCACCGCCTGTTTTCTGCAACAAAAGAAATAAGAAAAATAATAATTTGCACGATGAGTTATGTTAACTGTATTTCTATATATTTGTCACTTACAAGATCCATTCGCGAAGTGTCTGCTCGGGAGTCGCGTAAAATTGATTGAAATGAAAAGTTCTCCGCGCCCCGATGTGTATTGTACTGATTATGGCGGCCCATACCGGTAATTTGCATATATATGGGCCTTCATATATCCGTAATTAATCATACACTACTATAACGCACGGACACAAAATTGGTTTAAGTTTCTTTAGATGTAAGTGGACATAAATGTGGACGTATGCAAAACAAATTGGATCAAGTGCTGTTTCTCTGACATGCAGTATGTTACCACTCCGGACGCCATTTTGGATCCGCCATATTGAATTCGACTTCGGGTTTTTCAAATGGGAATTGGTGCAAGTGATACATCAAATTCATGTACAATTTTCTCTAAAATTCATTGGTGTAGTGAGTTGTAACGTAGCTTGTACTTTTGAAAGGTATTGCATGCTAAATGTCAGGCACTTCACAAATATGGAACCAAATAGAGAGTTGTGCAGGGCTCTGTGTATATATGTAATCTTTTACGTAATTTATCGTTGATGAAATATTCTCTGAACGAACATACATACAAAGACACAGACGTCAATACGGAAATGGCAGACCTTCACTTGAATCTGGTCGTATCTGGATTTACATTAAGCATTTTGACCGTAATACAATACTTCCTTGTTATAGTGTAACACGCAAGGAACACAAATCACTTACAGATATGTAATACCATTATGACACCAATGTTGTAAAGAGTCGGTTTATACCTACAGTATTTTTCCAGTGAGAATTTGTTTTCATTTGTCAACATCAAAAACATAAGCGTAACTGATTTGCTCTGTAATGTCTATTCGCAAAGAACTTGAAAAGATGTAACATGCAGTAACTTTCAAATGGTACAAGCTATGGTAAAATTCATTATACCAGCGAATTTTCGAGAAAATTGTACATGAATTTGATGTATCACTTGCTCCTATTCCCATTTGAAAAATCCGAAAGTAGAATCTAATAGGGCGAATCCAAGATGGCTGCCGGGATTTGTAACATGTGTCAGAAAAACAGTACTTGATCCAATTCGTTTTGCACATGCCCACATTCATGTCCAGTTACATATAAAGAAACTAAAAGCAATTTTGTGTCCTAGCGTTATAGTAGTGGATGATTGAATTCTTTATATACGAAGGTCCATAAATATGCACATTACCGTTATGGGCCGATAAAATTAATACAATACACATTGGGCCGCAGAGAACTTTGCATTTCAATCAATTTTACATAAATCCCGAGGGGACACTTCCTCGAATGTACCTTGTTAGACAGTAAGTAATATTGAGTTAGGTATCTTTATGTCATTGTGGTTATGTAAAGTACTGAGAGCTTTTCTTCACAATGTCAGATCTGTTAGTTCTGACTTCCTTAAACAATGCTCACTATTCCTTTCTCAGTTAAGGAATGAAAAGGAGCAAATCTTAGTCTCGAACTTTAAGGAATCAGCTGTCAGAATTGTTGTTAGAATATTCAAAATATGATATTATTTTCAAGGAAATAATCAAAAAAGTACATACAGTAATTCAGTATGCATATACATCAAACCCAAGTTATCACAATTTAGTTTAATCTTAACAGACTCTGAACACTATAATATACTGCTAAAGAAATTTATGGAAAGTATTCGTTTGTTGTCAGAGATGGGGCTTCGCATAAGAAATCCATACAAGTGTTCATATTCCCAGAGTCTTTTATAATTGGATCCTTCCACCCTCTGTTAACTTTCTAGGTTTCACTGAAGCAGATGAAAAGATGGTTCAGCAACTTTATGTAACCTTTCAGTTGGGGGGCTGCGTCAAGAAATTAATGCTGAGTCAACTAACATTGGAGAAAGAAAGGTTTCCAAATGCTAAGATGTATGTTAATTAGGAATTGTTTTTAAATGTTTGAAAAACGGAGCAAGTCTGTATAAAATACTCTTGTAGCACATAATAATTGAAGCATTGTTTCGAAAATATTTATATAGGTAGAGGAAAAGCACACTGTATTGTTTATTGCAGAGTACAATTATAGCTGATAATGCGTTTATTCCTTATGTTATAATGTGACATCCTGTTACTCCAAACTAGTATTTAGGACTTTCCACGTAGTACGAACTATTACATATAACTGTATAGGCCGGTTAAGCTTCGAATCTTTATTCCAGTTCGTCAATATTGTCCACCTAGGATCCCATACATCACTCAGTGAAGGCCAAATGCCGTCCAGCTTCCCGAATCCAATCTCTGAGTAGGTTTTATGCGACTTGTGAATAATTATATACGAGCGGTCCCGGATTCGATTCTCTTTGGGGAACACCCAGTCTAAAAGGCGTAACAGCTTTTTCATGCCAGCCATCATGAGTGAGTTTTTTTGGGGGGGGTCTTTCTTCATTCACATCAGTCAAATGCTGGGATAGTACCTAGCATACAGGTTGCAGGCTGTATCCTTCCTCCCCCATTCCATTTCTGCTTCCTCCTTTCCCGGATGCTGTACTCACAGAGGGAATACTACATACTTAAGTTATTTAAAAATGTATTCTATATGTTCTTTTCTATTAAAAATGAGAAATATTTACTTATAGATGGTTGGTAGGTTTATTTGTATTGTTTTTGACTTATCAATCTTCCAGTATACGAAAAATTTTACGTATTTTAAAATTAGCATAGTTAATACCAATGCTATAGTGTATAAAGCTAAGAATATTGCCAGCATGCAAGTTTTGGTGAATAAAATCATGTGGTTTACTTTTTCAAGTCTCTCTTGTGGCCTTTCGCATTTTCAATCCACCAATTATAACATGCTTATTCATTTTCACTAATGACCGGTTTCTTCTAAGGTAAAAGAAACAATTGTGCGACTAGAACTATATATAAGTTCATGTAAGAAGGCTGCCCAAAGAATTCTTTATACTGTTATATCATTGTTGACAGACAAGGTATCAAGCACGAGAATATTGGAAATAGTAGGAGAAAAATGGAATATATTAAAGAATATTTCGTAAGGATGAGATAGAATTATGTGACATGGAGGAATTACGATAGTAGCTACGGAGGGTATTGCAGAAGAAAATATGCCTATTGAGAGACCGCGATTAAAATATATGAACATGGACCAAACAATACAAGATATGAGAGGGAAAACGTTACAAAAAATGTCTTGACCAGGAAAGGGAAGGAAGAAACGCTGTGTCAAACCCATCTAGAGATTGCTGATCTGAAATGGTGATGATAATTGCTGAACAAGTTATCGGAAGAACTGAAGCTTTCCTGGTGTCGTGATGAATATAATTCTGCCCCTCGCTGCAAGATAATGGCAATCCACATTTTTAATGAAAATTGAGTTAACTCTGTTTACAAACCTACATGGCAGAAACTTCAAGCCAATGATTTTAAAATTTGGCTGATAACAGTGGCATTTCCGATTCATGTATGTTTGCGCAATTGATAAAGTTCTAAAATATTAAATCACTGCTTTCTCGAAACAACCTTTTTGCGGGTTGCCCTTATCTTGCAGCGATGGGCAGAATTGTTCTCGGGTATTCATCCAGCTGAATTCTATGTTGTCCAACGTTTTCAGCAATTTCAATACTAGAAGAAGGCAGTAGCCTCAATGTGGATACTGGTCTTCAACTCAACCAAACATGGCTTCCCATAAGCTGAAGAAAATGTATAGAAAAACAGCCCAATCCCAGCCCTAACCCAATCAATCAATCAATCACAATTGAGATCAGACTGATTGTGATTGGCCATTGACTAATCAAATTCCTCCCCCTTCCTGTCAGCACCTATATAGTATAGGCTTCTGTTCTTGGTGTCTTGAGTTTCATCATAACCATGTTGCAGAATTGTCTTCACTACCACCCACATCCATTACAGACTGGGATCAGTACAAAACCATACTCTCAGCCATATTAAATCTCCGCACACCACTGGATAATCCTAATGCTCTGGACTCAGCAGTTGAACAGTTCACTGCACAAATCAACAGTGCCTACGCTCTAACCACAAAGAAGATTGAAAATTATACACCCGACTCTTCAGGAGAAAATCATCGCACGCAATTCTTGGTTAGATTGAAGAGATGGATTCGCAAATTATGGCACCTCACTCAAAATCCAACCCTGAAAACTTTATATAACCACCTGACTAAAAAGGTACGCAAACGATTCCGCAGAATTAATCTTCGTCAATGGGAGGAAAAACTGGCCAACCTCACAATTCCGACGCATGAATTCTGGGCACTTGTTCGTGCACTAAAAGGCTCTAGACCGTCTAGTAGAACATCGATCCATGGCCCTCACGGAATTGTTTACTATGACGATACGAAGGCCTCTGTATTTGCTCAGATGCTTGAAAATCAATTTATGATAAATCCTGCTCCATATGATGAAGATACTATCACCCGTATCAGTTGATTCTTACGGCAACCACCACCGAAGGACCCAATCACCCCGGACCTCATCACCGGCCCTAGAGAGATCCAACGGATTGCACTTAAACTTCATCCTCGAAAAGCTGCAGGCCCAGATAACATACCACCACTGGCACTGAAATGTGGCCCGCGAAAATTATTTGTTTTGTTATGCAACATATTTAATGCTATGATTCGCCTGGGTCGTTTTCCGCAGATGTGGAAAGAAGCCAAAATTATTATGATACCAAAAACTGGGAAGGACATTACATTTCCACAGAACTACTGTCCTATTAGTTTGCTATGTCACTTGAGTAAAATTATGGAAAGACTGCTCCAACGCAGGATTGCTAATCACTTAACGCAGAATCATATTTTACCTCATCACCGGTTTGCCTTCCGCCAAGGTTTCTGTGCTGTTTCCCAGCTTACCAGGCTAGTAGAACAAATTATGCATGGCTTGAATGAGAAAAAAATACACTCTAGGGATTTTCTTAGACGTTGAAAAGGCTTTTGATCGTGTATGGCATGCAGGATTAATATACAAGATGTACCAGTTTCACATACCCTCTGCAATTACACTCCTTCTCAGTTCGTACCTCAGTCATCGCAGCTTCAAAGTAAAAGTCAATAGGTCTTATTGTACATCACATCCAATACAAGCAGGAGTTCCACAAGGATCTTGTCTGTCACCTGTCTTATACGCACTCTACACGACCGACCTTCCAACTTCACCTCACACAACAGTCACCACATTCGCAGATGATACTGCTATATTTGCCCAACATCGCAATATCCGCTACGCACAAGCTTCTCTTCAACACCATCTTACTGCCTTCGAACACTGGCTAGCAGAATGGCGCATTGCAACCAATGCAGCCAAAACTGTTCTGGTACATTTCACCAGGAGAAGGAAATATCAGCAATTTCATATCCAAATGACTGGACAGCAGTTACAACCTCAACCCGGAGTTAAATATTTGGGAGTTTACCTGGACAGGAAGTTAATTTTTCAGGATCACGTTGCAAGGCAAGCAGCAAAGGCTAAATCAACGCTCAACAATATCCATAGCATACTAACCTCTCGACTTTTCTCTCATGCCTCACGCATCCGAACGTATAACATGATAGTCCGTGCTCAACTACTTTACGCCCATCCAGCCTGGGAACATTCATCCAAGTCACATCAGCTCATGCTCCAAAAGGTCCAAAATGCAGCAGCCAGGATCATCACTGGACACTCTAAAGATACGCGCATTGATCAACTTCACGAAGACCTCGACCTCCCCTTCCTCTGCGAAGTAATGCATGATCACACCCAAAAATTTTGGCGAAGATTACAGCTTTCGGAACACCAAGTACTCCAGGAAATGGGTCATCTTCAACCAACAAGATACGCCTACAAAATGCCTAGAGCCATCTAAGAAAAAAAAATAAAATTCCGTAAGACGCGACAGTTGCGTCTGATCACACTTCAAGACACCAAAGCCCAAACGTCATTCACTACAACTCCTATAAGAGGCAGGAGCTCACTTCCGTGAGCTCGAAACTCAAGACCTGTAAAATGTCAAGGTAACTGTGGACTGTGGTGTCTTGTACTTTACCCTGAAGGCGAGAACAATGTTCTCTGTTCTCCGAAACGTTGAACGACATAGAATTCACATGGCTGACTACCCGAAAGCAATATTCAAGTTATTACAACTTCCATATTCATTACAACCTTTAACCTTAGCGTTTACGTGATTATGCATTTGAAATTGTTTGCAAATTCCTGTAAGACTTAGTCCGAACTTTTCAACATATACATCTTTAGATCAGTTTGGCATAATGCTATTAAATATTAACTCTGTTTTTCCATATGAGAAAAGAAATGTATGATATTAAGGATTTTCTTTCACGAAAACTTTTAAGCCTATTTTTGCTAATATAATCATCAGTTAAATGCTGTAACAGTATTATGAAACACTCTTTTCTTTGTACTATGATAATCTCGGAGTTAATCTTTATAATGCCGTTAATTTTGAATGTCTTTATCAAGGTAAATTCTGATGTAAAAAATCTGTGTTACTTCGTTTCCGTATAGCATCTTCCTCAAATACGCTGACATCATCTAGGAGAGAAAATCTAATGTAAATTACATGACTGAACGGAAGGCAATTACTACAGGACCATCAACAGTCTACTTTTGACATGCTAATAAGAATCCCGGAACTGTTTTCCAAATGTTGATTTTACATCAGATAAAAGACAGACTACAGACTATTTCTTCCCCTCTCTCGTTTCCCAGCCTTAAAATCAACCCAACTCCCTATCGCTGCTTGTACTACCACCAGCCTTTTCCTAAATGGTGGCGTTAAAACATTCCCCCTTTTCTCTCCCACTCACCCCTACCCATTTTATTTCTTACGAGGAACATTTTAGAATTTGCATACTTTCCTTTCTTAAGTAGTTTGTTCTTGTTTAATCTGATTTGTAGATCTTTTGTCTTCCTTTAAATGCTTTAACAATAGGGGCAAATAATCGTAAAATTGGACTGATAGGAAGTCTTTCAAATCTACGATGACAATTAAGCGAATAATGGAACAATTATCTTGCAAGCATATGTATTAATTTATAACAACATCATTTATATACATTTTGGCAGTATTATTCTTGTGAGAGAGCATTCCGTTTCTTATCTGATTTTTAAACCATAAACTACAAATAGACTCATAAAATGAAATCTTTCAGTTTAACGTCCCACGCATATTCCTTTTAGCCTAAGGGAGACGATGAGTGAGAATAGGTGGAATGAGAAAGTGAGAGGAAACTAGAGTACCCCGATAGAAACCCATTGGTACGATGTTGTCCACCACAAACTGACTTAGACGGGGATCGATCCAGGGACCCTACACACCATGGGTAAGCGTTCAACCACCGAGCCACCATTCCCCCTACACATAGATTCGTGTATTGTGAATTATGCTATACACAGATGCATTAATTGGAACCAGTAAGTGAACACACAAGAAACTTTTATAAAAGTTTATTTTTCAGTTGTACTCTTTGAATGTTTTATGGAAAATACCTCAGATGCACGCGTTTTCCATAGTTTAAAAGAATTGTGCACAAAAAGACATTCTTTTCACATTTACTAATACTCTGCAATGAAAACATGTAAATTATAACGAACATTTTGTTGTAAGTAATAGATACTGACCACAACTATTCAATGTTAATATCAATAATTTTAATGAACACTAACTAAAATGTCCGTTTCTTCACTCAAGCAAAAAAGGTTTGATAATTTTTTCTGAACCCTTTTTCTCCTCTTTAGGACGCGGATTTCAATGAAAGTATAAAATAATAAATATCAGTAATACCTCCCTACGATACCTCCGCCCCTTAATCCTTCTCACCCTCATGCTCATGGGAGAATGAATTTGGACTTAAACATCGGAGAACCACTATTCATCTCAGTGACAATGAAAACTATGGATTAGGCACTAATATAGGTTGTTTTCGATTATTTGTACATGTCGCTTCCTTCCAAACTTCTATCCTCACTCCTACTCACCATTATGCAGATAACACGATAAAAAAATAAATTAGTCCATGGTTCTCTAATGTTCCGAAATCTAATTCGGTGCAGGTGTATACGAACTGACCATCAAATACTCTTATATTTATTTTTTATTTACCGTATTTACTCGAATGCAACCACCACTGAACATAAATGACTCCTAAAAATGTAATGGCTCAGTCAAGATAAGTGTGGAGTTTGTGAGAGAAATAATCCATGAGAATTCCACATGCATAAGATGTCTTTCTGATGGGTTCTTCGGCTACTGACAACTTTTCAAAAGCAGGAATGAGTCACATGCGCCCAGGAAATTTTGATAATGTGCCACGAAAACCAGGGGAGCTTTTCTGAAAGACTAATAACTTACGATAAATTGTAGGTCTATCACTATAACCCAAAGACAACGACTGAGTCACAGCAATGAAAACATACTTACTCGCCAACTAAAAACAATGTTCTTCTTCAACCCTCAGTGGGTAAGGTCATACTGGCAGTTTTCTAGGGGAAACTAGCACAGAGTACTGTTGATGGATTTCCTGGCGAAGGGTACCCCAATTACAGCAACATACTATACTTCACTGCTGCAGGAATTACGATATTCCATCAAAATCAAGAGGGCAGGGTGGGGAAAGATGTCCGTACCCTTCAAAACTACGCCCAAGTTCACAACTCGTATGTTCGCAGACAAATGGTATGAAATATTTCCGTATTCCCCGTACTCTCCTAACCTAACACCATCTGACTTTCATATTCCTGACAATGAAGTCAGTTTTGAACAGAAATAATTTCAAAGATGATTTGACGTTGATTTTTAAGGTTAAGTAATGATTTCTGGAACAATCTGCGAACTTCTACAAACAAGGTGTGCACAAGTACATAAAATGATGGCAAACGTGTGTGGCCATTGGAGGTTCTTATGTAGAGAAGGGCTAATGTTTGTACCAAATTTCGTTTATCTTAATCAACGCTAAGGGGGTCAGAGAAAATGTTTAGCGAACACCCACGTATGATTGCTACAAGGAGAGGTTTAGTAACTATGCCTTGATTTCATTTGATTTTGATCTTACCATCCCTTTCATTAGTGAGGCTATAAGATACGTGAATCTACAGCCTAACATGGGACCCGAATCACATGATCTTCCGCTAGGAATCGAATGTAGGTCTTTCACTCCAAAGACGCGTACGCTAAGCGCTTAGTAAATGTGCAATCAGGATCCAAAGCGTCTCTTACATCCATATGTATTCTTTGGCTTATAACCTTTTAATTAATTAAAAGGATTAATTTCCTCGTAACGTTGATGACAACAAATGTAGCTCTCAAATTCATATATTCGTTTTGACAATTCAATGGAGGAACATGTACAGGTATAATGCTTAGATTCTCTCCCTGATAATTGTACATGATACTTACTTACATATTGGTCCAAACCCTGCCACTAGGAAGTAGAACTAGAACAATTTCAATTAAAAATAAACGAAATCGGTAATTAAAAGTCACGAGAATATGTCCTTTAGATATAAATGCTAGTGAATATCAAAGGATATAAATGCTAGTGAATAACAAAATATATAATGGAAGCATATTTAAAATAGCCACAAGGTAACGTAGCATCGAAAGACAATTTATGTTTTGAGAGAGAAAGAAGGAAATTGAATACAGTATTAGAGAGGAAAATGCACATACGGAAAAATTCAAATTATTATTATGTTTAATATGTAATAGGCAACATTCGTCATATGACGAGTATGATATGAGAAGCGCTTAGTACAAGAGCTGTTGTAAAGGGGGAATAACATTTTGATGGCAAATAGGACAAAAAATATCATTTTCCTATTTCGGTAGGGTTTGACGTAGCCTCAAGTTGTCATACAAGTGATTACTAGAAAAATATGCGTAATTAAACAGATCGAGATGCATGCACATCAAAAAAGAAAACGAAAATGTATACTGTGTTGCAATTCACAGGGTGCTCGTAAAAGCGTTGGGTCATTGTTGCTAAACTCAAAATTGTGTCTGTTTTATAGTAAAATGCATACATCCATGTACAGGAAAGATGCATACACGCCCAATACGCCAAGAATGTGATAGGAGCGCTAAGAGGGTGATCTTCAAGCCCATTCCACTCTTTCATAACTCACCCAAACAACTTTGATTTACCATGCTTGTTAGTTTGATTAGATTTTCCTCGTTTAGGTGACAGAGATAGATGTATGAAATGTTTTCATTGTGCCACGAAGGGTGTATTACATGACCTCAGGAAAACAAGAAATGTTTTGTTGCCAGCACATCTTAAATATGACAGACATGCGAAATAAGAATAATGGTCTACTCCTGTCGTCAACGGATTTTTGGCAGTATGCTTCAAAAATGTCTGTGCTCCTGACATACGTGAATACTTTTATAAGACATGAAATAACTCAAACTGAATTTCTATGTGACTATATGACAATTTTTCGTTTATTTAAAAATATATATTGAGTTTCTCGATAATACATTGTCATTATGTTCTGTTAATTTTTCTCATTTATTTTCCATATTTCGACAACACATTTGTTTTCTAATTTATTGTCAATATCAGAGACATATGCATTGGTGAGTCCTGGGGGTTTGGACTCCGAAAATCTAACTTTTTCTGCAAATGTAGTATAATTTTAGGAGTAATTTTAGAAATGTTAATATAATTTATTCTCATACTGAATTTGACCACCCCGCTAAATAAATTTTCTGTGTACGTCTCTAGTAATTATATATCTGTTGATTATTAGCAGTCGTTTATATGTGCTTATTTCCCTTATAATGTGCATATTGCCCCAATCTTGGGTAAAATGCTCACTTTAAGTACCACCACAAAATCATTATTATTTATGCCAGGTACTTTATAACTGTACATCAATTATGGTAAAGAAGCAAAATATGATTTGAGTGATTTTCATGTACAATATATTACTCTTCTCATCTTGGAGCTATGCTAATTAATTCCTTACCATGCACGTATTGCCCCAAAATGCTATATACGAGTATGAATGTTGATTTTAATTTTATGGCGTTTTGTTAGTCTAGTATTGGGAACCAAGCATCTTATATTATTGGAAGAATTAAGCAATCGTTAGTTCTGTGGCTATGAGTATTTGTGTATGACTGTGGTGTTTAATAATATTTAAATGAATAAATTAGCAGGGTGAGAAATGGAATATTCCATAGAAACATACGAGTACGATATTGCCCATCACTAAACCACATACCTAAGGTCGAACCGGGGGTAACTTATAATAAAGATGAGAATATTATTGCGGTATTACTACACGTGCTCCTACGTGATGTAACGGATATGACACGTCTTTTCTGGTGACATGGTCCCCGTTTAAATTCTAATGAATGCTGTACTGTAACTTAGATTCCACTCTAAACTCTACATAGTCTCAAGACAACAACATTTAGAGGTAATAATAAAGGCCATGTATCTCTGTAGAAAGATTTTAAAATTACAGAAGATAATCACTATTTAAACTCATTAGTCAATCTCAGAAACCATGTTTGGTTTCCTTTTTATCTTCTAAAACTTCCAAGCATTCTTATGTTCACATCCTTCAATTTAATGTATCTTTAGTACTGCCAAATGTAAACCTTCAAAGAAACAAAACCATTACATAGTTATGTTCAATTTAAAAGTTCATTGGCACAAAACATTCCCGTTTAGTAGGCAACGTGGGAGAAGCGTGGGGAGCACCTAAGTTTAAAATATGAGGGGTGTTCAACAATTATTGTAAGAAAATTAATAAGAACATTGTACTTATAATATATCATTCTCTAAATCTTTAGAAGTAGGGATGCTAAAGTACAGGGCAATGCCATTGATACTCGCTGTGTTCTCTGTACTTTGAAGTTAGCAAGTGCATCCGGAGTGTGAAAATGGAGAAAACTGAGGTAATTACGTGCCATGACGAAATACTTCCATATAAAAGGATTTGCACCCTGATATAGTTGGTGTGTTCAGTAATAGGGACCCGACCCTACCAAATTGATAAATAAAAGAATAAAACTGGTCGTGGGAACAAGTTTGAAAATAATGCGGCTGTTGCTGCAGAATAAAGGCTTGTTCACCACGCGTCATCTTTATTTTACAAGATGTCATAGCTTAGAACATTTTAGGATGAAGTGCATTGCTAAATTTCCATTTATATCAGGGATAATAATTATTGAATATCAATCGTATATATATGTCTGTGTTTTAATGACTAGTATAGTAATATGAAAACTTATTTCTTTCTAGAATCTTCAACTATCTCACCCTTCCCCCACACACACTTTCCCAGTAAAACTTGTATTAACGCTTCTGTCTTTGTTCCTCAATTCCTTTCGATAGGCAACTACGAGTAAGTAATACTACGCCACATTCAAAGTCTTACCTTCACAATTTCAGAAAGTCATAGACCTACATGTAAATTACAAGTAATACGCTATGCAAGTGCATAAAATTGTATATCATATTACACTGAATAAATCTCCCAATCAAGTCTCCATTTTGCAAGACTTTCTCTTCTCTGCGAACTACAAACATTAATTTTCCTTAGCCCAATTCCAAATCAGAGAAGCCCTTTATATATATATATATATATATATATATATATATATATATATATATATATATATATATATATATATATTGTATGTATTTTCGGTGTAAGTAAAAGGCCTTTGGTGAAGGAAGAGCGAGGAAGTAAGGAAGGAGTCGACATCAGTGAGTGCAGTTGAAGCATCGAAACCTGCCGATAAGGGAGAACACAACAACCTAGAAGGGATTTATGGCTCTGAAGACGTAATTAAAGCCAACTAATCCATCCGCTCGAAGCCTGGATTCGCAGCTCACTATTTCATTACAGACGAGCTGAAAGGTTTGGGAGATAGATACGTGAGCAGCGATGGAAGTAAATGCAGCGGGGTAAAGGAAGAAGAAGACTAATGAGATATTTTTTTTCAAGTCCTGAAATCCTTTTTTTTCTCTTCATTATTTTAGCGCATATATCCTCTTTTTTTGTAACTACGGGAACACCCATAATTAAAAGAAAAAAATCTTTATCCCAGCTTATTTTTTGTTAGAGCTTTAAACATATAATGATACGTTACTTTCTAACAAACGTCTAAATGACAGACGGTTGAAAACAACAGGATTATAACTTGTCATTTGTTTCAATAAGATCATAAATTTCACCTATCTGTTTATCGAAGTCCATAAGAGACCCATTAGGTATTTGATAAGATCAAAGTACTGCTCAAAACTGTAGGACAGTCTAGTGTGTTGCGATAGGAACTACACAAGGTAGGGTCCTCTTATATACATCTTGTATTAACCTATGTACAGTATATATAAATGAAAGTGAATATAAATGTTTGTAACTTGATACCTCTTCAACCACCGGACCGAACTCGATCAAATTTTTAACATAGATATGGTTCGGGCCTCAGATATTTTTTTTAGCAATTTCACTTTGGCGGTACAAGTCAGGTGAGACGAAGGGGGAAACATTTAAAAATGATCAAAAATTACCGATATTAGTGTCGAATCCATAGTTTTCAGGGTTGCTGAGACAAACAGTGACACTTTCTATGCCGTTTAAATCCAAATTTAGTATCGCAACTTGGGGAGGAGGTGGAGGATATATCCAAATGATCGAAGATGTACAATATTGAGTGTCGATTCCATAGTTTACGGGGTTGCTGAGATGAAACTTCCGATGCTGGTTAATTCCAAATTCAGCCCCCCAGTTTGGGAGAGGGGAGATATATATACAAATGATCAAAAGTGACCGATGGAAGTGTCGAACCCACAGTTTTGTGATCGCTGAGACGAACAGTGACACTTTCGATGCAGTGCAAATCCAAATTCAACCCTTTATGTCAAAATGAAACGTATTTTCCCCGTTCGAAGAATGAGTATTCAGCTAGTGTGTACATATAGTGGACCATTTATCTTGATACACTCTCATAACTGTTAAACTAACACAAACAAAACGCTGAAATTTCGTACCGTACAACTATCGGTAGAAGCAATATTTTTTTACATGGACTGCAATATAACAGGATTAACAGTGTTGCCAACTCAACAGTAAGTTCTTTCAAATGTCAGTACGTCATGTTATTATATATTCCAAATCTACATATTAAATTAAAACTTAAAATATCAAACTCTACATGAAGTGTTGCCAGCTCAAAACGGTACAGTATCTCAAACTTTTGAAAAACAATCAAATTTTGAAAACTTCTAAAATAGTAACGCAAGTCAGCCAGACGGGACAAAGCACATTCAAAGTACCTTGGTGTCGAACAGGCGTGCACCCAGAAATTTTTGTTGGGGGTCCAAGCTTTGGGGGGTCGAATACTACAGGCCACTACGTCTATATAGTATTAAGGTAGTTTTAACCTCTGATGTCGAAGTTTCTTGCCTTTTGAAGATCCTGGGGACCTCCTTTCACCACTCTGACGTTTAGTAGTTGAGCCATGACGATAACACCAACATTCGTAATCCACAACAATGGAAAAAAAGGAATTTTTTTATTCCTACGGACCGTTACCAGGATATCAGGGGTATAAAGAAACACGCTCTTGTTTATGCTTCCCAAACAATGATTGTGGCACAAACCACGATGTGATCTTCTTCTTGTCCAAAGTTTACAGTAAGGTCTTACGAATTGTCTGCCTGTTAACATCACCCTCATCTGCCATCATTCCCACAGTCACGCAACGATCTTCTTCCACACGTTCAAGGGACCTTTTCAATGGTTCTTCGTCACAAACAGATATTGGACGACCCTGCCGAAGTTCATTTTCAATCGATTCCACGCCACGTTTAAAACGTTCATCCCATCGCATTTAACACAGAATTTGATATTCGCTCTCTGCTCCATGCTGCTAGCGTGAAGAAGGCCTCTTAGTGACTGCTGCTAATGACGTCCTATTACCTGTTATGCTTCGGTTGTGACAATACGATTTTGCCAGATTGTAGAGGAAGAATTACTCTTTCGAACGCAGATATTGGTTTTCGAATTGCATTCAGTGTTTCGTCACAATAAATCAGTCTCACTACTTAATTGTCGGACGGTGTATATTCCTTTACGAACTACGAACTTTCCTTTACATTTTCTACATAAAAAACATGCTTATTGATTTTGGCATGTTTGGAATTTAGAATAAATTAATCAGATATCTATCATTTTATGTGGGGAGAGCTTTGTGATCCGAATACATTTCTAGAACGAATTCATCCGTAGGTTGAGGTATACTTTTTTTCTCTCACATGCAATGTACTCCTTCTAATCAACGAGCTATGCATGTTTTTTTTTTTTAAATGTAAATATTTAAAATGTAATCAAACAGCATTAAATGTAGAGAGCTATTCTTTCTCTAGCATGCCAGCACTTGCCAAGTAACAAACTCAAAGAATGTCAATATAGGTGGTGTTATGAACGTCTGTAAACATCCTACATACTGGTTGGAATAATTGGACATTTATGCAAAGAGGCGATGGCGGAAACAGGAAAATTGAAAATATGTTACACAACTGAAATATGTTATCTGTAACCATTGTACATATTTTATTTCACTGATTTAAAAAAAATGTAGGCGAGCATAAATCATGCAAGTTTGTTCTTTCTACCTACAATGGATGATTTTTAGACCAGTGATGGTCAATTTTCACTAGGGAGCCAATGAAAAGAAAAATATATACTGATGTAGGCCTATGTAACTTATTAAAAACGACAATGGTACATTTAAGAAATTTCTTGTAATACTAAACACTAACAATGACTTAAATTTCTCGTAATGTATTCATCTTTTTTTATTCATCAAGTTATGAATCATATTGCAGCGCGCAGTACTGGTTGGCCCTTCACTGCTGATCCACACAATCAGTGAAAATGGATGTACTTAACATTATTCCCGAGAATTTTTCATTACTCTTTCTGTACATAAGGAGAAATGGAAAGAAAATGAAGTGAAATATCAGATTGTCTTAAAAAAAAAGAAAAGGTATTGAGACTTTTGCTCACAAGTTGGCGTTAGTGTCCAAAATCTCAGAGTACATGAGTCGTAGCGAGTCAGGGCTAACGTGATTTGACAGCTGGCATTTGGACCTAATAGATGTGCAAAAAAATGTTGGAACTTGTGCAATTAGACTTAAGGTATTACACCGTAAAAACGAGTAATCTTCTCGTAAACCTGTACTACATTTTACAATTTTATTTCGATAAAATCACAGACGTTCCGAGGCCTGTGAAGACGTTTGCGCTGCTTATGGGCAAGAAAGGTTAACTAAAGCAACAGCCAATACACGATTCAGTTGCTTTCGTTCTAGAAATGTCGATGTTCAAGATGCTTCTGGCAGTGGGCGACCAATCACAGCACAGGTGAATGTTATTCTGTCAAAAATCGAACAAGGCCGCTATGGAAGCAGTCATGACATCGCCAGTCCTAATGATGCATCGCCAGTTCTTGTAGGAGAAAGCTGGCTACAAAAAGAAACCCGACATTCGGGTGCCGTACGATCTAGAGGTCTACATGTGCCGGAACTTTTAGCCCGGGCCCGGCCCGTGAATTTAGAATTTGAAGCCCGATTTGAGTCCGAAATATCTTTTAGTATTTAGGCCCGAGCTCATATGATAATCAAGTGAGCCCGAAATAAGCCGGAATCACAGAAACTTAATAATTAACGCAAAATGTTATTTTTATTTACAGCAATTAGAGATTTAATTTTGCAGTTGTGCTTTAAAAGTTCTCCAGAAAGAACGGTGAAATACATATCGTTGTACAATATATTTACATAGTTAGGCCCGAGAAATATGGTTGTATATTTAAAATTTACGGCCGAACCCGAGCCGGGCCCGAAGTGATATATGCTATGTAGGCCCGAGCCCGGCCTGCGGGTCGGGTCGGGCTTAGGAGCCCGTGCAGACCTCTAGTACGATCCGACTCAAAAACATTAATTCGATCATATTTCCATCTGTGAACCTCTACTGAAACGTAACGAAGCGGTGGCTCACT